>NC_142063.1:278656631-278976943 GCF_059756535.1 Pantherophis guttatus | reverse complement strand
ATTTCATTTGTTGGATAAAAATATGTGTGTGTATGTATGTATGTATGTATGTATGTATGTATGTATGTTATAGCTTCTGGTTAATGGGATTTCTTTTTGACTAGGATTGTATGATGTGGTTTTGAAGATTTGTTTATAAGTGGGGAGATATTTCTTTTGCTTTATTTTTTAGAGAAAAGGAGAAGACTTTGATCAAATTAATAATTTTTTACATATTAAAATATATATTTAATATTTTTGATAGTTCTTAATAGACTTTTGCTGATTTATAATGAATGACATGTTTTTCACTGATACAATATGAGAAGAGATTTTTTAAAAAAATTGAAATACTCTTAAGCTAGCCAAATTGTTTATATTTGTCTAAAGGGATGGGGGAATAATTCTGTATATATCTTTTATTTTTGGTTTCTATTTTTCTATTTTTCTTTTCACTTTTTCTTTTCTTTTTTTATGATTTACTTAGTTTGTATTAGTTTTTTATCTTTATATTTATAAACTTTAGTAAAATTATTGAAAAAATAAATTTAATTTGGTCCACTCAGCACTTCATTGATTGTTTGTTATGAACAAATGGAGAGCAATAACAGTTTGAGCAATGTTTATGACCTAGGATTGCAGCTTTCACAGATTTAAGCTGTTATTGATTTCTCTTTGGACTGTGTTAAGTTTTTGTGATGTTATAATATCTTAAAACAATGACAATCAAACTGTTTTGAAATACTTTTTCAACACTTTATTACAAAATCATATATGAGCACCTCTGGTGCTCATTTAAAGCCTATGTACTGCATTCTTTTGCAATATAGACTATATTTATATTTCTTTGTTTCATCCTGTGTTACCCTTTCTTTCTTATTTTCTTTAGATATTTAATACTGTAAGTCATTGATCCAAACAGTTGTCTATATAGTACAGACACAAACATAGATACACTCAATGGTGAGATTCAAATAATTTAACAACCGGTTCTCTGCCCTAATGATTTCTTCCAACAACCAGTTCACCAAACTGCTCAGAAAGTTAACAACCGGTTCTCCTGAAGTGGTGCAAACTGGCTGAATCCCACCAGTGGATACGCTTGAATTTTTCACACTTATATTTGTGTCAGCAGAATCACATAGTTGAGAATATATATGGGCTATTGTTGGATGAATGAAGGCCTGAGCATACTTCTGGCTGATCTTCAGGGTCAAAGAAGGAAAATACTGGCTGTGGAATAGAGGATAAAAAAACATGAAGAAAAATGTTAAAAGAAAATGCCAGGATCAGAAAGTGGAAAAAAAACTAGGACACTGATCAGGGATATCTGTGCATTATTGAGTCTAAATACATTCTGTGGCATTATCATGTGCTTTTACTCATTATTCTGTTTTATCAAAAGTTTTGCATCTTTCTAATGCATGAAAATTGGGATTTCATCCAAAACTTTCTCCATTATGTATCTTGTCTGCCATTTTCCTTAATATGCATTGTTTTAAATATTATTACTTTCAAAATGTAACTTTGCTCCAGCAGCTAGTTATAATGTGCTCTCTTTTTTGGCCAGTGGTGTAAAATACTTTAAAATGAGAAAACTGACATTATTTGATTCCATGGTGTGCTGCTATTGGTGTATGGATGGGACCTGTAGTGGCAGATCATGTCGTTTTAGTCTCAAGAAATCCACTGTAAATTTATTTCACATTCCTATTGCACAGGTGACCATTTTTCAGCTGTTGAATGGAGAAAGAAGAGTATGGATTACAGTGCTGCTCCATTTGCCTTCCCTAATCCAACTAGCTATAAATAAAGCCAAATTCCACTCCTGCAAACTTCTTGTTACATTACTGAATGTATATATTAGTTATCACCATGTTTCCCGCTGCAGCTGATGAACCTGAATATCAATTTACTTGCTTCTCTATCTACTGTGGCCTGTTCAGTGCTCCTGTCACCATCTTCCTCCTTTGTATGCATGACCCAGTTCAGATCTTACCTCGTAATTGAAATGACCTTCCTGGGGAACTGCTCTGTTGCCCATTCTAATTTCAATCTTGTCATCGGTAGCTGTGTAGAAGATGCAAAAAATGTTGACCATCTCATTTTCTAGCACTATTCTTCCCCCTCTTTTAATGAAAACAGTTTCTGTCCAATATTAATCTTTTCAGCAGTTCTTTGATAATGCTTTAATGTTTTTATTTTTGCTTTTATGATGTTGTAAAATGCCCAGAGTCACTTGAGAATGAAATGGGTGTCATATAAATTAAATAAATACATGTTGCTCCTTTTTCATGTTCGTATAACTTAAGAATTGAGTATAAAATCCACATCCACAACAGGTTTTAATGTCAGCTACAGCAATGCTTACTCAATAAATAATCTCATGGTTATTTGGACAGGAATCTGTATGAAAGCACAAAAGCTGAAGCTTTAGAATACAAAACTGCAAAAGTCTTACAACTTCCTACTCCAGCAAACACTGTGTTTGAAGAATTCTTTCCTCCATGCTATATATAGCAATATAGAGACAGTAACTTACAATGAGACTTTTATAGTATTTTTAATTAGTGATACCATCAAAATAAACCACCAAAATCCATGTGGTGCAGACGCATCTGGTTAATGTTAACTAAACCCATCAGAAAAGGCTGCTTGCCAGCCCTAAGTCATTGATTAACTCTCCACTTGATCCAATGGTGAAATCCTCTGAGGTTTGCCACCGGTTCTCTGTGCACGCTTGTGCAGTGCACACCAAATGCACGCTGTACATGCTTGTGCAGAGTGTGCCAAATGCACACTTCATGCAGAAAAAGGAGACTTAAGAAAGTAAGTAGAACAGCAAGGGAGGGGGAACAGCTGTGCCGTGCACTCTAGGTTTGCTAGAAAGCAAGATTTTCCTGCTTTCTAGTGAATATAAATTGTGCGGCACAGCTGATCGTCGGAAATACTGGTAGCATTTTTTTACTACTGGTTCACCTGAACCGGTAGCTTTTATTACTACTGGTTTGCCCGAACCGGTGCGAACCAGTATCATTTCACCCTGACTTGATCATATTTACCTCTGGTAACTCTGGTAAACCTTGACTATATTGAAAACCTATATTTTGAAACAAAATATTGTGACATGGAAAACTGTGAAATGCCACTCTACCAAAACCACATGTACAACCTATTTATTGCCAGGTTTAGTACAACAATATACATTGTTGGAACTGCACAGATTTCTGGAGGATTTGGACAAGAGGCGTCTATAGATGATACTGATTCAGTCATTTTTATTAGCAGGGAGGGGTGTAAACTCAGCTGTTAGGTAATTATTTATGACAATTGACAAGCAAGATCCTAGCAAATGCCATGATCACTAAGTTGTATCAGCAGTCCACAAATATATAATTACATTTTATCAAATTACAGAAGATAAAGCGGCTTACATCAAACAGACTATGATAAAATTAATCTTGAGAATGTAGAAAGATTTGGTGGGTGCATATTGCTTGTCTGAAGTGGAAGATAAGAAAGCAATAATGATGGAACAATCCAAGTTTGTTAGGGTTAAGAAAATAGTGGGAAGTGTATAGAAATACAGGTACATCAAAAAACAAAACAAAACAAAACAAAACAAAAAACCACTAAGGTGATATATAATAAAAGGGTGGTAAACGGTAGTGATTATGTGTATGTCAACCATCCAAATCTGAAAAATTATTTTTTTTATCAAAGAAGTGTTGGAATATAGTGATACTGTTCTGTTTCAAATGCCTCAAAATACTGCATGCTTTTTAAATTGCTAGGAACCTTTGTGTAAAGAACTGCTTAATACATTCCTGCAAATTAAAATTTATGGAGGGTCTTTCATTTTCTTGTGAAGGCGATGAGCTGTTTAAATAAAAATAAAAATGAACTTTGCAGTGGTGGATGAGCTCATGTCCTCAGCCTGTCACAGCTATCACAGAGAAGAGGCCATTACACACTACCATATATCACAGGAACTTCAACATTGTTCTCATTCTTCAAAACTTGAATTTTTTCAAGACAATGAGAACAATAGCCCTGAATTCCCAAAATGTGGTTTTCTTCTATGGCCCCATAGCCAGATGCAAATTGTCACACTGTCATGGCAGATGTGCCCCACTAACACAAAGTACTTTTTGGAAGTTTTCCAAGATGCCACTTACAGTCTCTGTAGTTACCTTTTGGCAGGCTCTGATCCTGAAACCTGCGGATGAGAACAAGCCTTTTTCTACCTGACTGGTCTACCAAATGCAAAAGATCAGTAAAAAAAAAAAGCAATAGCTTAGCCTCCTAACACTAATTCTACCAAATGTTGGAAATAATGTGCAGAAATGGGGGGATTTCTTGGTAGAGACTGGATCAAACAGAGCACGGCCATCAGATTGTCAAGCTAGTCATGATCTAGTGCAGGGATGGGTTCTACTTACCTTTACTACCGGTTCGCAGCGGGGCTGCGCGTGCACTCTTGCTTCGCTTGCGCATGTGTACACTCTTCTGCGCATGCGTAGAAATGTTTTTATGACATTGGGATCAGTGGGCAGGGCCTCCTGCTGGTTTTACTACCAGTTCTATAGAACCGGTGCGAACCGGGGGCAACCCACCACTGATCTAGTGGCTGAAATAGCTCTGAACACATTAAAAAGAAATCTTTTAAAATAGCTACATCTCCAAGCCTAAAATGGGGTGGGCGGAGATCATTAAAAAGTTGAGTTATAGAAAGAGTCCTCCCCCAAAAGAAATAAGCAGATAATCAAAAAGTCAGGATACCTTATAGGTCCATCACTGGATATTCCTATTCTGTTGCTGAGCAGCTTATTTGCCAGGTAAATCAGGGACCATGCTAGGAAAATGCATCTGGTGATACTTCTTCAGCAGGAACAATTACAGGGTAAATGCCTACTATTGGGACCCCTCTTCAAAGAACAGATTTGTCTGAATATGACAAGATTAAACTCTACAATTCTGTACAACAGAGGTTCCTAAGGTGGACCAGACTTAAAACAAAGATGAAGAAGATAAACTGAATAGTATTTATTCTCCCCAGAATTCCTCATACTTCTTACAGGAGAGAAAAGCCTTTCTTAAAGAAACAACTAATCACTCTCAGTCTTAGGAAGAAGGCAATGGCAAGCTTCTTCTGAAAAAAACTTGCCAAGAAAACTGCAGAAACATGCCCAGACAGCCTCTGAGAATCAGACATGATTGAATGGAGAGGGGAAAAAAAAGATTTAGCAAAGGCTACCTACAAGCATGCTATTGCACACCGGTAATAGGAAGGTGCAAGATTGCAATGGGAGATTTCCATCTCTCCCTCAAATTGGATTCAATTATTGAATGAAAGAAAACTGGTTCACCGAAAGGTGTACTCTGAATCAGAGAGATTGCAGGAAAACATGACAGGTGTACCACACCCCACTACTTAGGCACAACTTGCCATGATCTGTCACTACTATAAGCCGACAGTGAGTTCCATGACAAAAAGGATGCTGTTCTTCCTGCTACATTACCCACTACATGAACCACGGTGGCGCAGTGGTTAGAATGCAGTACTGCAGGCTACTTCTGCTGCCTGCCGACTGTCTGCAATTTGGCAGTTCGAATCTCACCAGGCTCAAAGTTGACTCAGCCTTTCATCCTTCCGAGGTGGGTAAAATGAGGACCCAAATTGTTGGGGGCAATATTCTGACTCTGTAAACAGCTTAGAAAGGGCTGTAAAGCACTGTAAAGTGGTATATAAGTCTAAGTGTTATTGCTATTGCTATAAAATTCACCAGAATGGACAATCCTGCAGCAGGAGAGAAAGAAGGACTTTCCAATTCCATTTCTATCCATGGCAGAACCTGCCTGGAGAAGTGCCAAAAGGAGGGAGGAGACCCCAGGCATCAGGTAGCAGAAAAGAGGGAACAACTACCAACTAACTGCACAGGATCTTGCAGAGCTACTGGAGTGGAGTGAATCTGGTAGATCACCATTCCAGATTTCTTTGTATGTGGGAGGAGAAACTGATCAGAATGGTAATGTTGAAAACTACAAAGTTGACCTTGGAGAGGAATGCAACAATTTGGCAAAACATGATTTAAGCTCAGTAAAGCAAGAGATCATTAGGCAGAAACGTAATTTGACTCCCCTTTAAGTTTCTTTGGTATTAGTGGGAAGGTTGGAAGGAAAATGCTCTCAGGCTTTATAGTAACTTGGTTACTATAGCCAACATCTTGTGGAATCTGTTTCCTGATCTGGCCTACTTTGAAGGGCTGACAGTTGCAAATAGGTGACTGCATAAGGGCGTTGCAGTTGTCATTGGTGAAATGTGTACCTCCCCCACCAGTTGTTCTAAATCTTCACTATGACTACTGTCTAGCAATCAGAGGGAAATGAAAAGCCAGACATGTTTACCAGGCAGTATTTGAATATGGAAGCTTACAATTAAGTCAAAGGACCTTTTAGGCATTTGTCTTTGGATAAAAGTCATGGGGGTAGACCTTAGAAAACTAGCATTTCGGAGAACAAGCAGAGTTGGAGAATGTCCATTTTTACATATGATATAAAACGTGTAGAAAGCATACTCCCTGTGTGGCTGATCTCCACTCCTAGAGTTGCTGAGTGTCAGGTGGCAAATAAATGTAATAACTTGAATTTCAATAAGATTTTTAAATACTGCATTAGAGAATCATGTTGATTGTATTGAAGAAAGGCTGTGCAAATCTATTCTTCTGAGGTTACCCTTTCTGATGGTTCAAATGTGCTCAGGCACACCTGATCAGGGCTCAGGTCCAAACAGTCCCAAATCTAGTCCTGTCTACTTCTCTCAGCTAAATAATAGAGGTCTATCTTTTATACTTTTACCTGACACTTATGTCACCTTCATGTACCTGCTTGAAAAAAAGATCCTATTCATCATCAGGTTGAAATGGCTTTGTGAGGATTTACTCTCTATCACAGTACAGGATGCAAATGTTGATTTTGCAGTGCTAGAAACAAACAGATTTTCTCCCATAATTGGTGCTAAGGATTGCATTGTGCACAAATTGCTACTTACTTCTTAGGCACCTGACTCAGAAATAGGTTTTTCTGAGTCCCTTGGAATGTCTGTCCCAATATATGAAAACAACTCCCCCCCCTCCTCCTCCTCCTCCTCCTCCTCCTCCTCCTCCTCATCATCATCATCATCCTCTTCATCCTCATCAACATCACCAATCGTTTTTTAGAAGAAGTGTTGTGACATACCCTTTGTGCCTCTTTCTTTCCCACACATTAGACCCACAGCCATTCTTCACTTGAATTATAGCACTCTAGGTCACAGAGAAAATATTACAACCTCACTGATAAAATGGCTGCCTTCCAAAGCTGAAAAATCCTGAGATTTCTGACAGTAGCAGTCATCATAACGCAGCCTTCTTAAAACTGCAAACTTTCTAGGCAGCATTAATTCAAAGACTCCAAAATATAAATCAAATCCTTTAGAATGAAGTCTATCCACTAGTATTTACATAACAAGAAGTAAAAACTAATTACTTACCTGCCACGGGTTCTTTGCAGAGACCTAAAAGAGGGCTGTTCACCATTCCACAAGCTGCTTGGGGAGTATAGCATTATATTATTTCAGGATACAGGATATAGAATCATATCAAGGAGATGGTTAGGTTAGAATAGTTGCTTTTAAGTTACAAGGGTTTTCCAATGGGAAGAGCCTAGTTAATGTAAGTTATCTATAAAATACAAATAAAACAGGATATGATTTATTTATTTACTTTATAAACACATCAAACATTTGAAAAAAAACATTTCAGTCCCCCAAAGCTGTTCCAATACTTTGTCTCCTAATATTTTTCTAAATTAAACATTACAATTCTTTTGTAAAATGTCTTAAAATGTTGTGTTCCTAGTACTTTTTCTCCAAATCCTATCAAAGTAGGGAATATGTCCATGAACTTTGGGGAGCATTGATACCTCCCATAAATCTTTTAAGTGTTGCATAGGAAGCATACATTTCTTCTAAGTATTAAAAAATGATTCTATTTGGTACAATCTAAATTGTCTCTGGCATTTTTTATCATCACAGCATTGCATAATTCACAAGTTGTTATTTGTTCATTTTCTTAATTTTTTTTAAAATTAGAACCAGCTGTACCATTAAAAAATTAAATTTCTAAATTAAAATATATAAGACTTGCAACTTGACTGATAAGTTTGTTTTAATTTCATTTTTAAAAACAATGTTAAGTTAGAATGTTCAATAACATTTGAACCTCATTTTTACACTTTTCATTTCTGAGACTCTTTAGGGCAGAATGTTAAGACATAACATTAATAAAAGCAACACTAGAAACAAAATATTAGTAAGATTAAGAAAAGCAAAAGCAATAGCATCAAAAACTTAAAATACTATTCATATATAAATAGTGACGTAATGTATATGTTTTATTTGAAAAAGAAATTATATACCACTGCATATCACTCTTCATATATTGAACTATTTTAAACATTTTTGCATATAACTGAAAAATTATATCAGGACATAACAGTTAAATTCACTTCAAAGAGGCCACCCTCATTTCATTTACCAATCAGGAGGAATATACAAGATTGCCCTGTAGTGGACTCACACTTTGACATAATCATTTTATTGTTTAAAAATGCATTCATGATAAAACTGGCAAACCAAGTTTGGATTCTTGCTATCACAGTATTCAAGTCCTCACACTGGGAAGCAGAAGAATACCGTATATAGAAATAGTTAAATGGAAAGCTCTGACTAACTCAAGTGTGCTATTAAAACGTATGAGAAAGTAATGTAACAAGTTTTATTTTTTTCCAATTAATTAAGATAATAAAGTAGAACAAATTCAGTGAGGATGACTTCCAGAGTGAATAAATTCATTTAAGGATCTGGAGAAAGAGTAGCTAAGTTTAATTTATCTAAGAATGTGCCTGGAGAAACCAAAAGAGTTCTCATTCTACAAGAGGCAAAAAATGGGAAAAATCCATTTCCTTTTCTTATTTTCTTATAGATTTTCTTCTCAGTTGCTCAGTGATGAGAAATCAAATTGACAGAATATACAGGAAAGGAGTTTGCTTCCCAGCTTCTGGCTAAATCAGTTTTCTTAGTTGGTGGCTAAACAAGAAATGTTCTCAATCATTTAAAAACAATTTAGCACTAGTATCAATCAGGCTATTTGCAAGGAAAAATTGAATAAGAGATACCTTTCTTCTAAGATTTTTTGAGAAGAACTTAAGCTGTGCTATACTTTACTAATATAATGCAATGTTCTATCAGGTGAAAATCTTTGACACATGGAATGTGCTCCTTATGTTGGAAATGGTTACATCTTTCCCACACAGCTTTTATGAATGTGGAGAAGGACCTGGAAATCAATAATATATTTCGCTTAAATATAAAAGTCTGAAAATACCAGATTTTTTTTTAACCTCTCTCATCGTTTTTTTTTGTAGAACATCTACAGACCCAAGGAATTGCAGCCTCTGACTGTAAAACAAATGTGAAAGCATTTGTCACCTTAGATATACAGAATACCAATATAAAATGATAGTCTGAGAGTAGCACTCCACACGAATAGGAGAATCTGTTTATCTAATGTTGTTTAGTACCACACACAAAGAACTGGGTTGAAGATATCCTCAGGAGCATATAGATAACAGGGAATGAAGCCTGCCATATTTAACCAAACATACATTCATTGTACTGCAAAGGATGAACCCTATTTGAAAACAAGACTAAGAAATGCACATACATTACCACGTGACATCAGATGACAATGTAACTGGTTCCTGTTGTCTTCAGTGTATAATCTATTCTGTACAAGAGGGATTGGCAACTTTTTAACTACTGTAGACTGCACTGTAATCTTTTTGTTTTAGGCATATATTTGGCCTTGAAGGGCTACAAGATATTTAATCATGATTTGGTTTTATCATTGGCACATAGGGGATTGAAATTTCTGTCCGTAAAGAAATCTGTACATAGATTTCTCATGAGGACAATGAGATATTATGAGATTCTTAGTTTTCTAAGCACATTCCACAGTTTGATGGGATTGATGTGATCAAAGGCCTTTAAATAATCAATGAAGAACATTAACTTCTTTTTGGTATTCTTTGGATCTCTCAAAGGTTTTTCAAGAGGCAACTGGACATAAGTCCAATTGCCTCTTGAAATAGCACTCTGGGACAACCATGACCTGGATGACTGAGACTCTCCATAGACATTTGGATTTCTCAGTTAATCAGCTTGCATCAGAAGCAATGGCTCATGTTCCTCAGCATTTCCTACAGCCAACTTGAACATCTGATAACTCTTTTTCCATGTAGTTTGCCTTTATATCTTACTTTAAACTCAAAGTTTCATGTTTTCCTCTCAAACCTTTGGAAGATATTTCTCCTTCCTTCAGAAGATGCCAAATATGTTTTCTTTGCATTCATTCACATTATTTTCTCCTGATTTCTCCTGGTTTCCTCTACATCAAAGGCCTGTTTCCCACATCCCATTAATTTGAAACCCTGGATACCTAAATTTCTAGCACCCAATGTATTTCTTTGTTTCCCATGACAAACCACCAAGCCTCTTACTGTAACTTTACTGTAATTTTTTGAGCTACAAAAGAATAAAATGATAAAAAAATCATAAATATTGTGATTTATGAAAATGGTATGGCTGCAGGTTTTGATTGGGTGTTTGATGTGTGTGTTAACATTGAATCAGTGCTTGATGATCAGAAGAATGTATTATCTCCTATAGAAGGGAAAACGAAACAAGAATGAATGCAAAACTCACAGATGATTAGTATATTTGGCAGAATCCTTACTGAAACACTGCTAAAGGTGATAAATGAGATTAAAAGCAGTGCAACTTTATGTTGGGCAGGAAATGTGTAGATTTTTCAGCAAGTTGCTTAGGAATTAATGAATGAAAGCAAGTTTTGTGGATATTTCTCGATTTACATAAACCATATGATCAAGTGAATAAACTAGTAATACAGAAAGTTTTACTTAAATACAGATTTGAAGGTCGATTGCCGAATGTGGTAAAAGTAGCATATGGTATATTGAGAATCAAATAGAATGATTAATGAATGGTTCAACATTGAGCAGGGAGTGTGATAAGTGATGTCCCTTTGATAGCTTTATGGGTTTATTGGTAAAGGTATAAGGACTCCTTGTGATGACATTAGAGGTAGGTATTGTGACCCAGGCTCAGTTAGTCATTACAAGACACAATTTAGTCTTAAACAAACCTATTTTATTATAACAGCTGGGAATTATTCCCATCTTAGTCCAAATTAATTCCAAAACAAGTCCTTCAAAAAAAGTCTTTTGGCTTATCACAAATCTTTATCTTCTTTGGCACCCTGCCAAAGGCCTTTCTTGGCAAAGCCCCACGAAGTTCAGAAACAAGAGACGCCGACTGGAAAACAGATTTAGCAATGTTGCTTTCCTACAAAGGGCCCAAGAGCTTTTGCTGCTCTTTTAAGCCTTATGGGAGGGGCCAATCATCTCCTGGCCTTACTCCTGAGTCGTCCTTTTTGCTTTAACTGCTCTTGCCTTCTGGCAGCTGTGCGCATGCGTGCACTAGGAACAGGCTCCTCCTGTTTCTCTGCTTTTCTGCTGTCCAACTCTGGAGGCTCCGGAGTCTGTGCATCACTCCCAGATGGCTCCAGCCCCATCTCTGCCTCTGACGCAGAGCCCTCGTCCGAGCCTTCCCCAGTCTCCAGGACTGGCCCATGGTTCTCCCCAGCCTCTTCACTGTCTGACTCCGCTGCTAGCTCCGCGAGCTGCTGGCAGACCACAACAGTAGGTTGTCTGGGAATGTAAATGTGTGAATATTATTGTAGGCAGAAAATGTCATATTGTTGGCTTAAAATCTCAGCGGTGTGCAATAAATGTTGAAGAGATTATATGGTACAACAGAGAATATAAATCTGAAAATTAATCCATAAAAGGCCAAGCTGTTTGGCAAGGAAAATGTAGTAAACAGTTGTAAGGTATACAGGAGAGTTAAACAGTTAGAGCAGATTAATTTGAATGCATTGGTAACATTGTTTACTAAAGATGGGAAAATATATGAATTTTGAGACATACAAATTCTGGTAAAATGGAACTGGGTATTTGAGCACATGTGGTTTATGAAGAATTAATGTTGTTGAAAGAAGTGAATATGGATGACGATAAAAATATGTTTCTGCTTACTTTGTTCTATGGAATATGCACATCTGGAGAAATGTGAAACTAAGCTGAATTCAGTGGGTATAGGTCATTAAAGAAGTGGTTGTGGTGAAACAAAAAGAATGGGTGCTAAATCATCATGGATTGAATGCAAAAGTAAGTAACTAATACAAAAAAAAAATACATTGAGTGTATAGAACAATGAATGAATAAATAAGGATCAAATCACAAAACAAATATATGAAAGAAGAGTGAACAGTTGAGATGAAAGAGAAGACCCAGAAGTACTGATTAGTATCTTCAAAAAGAAATGGAAAGTTCTAAAAAGTGTATTAAATCTCTATCTTTTCATTCTTTTCCCAAAAACTCTTCATAATTTTGCTTAGGTATTTATCCTGCAATACAATAGCATAAATGATATGTAGGTATGCATTTATATAATTTATATAATTTTAATTAGCAATTTTATGATGTTTGTGTATCTATATTTTTCTTGACTGTACACAGCCTTGAGTCCTACAGAAGAACGGCGGTATAGAAATACAAGAAATAAATAAATAAATAAATAAATAAATAAATAAATAAATAAATAAACAAACAAACAAATAAATAAATAAATAATTTGAAGCAATTCAAGGACTTATTGGGTTAACAGCAGTATTTGCTAAAATGAGGCCTTCAGATATGAAACTCCCAATATGCCCAGAAAGCATGGGTGGGGATGACTGGGGATTTTGGAAGTTGTAGTTTCAGTACATCAAAAGATTTCCATCTGTTGTGGAAAGCTAGTGTAGCAGCTTCCTTATCTCATAAAACTCAAATTTCTTCTCCTCATTTTTCTGTTTTATTGTCTTAGTTCAGAAGTAGAAGCATAGGAAGGATACACATTCTTGAATGAACAATGTCCTTTTCCCAATACAGCAAATGTAGTACTGTAATACAAATAAAAGATTTGGAAGTGATATTGCTGGATGTATGAATCACTTGGAAAAACAGATATTCACTGCAGCAAAGGCAGCTAACTGGTGATTCTGAAATATCTGGAAGGACATTGAGTGCATTTTGACTTTTTTTCAATACATTGTGCCAAAGTACTCCTAAGAATCAATTGGTTAACTAATTATATTTATAGAAACCCAACTCCAAAGCATGCATAGCATCTCTTTTCACAATATCTATGATACATATTTAATATGTCTATTGTTTTAGGATAATACAGGAACATGTTGAGAGTTGTAAGTTGAGACCCTTAGGTATACAACAACTTGGAGAGCCATATGGTTGGATGTTCTGTTTTTATTTAATTTTACAAGCCTTCAGAATTCAATATCGCATTAAGTATGTGAATGCTTAATTTTGTTTAGACTCCATGTGAGTCTCAATAAATTCTAAAGTCTAGAAAATAGCATATGATTTTAAATGCAATATGAATAAATTAGATTTTTTCAATATTATGTAATGACAGAGTGGGGAAAACAGCGCTTTGCTTGCCAAGAAGAATAAACCTATTTAGCTATAGATGGCAAGAGGAATGAGGTGACTTTTAAAACATTGCCCAATACTGGATTTAAAAAGTAAGCAGTTACTCACTTTGAACAACACATATTTATTGAGCTGACATGTACATTGCAAACCAAAGTGAAACAGGACACGGTGAAATGTATGGCAGTTATAAATACAACCTTTTAGATAATGTTTGTTATGTTTGTATTTGTAGAATATTCATAAACTTATTTATTCATTGCAAATTGTAGTGACAATCTCCAAGTGTTATTTCTCTCTCTCTCTCTTGGGTTCCATATAAACTAAATTTTACTGTGGGAAAATGTGGCCCATTATATATTGTAAATACCAATGCAATAACAATATATATTTAGATAATGAGAACACATATCTGTATGTCCATTTGTCAGTCTATCTGTCATTTATTCATCTATCCAATACAACATCCTTTTTAAAAATGGAACATTATTGATGCCAGAGGTTGATCAGGCCAGGAAATAGACTCCTCAAGAATAACTGAATTTTGATTGATTGTGTGCCATTAAGTAATTTTCAACTCTACATAGATAGATTTTCTTCATGATGGTCAATCCCTAGTCTGTTCTTTCAAGTATAACTGGAACTTTACCTCATTGACATAGGTTATCTTAATAAAATCTTGAAAGCCTGACAGTGTTGTATCCAAGAAAGTTAAGGTGGAGTCAGTTTAAGTTTCATACCAATTTTTATTTCTTCTCCTGAACTTAAATAAGGCCATCTCCTTAGTTCCTGGAGAGACATCCACTGGGAAAGATAAAGACTAGTAGGACTGTTTTCCCATAACATGCAGATTGAGCTTCTATTTTTAGGAGAAACTTCTGAACTTCGATCCATGAACTGTACATGTCAGGCTGAAGTGGCACCAGGACATGAGAATATAAAGAAATTCCTTATACCAAATCACTGGCTCATCCAGCCTGGGATCTGGCAATGATTTTCATGGTTTCAGACAGCAGTTTTTTTAATGCTACCTGGTCTAGCCAGAAACTAAATCGGAGTCCTTCCTCCAATGCTGTATTACTGAGTTATGGATGAAGGAGATAAACAAAGTGTGTAGATGATGAGCTTGAAACATTTTGAAGAAAGCTAAAAAAAATTATATAAATAAGATTGGTACCATTTCTTGAGAAAGGGAAAGTTTTAAAAATAAAATAGATTCAATACATCATTCCCATCCATCAAATTGCTTCTTTCACGGTGCAAAATAGAGGAAGGATCTCTCTCTTACTTTCCATTTCTATTTTGCCACTGTTCGTAAAACAGTTAAAGCTGAATCAAAAGCCATCTCCTTTGAGACTGTCCAAACCTGGATACATATTTGTTTTCAGTGGCCTGAGAAACTTTCACACTTTTAATTATGTATAATTAATATAAATTGCCTGCCATTTGTGTTTTTCTCTCTGCCTGCTTTTGCTTGTCTTTTGTCTCATTTTGAGAGTTAAACATTTTTGAAGTTTATTGATGTTTAACAAATAAACATCAAGCTCTTGTGTGTGTGTTTGTTTGTTTAGTTAGTGTTTGAATTGAGTCCCATGAATGCTTGCTCTGATCTGAATAGACGGATTGCCTGGATGTAAGTTAGGAGCAAACTAAGCGGGAAATTTCCCTGAGTAATTTTCTTACAGTCCACACAGAAGCTAAACAATATGGATAGATTAGAGTTTAAGATTATAGACAAAAATGGGCCTTTGGCTATGCCTCTTCCATTTTTTGGAAGAGACATACAATCTCTCTCTGACTTGTAAATTATTCTGCATAAATTGGGAGATAAAGATAAAAAAGGCCACCTAGGATTTCTATCTTCAACCCATTTATAGATGTTTTATAAATGACCTAAAGGATGGAATAGAATGGATGCTCTTCAAACTTTCACACTGCCAAAAGTGATAAGTGAATGATACTTTAGAAGACAAACTCATAATTGAAAATTATCTGGCAACACATCCAACAGGATAATGTTCAAATGCAGCAAGCATAAAGTCTTACATCTAGGTAGGTAGGTAGGAAAAGAACCATTGCACAGGTATAGGATGAGCTTGGCATAAATACGACAAGTATCCAGAAGTACTACTGGACATCTATAACCAGGCTAATTCAGTCTTGAGTTTCAATAACAGAAGTACAGTATTTAAGTTGGTTGGAGCGCAAAGAAGCGGGGGTGTCAGAAATTAAATATTTTTCTATCTTTAATTTTTCCCCCCCATTTGTTTTACTATTTGCAGATAATAGCACAATGGGGTCAGACACTAGGCTTAGAGATTTCTATTTCTATCACTATTATTATCTCTATATCTATCACTCTCTTCTTTATATATCACAAAAGCAACGCAATGTACTTGTCTCTTATTAATATCCTATTATCTATTAATTGTATAACTCAACATTTTGCTTTGTCCACGTCCATTATATTCTGTGTTCGTTAGACATTACTTGGAATCCAGTATCCACTTCTGGATTCTGCATTTTAAAAGTTATTTTGAGAATCTGGAACTGCTTCAGGGACAAGGTCCCCAAACTGATGAAAAGGTCTAAAAACCAGGCCCTATCAGAAGAGGTTGAAAAAGCTGGGTATGTTTAGGTTTCAGAAGAGAAAATTGGAGCAGATGTGATCTATAAATATTCAAACAACTCTCACATGAAATCTGGAAACTAAAAATAGGAAAACCCCTAAAACTAAAAAAAAAAAAAAAAGCCCAAATAAACCTAAAACTAGATTCAGGTAAATTATTGGGAAGAGTTTCCTAATGGCAGGTGCTGTTAAGTAATGGGACATGCTGAGAAGAATAGTAAATATTTTCTTGCTGCAGATTTCTAAATGGGAGCCAAGAGGCCGCCCATCCAGGACAGTGTAGTACAGGGGTCCCCAACCCTTGGGCCATCGCCCACTACGAGGCCTTGAGCCTTTCAGAACTGGCCTGCAGAAGTGGCGGTGAGCATGCATGTGCAACCCCATTTACACCAGCAGCGGGCGACCGCTTGTGTGCAAATGCAGCAGGTGCTCATGCCCAGCACTCATACAAATGGATCTGTGTACACATGCATTCTTGCCCACCACACACCCAGGACTGTCCCAGAGGTGGTATTCACTTACTTCGCTACCAGTTTGCAAATGTGAACATGCACGTGCCTTCTCCACACATGCACAGAGGGTCAAAAATGGGACGTGATGATATCTGGGCGGGTGGGCAGAGCTTCCTGCTGCCATCGCTACTGCATCGCGCAATCCAGATAGAACTGGCTGAATTTCACCACTGACTGTCCCCTCTCTTTCCTCCCGCCAGTCCAAAAACTGGGGAAGTCTGAGGTAGTGGATTCCTAGACTGCTCAGGAAGTAGGAGAAGATGGCCTATAATTCCATGATTCTGTAAGGTAGTAAAGGATATATTTTTGAGAAATTGTGTATATTCAATTTTCACTCAATGTGGTTAGAAGACAAAGTAATTTGGTAAAAGGAAAACTATTTAAAATTGACTTCTCTTAACAAGGCTGCAGGTTTAGTTGACTGATCCTTTGTAAAGCTGTTTGAGATTTAAAGCTGCCTAAATTGGCTCCCATGACTTAATTCTGCAGGTATCAAGTGACTTTAAAAGGGATTGCCTTAGGTAGCATCCAGGCAATTTATGTGATAAAATCAGTAAAACTTTAATGAAAGTTGGTTGCAAGTGTAGTGATTCTATGTTACTCTAAAGCCAATTTGAATATATTTAATACCATTTTCACAGCTTCATGTGAAAGTGCTATGTTTATGGAGAAAAGAATTTAATCTTTGTAATCCAAAAAACCCTTTCAACTTTTCTCCATTCTATTAAAAACAAACAGTTCACTCTTCTTATTTATATTTTTGAAAGAAAAATGGATGTGCTCTGATCTGCCTAAGAGAGTATATGCAAAAGCTGAATTTTATAATTGGGGAGAAAGGGCCACCATAGAAAACACCCATTTTAACTTTGTTCCCATAGTTTTTAATTTGAACCTAATACCTGTAGCAGTAACAGTGCATTGAATCCCAATGCTTATAGTACAGGGGTGAAATCCAGCAGGTTCTGACAGGTTCTGGAGAACTGGTAGCGGAAATTTTGAGCAGTTCGGAGAACCGGTAGTGGAAATTTTGAGTAGTTCAGAGAACTGGCAAATAGCACCTCTGGCTGGCCCCAGAGTGGGGAGGGAATGGGGATTTTGCAGTATCCTTCCCCTGCCATGCCGACCAAGCCACACCACACCATGCCCACCAAGCTACACCCACAGAACCGGTAGTAAAAAAAATTTGGATTTCACCACCGTTATAGTATTCAGTGTACTCAGTCATTCACACCCAGGTCATCTCTTGCTTGGATTACTGCAACATGATATATATGGGACTCTCTTGAAAAGTATTTGGAAGCTGGAATTGGTCCAGAATGCAGTGGTGCAAACAGTTTTGGAGGCACATTTAACACCACTGTTACACAAATTGCACTTGCTGCTGATCTGCTTCGAGATACTATTCAAGGTATTGGTTATCACTTTTAAAGCCTTTTATGACATGGGTTCAGGTTATCTGTGGAACTGTCTTTCCCCAATGAGATTGAGCAGCCCCACTTCTGCTGCTAGATGGAATCTACCGTGGATCCCATCAGCCAAGGAATTTGGCTGGTGGGATCCAGGAGAAGAGCCTTTTCTGCCACAGTCACCACCCTTTGGAAGTGAGGAGATGAGATCTACCCCTCATTTTTAACCTTCAGCCAAGCCTCAAATCTTGGCTATGCCTGTTGGCTTGGAGTCCTGAAGGAGAAGTTGTTGGCTGGAGGTGGTTGTTGCAGTAATCAAGAAAGCACCATCACCTCTTCACTTCAAACCCAGGGTTTTTAGTTGGTTTTTATAATTTTAAAACTATTTTTATATTTATAATTGTTTTGATATTTGCATATTTTATCCCATTGTAAACTGCTCAGAGTTGCCTGGAATTGTGAGGTGGGCAGCAAATATATGTAACAATAAATAAATATTGCTCTTCTGGACTATTTAATCAGTTTATTATTAGTAACACTTTTATAATTTATATTATTGGATCAATCAAATGCAAGTGATTGGGACTATACATGGCTAACATAAAATATTTTCCTTCTGAAAGCAATTGTCTTACTTGATTTGAATGTTCCAAGTTCCATAGCATTGAAACATAGGACTGCAGAATCTCCCTTACTTCAGTGGCTTCTCTAAAGATAATGTTGCCCTGGTTAACTGTTGAAGTCACGTGAGCCAGTTCTGACTATGTTAAAAAGTCAGATAGTTTTGCCAAAACCAAGTTAGTGGCTTTTTTGTTTTGTTTTGTTTTGACTTTGTTTTAAATTTAAGGGCCTAACGCCAAATCATTTAAAATCTAAGTGTAGGTGAAGTGAACAACAAGAAGCTATTTTCCCTTTCTCAAAGTACTAGAACTTGAAGCCACACAATGAAATTGAATCAGGAGAGACAAAAGGATTTTTTTCCCCACATAAGATGTAATTCAACTTTAGAACTGAATCAGGAGAGACATAAGACTTTTTTTTCCCCACACAATGTGTAATTCAATTTTAGAATTTGGTACTATGAGACATCAGAAAAGGCTTGAACCAGTTCATGAATGTTCAATGGCTATTAGTCTGGATAATAATATGTTTGCTTTGGAAGGACATCTGTCATCTTCTAAACTTCTCCTACACATCTCTTACCCGAGTGGGCTTCCTCATGCAGTTGGTTGGCCACTCTGAAAACACAGACTGTCACTCTTGGGCTAGATGGGCCAGGGGTCTGATCCTGCAAGAAACTGCTTATGTTCCTGTGAATATCCAGTCTGCAATGCAATCATTTACCGGTAATTTTTCCCCCATCTTATTTTCCACAGGCATATATTTTTTTCTATGGCTCTTCATGGAAGCCTGGAATTTGTTAGCTCTTTTGCAATAGATAGGAATATTCCTCCTCAGTTCTTCATTAAACATCTAGCTAGTTAATTCCCAGAGGCATGGCCATGTTAATCTATTACAGTAAAAATAACAGATACTTCAAAGACTAATTCTTTGCCATAAAATTTCATGGTTTACATCTACTTCATCAGAGACATGGAGAATTATTATGAGTTACAAATATATACACTGATAGGACTGGGGGTGATTGAGCAGCAGTAATATTAATAGGCAGAGAATAATGAAATGAAAAGTGAAAAATACAGTGATTTTTTTTTAAATAGCTATGACCATTCACAAAAAGAGATACAGGATAGGAAATGAAATGAGAGATCTCCATTCTCATGGGATGAAAAGCAGCCCTTGGGGATTTTGGCTGCATGTGTCAGGAAGAGGAGAAAATTATTAAATATTTGATTGCAGAATAATTATATTGATTGTGTTTAAATTTCATTAAATAAAAATGTAAGTTACATGGACTAAAGTGTATATATCAATATACATTATATATAGAAATAGATATCTATTTATCTAAACATTAGATAGATAGATAGATAGATAGATAGATAGATAGATAGATGATAGATAGATAGATAGATAGATAGATAGATAGATAGATAGATAGATAGATAGATAGATAGATAGATAAGGGGGTGCTGGAGAGAAAAAAATTGCAAGCAAGTTTACTTACTGTATTGCTAATTTGTCGAGTATCTCAGCTGCTATATATATATTTATTTTGGATATTTCTATTGTTTCTATTCTTTCAAAACATTTTCCGTATTTTGATTGTAATATGTTTTTTGAACTGTAAACCTCCCAGAGTCATTGACTGAGATGGGTGACTATAGAAATTGAATATATAAATAAACTCATTCTGATTATCCTAGTTCAGATTTGCACAATGTATATGAAATGCCTAATTTCAGTTTAGGGGCATTTATAGCTGGAATCAAAAAAGTCAGGATGGTGCTGTGACCAAGAGATCCTCGTTTCCTTGACTTTTTTGATTCTCCCACTTTCAGCTGCCCTTGCTTTCGTTGTTTAAAAAAAAAAACAACCAAGTAACAGACGAATTAAATTCCAGTTTAGGGAAATAAAAACTGTTACAACAATTAAGCCATGATGGATCTTAGATTTGGATTACTTATTATTTTCAGAGAAGAGACAGAAAACTAAATCCATTCCTTTAGGTTTTCCAATAATTTATTTATTTATTTATTTTATTTTTGAATTTGTATACCGCCCTTCTCCCTGAGGACTCAGGGCAGTGAACAGCCAAGTAAAAACATCAAATACAAATATTAAAATACAGTTAAAATATACATATATAAATTTGGCCCCATTAATTAAAAACAATAAACAAAACACTTAAAAACACTTAAAAAATTAGGCCAGCCCGGCTTGCTGGAAAAGGAAGGTTTTAAGGGCACGGCGGAAGGCACCGAGGTCTTGGATTCTCCTTATCTCTGGAGGCAATTGATTCCAGAGGGTAGGTGCCCCCACAGAGAACGCCCTCCCCCTGGGGGTCACCAGCCTGCACTGTTTGGCTGATGGCACCCCGAGGAGGCCCTCTCTGTGGAAGCGCACGGGTCGATGGGAGATCGTCAGTGGCAGCAGGCGGTCTCGAAGATAGCTAGGCCCTATGCCATGGAGCGCTTTAAAGGTGATAACCAACACCTTGAAGCGCACCCGGAAGACCACTGGGAGCCAGTGCAGCTCGTGCAGGGGCGGTGTTACATGGGAGCGCCAGGCTGCTCCCGTCACTACCCGCGCTGCTGCATTCTGGACCAGTTGGAGCCTCCGGGTGCTCCTCAAGGGGAGCCCCATGTGGAGAGCGTTGCAGTAGTCAAGGCGAGAGGTGACGAGGGCATGAGTGATTGTGCACAGGGAATCCCGATCAAGAAAGGGCCGCAACTGGCGGATCAGGCGAACCTGACAAAAGGTCCCCCTGGTTACAGCCGTCAGATGTTCCTCCAAGGACAGCTGCCTATCCAGGAGGACTCCCAGATTGCGAGCCCTCTCTGTGGGGGCCAACGACTCGCCCCCAATAGTCAGTGATGGAGTCAACTGACTATATCGGGATGCCGGGAGCCACAGCCACTCAGTCTTGGAAGGGTTGAGCCTGAGCCTGTTCCTCTCCATCCAGATCCGCACAGCCTCCAGGCACTGGGACATCACTTCAAGGGCATCGTTGGGGTGGCCTGGGGTGGAGATGTACAGCTGGGTGTCATCAGCGTACTGGTGGTATCTCACCCCAAAGCCACGGATGATCTCGCCCAGCGGCTTCACATAAATGTTGAACAGGAGGGGCGAGAGGACCGACCCCTGAGGCACTCCACATATAAGAGGCCTTGAGGTCGACCTCTGCCCCCCTGCCAACACGAACTGCGACCGGTCGGAGAGAAAGGAGGAGAACCACCGTAATACGGTGCCCCCCATCCCCAACTCTTCCAACCGGTGCAGCATGATACCATGGTCGATGGTATCAAAAGCCGCTGAGAGGTCTAACAGGACCAGAACAGAGGAACAACCCCTGTCCCGAGCCCTCCAGAGATCATCAACCAACGCGACCAATGCCGTTTCCGTGCTGTGTCCAGGCCTGAAACCCGACTGGAACGGATCTAGAATAATGTTTCTAAAAACACTTTCATTGTTGCTTATTGGAGCATTTTAATAAAATTTATAGAGAAAAGAAAGGGAGGGGCTGTCTCATTACTTTGAAATATGTTCAAACAGACAGTGCTAAAATGCTTTTAAAATGTGTAGATTGTTTACTTGTTTATTAACAGACATACAATTAATTTAGTTTAATTATAGCCTTAGATATAATTCACTTTTATACTTTTTCTTAGAAATTTTCCTCTCTTGACAAATGCTCATGAATGTTAAGTACAATTCTTACTGTTTTTTTCACAGGGAAGATATGGCACAAATCTCTTTGAAACAAAATATTTACAAATCTAAAAGTGGGATTTCAAGATTTCCATACTGTATTGTATTTACTTACTTATTTAATTCATTTATAAGGCTATCCAGTGCCCAGCCCTTACAATGTGACCGAGTAGAATATACGAATATAGAATATAGGACTTTTGCTGTTGTTGTTTTTAAGACAATGTTATAACTTTTTGCATAGGAAAGCAGCCCAATTTCCCCCCCAGAAAAGTAAAATATAAAGGAAGATTAAAATATCATGCAGGTGCCAACTGATTTATATTTTGATTAATCCCTATCTCCACAGATAACTTTGAATTGGCTCAAATTTGATATCATGATTTTAAATCTATTCTGTTCTGTAAAAATGAAAAAAAAAAATCTCCCTCCACTTTCTGCATTATGCTAATTTGTAAATGATTGCTTAAATGCAGACATTGGCGAATAATTTTATATGTTGAATGTTGCGCTAATCCACACAGATGGACTTGATTGGGTGATCTTTAATATCTCAGATGAAAGTAGTCTGCATGTCACACTAAATGATGGGCAGTTTCAGAGAGAAGAATTGAGAGCCAGTTTGGAATACTGGTTGAATCATCAAGCTAAAAACCAGGAGATTGTGAATTCTAGTCCTGCCTTTGGGCCGATCATTCTCTCTCGGCCCGCAATAGGTAGCTTTATAGTAGCGAACAAACATGAGAAAGCAAGAGAGATAAATTATATATTTATTTTATTTATTTATTCAATTTCTATAACTGCCCATCTCAACCAAGTGACTCTCCCTTAAATGCTTTCCATTCTGAGAGCAGACAATAACAAGGAGCATAAAGCCAAAATAAGCAATCTACAGGAAGAACAACTGAGGCATATAAACCATATTATACCATGTTTCCCTGAAAATAAGACCCAACTGGAAAATAAGTCCCAGCATGATGGGATGGTTGTAGTATAAACCCTACCCCCAAAATAAGTCCCAGTTAAGATTGTCATCCAGATGGATGCATTTAATACCGTATTTCCCCCAAAATAAGACCTAACAAGAATAGAAGTCCTAATGCGTCTTTTGGAGCAAAAATTAACATAAGACCCGGTGTTATTTTCGGGAAAACATGGTATTATATCTCATCTTTCTGGAATTACTCTGCTGAAATGACAAATAATGGCGACACACAACCACTATGTTGAGATAGAGATCCTTGTAGGAAAATGAACCCGGGGTCAGAATAAAAACAGGAATCCGTCCAGAGTCTCTACAAATGGGCTAAGTCCAACCCCTCTTGCACTCTGTTTACCCTTATCTAATGCCGAGATTATGCTAACCATCAGCTGAGTAGATTCCTGTGCTTAGCCAAGACTAGGAGTAAATCAGTTTAATTGGAACTTAATCCGATCAGGACCATGTTGGTAAATAAGAATAAGGTAAACAGAATTCCAGAGGACCAGTGATGGAATTCAAATTATTTTACTACTGGTTCTGTGGGCGTGGCTTGGTGGGCATGGTGTGGCTTGGTGGGCGTGGCTTGGTGGGCATGGCAGGGGAAGGATACTGCAAAATCTCCATTCCCACCTCACTCCTGGGGGAAGGATGTTGCAAATTCTCCATTCCCACCCCACTCTGGGGCCAGTCAGAGGTGGCATTTGCCGGTACTCAACATTTCTGCTACCGGTTCTCCAGAACCTGTCAGAACCTGCTGGATTTCACCCCGGGTTGGACTCAGCCCACTCTAGGCTGATTCCTGTTTTGACTCTGTCTCCAGGTTCATTTTCCTACAAGGATCTCTATCTTAACATGTGGTCCTGATCTTTCATGCCTGACAATACTGTATTAAACTCTTGTTCCATCAATTGCCTACATTTATTCTGCCACTATGATTGTTGATTTTGACATGATAGCAAGCTATTTTATACTTTCACATTTCTGTTAGCCTGTGACATTCTTTGCTATGAAATAAGGAATGAATGAACCTATGTGAATCTAGACACCAGCATAGTATCTTCACGTGATCTTGATTCTATCCCTCTGTTAACGCAGCCTAGGACTGCATTGCCTTTTTTTTTTTTTTTGCAGCTGTAGCACACTGCTGGCTCATATTTAATTGCTTGTCCACTAGGACTCCAAGATCCCTCTCACAGTTACTACTTTATCATGGGATATAGGATACCGTGTACATAGGATACTATGTGCACAAGCTCACTCTGGGAATAGGGACGAATGATGAAAGGGTGGTCTTAAAACATTATATACCAACATTCTTCAGATTATCAAAGACATCTGATATAACATAAAGCCAGTTTCAAAAGCAAAAATAATGACTGAGTTTTCACAGTAGTGTAATTCTGGTCACTCCTTCAATCCACTAGTTGGTAGAAATTAGGATGTAGCATGCCATTCTTTCCTCTCCTGTTGTTTCCTGAGCATAATTCTTTAGAAATAGATACCCAGATATATGATTAACCAGGAGGCTGTAGAATTATTGCCTTCTACTACATCAGTGGTTTCAGGGAAAGGAACAATGGGGGAAAACATGGAGTAAGAAAACTAGACTTTCCTCCTCAATGTGTATATAGCTTAGAGTTGCTCTGTTAGTTACCTGTAATTGCTCAGAAGAACTTAGATGTGTTTCAAAGAAGAGGAAATTTTTTAAAGGGTCATTCTGTAATTTATATTATACTTCATCACCAAATGGATATTTTTGAAGTGGATATTGGTTATCTTTCTCTTTTGTTCAGAAACCATGCATTTGGAAGTAAAAAAAAAAAATTGCTTGCTTCACTGCAGGCTTTTGATTGCTCACTTCTTTCAGGAGTGTAAATTTGCATAGAAGGCTGACATTGTGAATCACTGGATGAAGTTACACAATTCAAGAAATTGCTGATGTCCGTGGGTAGGATAAGAAGATCTATTAGCCCTGAAAATCTTTCTCTGAATTAATAGGAATACTTTTCTTAAATTTGCACAGTGCTTTGGTAGGAGCAAAACAGGAAGAAACCTAATTTCTCTAGCTGTCATTCTCAGGTCCCTGAACACGCAGGGCTTCAGAACTACCTTTCCAGAGCAATTTTTTAATATTGGAGGATTCAACACTCAGTGTCATATTTCCAAGTTTAAATTGTGAAAGAAATCAGACAAATAATCATATACAAAATCTGGGACTCAAACTGGTTTGAGATAGATGAACATCAGCCTTAATTGCTTTAAACTCTGGCTATTGATTACTGATAGACTCTAGTAAGAGATGTATGTTCTACTGCTAGGCCACAGTCTGTGTTACAATGACTGAAAGGTTTTTTTCTTCTAGGAAAAAGAATTATTTTCTCTACTTGGTTTTCCAGATGTTTGTTTTATGTGCATTTTATGACATTTCAGAGCTTTTTTTTGTTAGAGATTGTAAATATTGTTATGAGCTCCTGCTAGGAATTGCTTGAAGAAGATAGGAATTGAAATCTGGATTATTTATTTATATTCTTTATTAAATTTATATGCCGCCCATCTCATTGATAAGGTGACTCCAACATTATTTATTGTTGGAGTGAAATCATATCACTTTATTCCAGTGGTGGGATTCAAATAATTTAACAACCGGTTCTCTGCCCTAATGACCAGCTGGGTAGGCATGGCTCAGTGGTCATGAGACTGTGTGGGCATGGCCAACTCAACGTCACTCAAGTTGATGGGTGTTTCGCCTTAGCTGTTGCAATGTAATAAGGGTTAACCAGAGAGGCAGTTTCTGTAAGCAGGGCAATAAAGATTAGGCTAAAAACAATGCCAGTATGTTTTCTTCCTGCCTTCCTTACAGGATTAGCCCTGTAAAGTGGAACTTCCAACAACTGGTTCTTCAAACTACTTAGAAAGTTAACAACTGGTTCTCCCAAGTAGGTGCGAACTGGCTGAATCCCATCACTGCTTTATTCTCATTGTTCCCAAGTGGCTACTGATAGACTCTATTTTTACCCCCGTTTTACAGCAGAAACTTCTATGTTTGACTTCTTGAAAAGTTGTGACATTCCAAATAATTGCTTGCAGCATCAGGCTTTTCCATATGCTTTATGTATTTAATTATTAAACTTTTCCAACAAGTTACCATCTTTGTCTGTCATTTATAATTCAAAATCCAAGCAAGTAGTTTTGCCAATAAAAGCTAGGCTAGCAAATTTGCAGCCTGTTACACATATTTTTAACTATGACTTACTTCACTTAAGAATTCAATATTCCATGTTGCATCTGATAAAATACTAAAAGACTCTACACTGACTCCTGTATAGATAAAGCCAATTTATCCCCAACCCCATTTGGCAGAATTGATTGGAGCAAGATCAAGAAGTCATTTCACCTCAATTGTTAAATGTCTATATGTAACTAAAGTTCTTAAAGCTAAGAACTTTCATCAACACTCGGCTATTTATTATATTTTGGTTTGGTTTGTCTTACAGACAACTTTAGTGCCAAATCAACAAATGGATGTCAGTGCTTTTGTGTAATTAGATCTATATCTTCTGCCAATATCATTGGAAAAAAAAAATATCCTGTCTGCCAGCTTTTTGGCATAGTGTGGCATTCTGAATGGGAAGTTATATAACCTTATTTATTCTGGCACTATTCAAGGATGTGGTCATTTTTAGAAAGAACTTTCTATTCTACTGTTGGGAATTGGGAACTTGCCAGGATGTCAATTCCCTAATGCAAGGTGAAGTTAATATCATAAAAGATAGGGCATTTGTGAATGTGTTAATTGTGCAGAAATAGGGTGTTATAAGTTTTATATTAAACTATAATTAAGGTATGACATGAATAAGTCATGTTTACTGTGTTATTTTTAGAGCCAGCTTGGTATTGTGGTGAAGGCATCGGGCTACATGAGACAGTGAGTTCTAGTTCCATATCTTAAGCACAAAGTCAGCTGGGTGACCTTGGGCCAGTCACTCTCTCTCAGCCCTAGGAAGAAAGCAAGGGCAAACCACTTCTGAAAAACTTTGCCAATAAAATTCTAATTCAAGAGTTGCAATGAGTCAACTTGAAGGCACACAAAAAACATTTCATTTACTTACATGGCTTCCAGCCTGGTGACATTCCAAAGAACCATAATGAACTGGCCATCATCCCAACCTTTGGACTAGGATGACTAGTGCCTCCTTTCCTGAGTGCCAGTTGTTGATGGGAGATATTGGAGTTTGCTATGGTTCACCATTTTTATTCTTCTTTTTCTTTTTCTGAGTGTAATTTTATTGTTTGACAATAATTTAATGTGTTGTGAGCTGACTAGATTTAATCGGGAGTTTGAATGAATAAAATAAATGTATCGAAACAAATAAACCATGAGTAGTTGCTACTAAAGGAGATTTTGCATTCATCCCAGAACAAATGACAGATTTGTAGTAAGAAAGGACAATGGAAATCTGTTTATATTACATTTGAGACCAATCCAACCAGGGGTGGGTTCTACTTACATTTACTACCAGTTTGCAACGGGGCCGCGCGTGCGCTCTCACTTTGCTCACACGTATGCGCTTCTCCGCATGCACAGAAGCTTCCTGATGATATTGGGTCAGTGGGTGGAACTTCCTGCTGGTTTTACTACCGGTTCTATAGAACCAGTCCAAAATGGGGACAACCCACCACTGAATCCAACCTAGTATTGCTGAAGCTAACTGAACTTGATCTTCTGTAAATTAAGCAGTATATGGCCCTTAGAGAAGCTGGTCTTATTAGAAACACAAAGGAGGAAAAGAATAAGAACACAAGTTTTATATTTTTGACTGGTTTTGCCAAGGGAAAGATGATTAGAGGAAGATATCCTGTTTGGTTGAAGGAAAATACAAAAGAGAAAGCCACCAATGTAAACAAAGAGCCTTGATGGTACAGTGGTCTAAGCACCCTGTTATTAACACAGCTGCCTGCAATTACTGTTGGTTCGAATCTCTCCAAGGCTCAAGGTTGACTCAGCCTTCCATCCTTTCTAAGGTAGGTTAAATGAGGACCCAGTTTGTGGGGGCAATAAGCTGACTTTGTATAAAATATACAAAAGTAGGAAGGCTATTGCTTAACGCATTGTAAGCCACCCTGAGTCTCCGGAGAAGGGCGGCATATAAATCAAATTTAAAAAAAATGAATTATATCAATATCAGCCATGTCAACAATTAGCTGCCTGGCTAAAGACCAAACATAGATTGGGGCAATTATCCACAGAGTCACCATGAAGTATCATTGAGTTGATGGTAACTGACAAAAACATCAGCCAATAAGTTGCTGTTCCCAAATATGGTCGCTAAATGAGGACATCTTGTACTTCAATTTACTTGGTAACAACAATTTTTGCAAATGAAAGTATATGTAGAAGACATGTCAACTAGGATTGATGGAATGACCAAGATGAACCTTCTTTTTCTAGACTTGTCATTGAGGCAGTGCAATGTGTCTCCATGCATTAAGAGCCGTGGTGGCACAGTGGTTAGAATGCAGTACTGCAGGCTACTTCTGCTGACTGCTGGCTGCCTGCAATTTGGCAGTTCAAATTTCACAGGCTCAGCCTTCCATCCTTCCGAGGTCAGTAAAATGAGGACCCAGATTGTTGGGGGCAATATGCTGACTCTGTAAACCCCTTAGAGAAGACTGTAAAGCACTGTGAAGTGGTATATAAGTCTAAATGCTATTGCTATTGCTAGCTGGGCCTACACCAAGCTCTGCTGCATAAGCTTGAATAATATTATTTGTATCTTTCCTGCCTCCACCATGGCAGGGAAGATCAAATAATCTATATTATTTGCCATGGTGGATGGTCTTGCAATGAATGCTACTATCATTGTTTCATTATGAAAATAATGAATATGATTACGGAGGAGATTTAACTTTCTTTGTATGACCTTCAAGACACCTGCTCAATAAACATATATAGCACATTCAATAAATGTTAACACAGTTTTCAATAGCTGATTCAAACTAATATTATATTAGTCTTACATTTTCATTCAGATGGGACATATTTTACCAGTAGGTTCCTTATACATTAGTGTTTAATTTAGCATATTTTTAGAATGTTCAATTTGAAAGGAAGAAGACTAGGAATGTTTTCACACGTCTCTTATTTGATAGTCTGTTTTGAGATGGTAATTCTCTTGTCAATTGCTTCTGCTTCTTTAAGCCATTCCTGATCCCTACCCCACCCCTTAAAGGTTTATTGAACCTTTTAAAAGTTCACAGCATACTTTAGAGAACAAAATAATAGATGTTTCTGCTGCAGAGAAAAGTACATTTGTCACACCAATTGGTAAATTCTGAAAAACAGAACAAAACAAAAACCCGCAATCCTTTTGCTAATATCTTGCAGTGGCTGGTATCTTGTTCATTTGAATATGTTAGCAAGCAGTGTGCAAAGTTTGCAATTGAGGCTTTGTGGTACTGCAAGTCAGCCAATTAGATAAGCAAATAACCTGAAATATTTATTTCTTTTCAAAGTAAAGGAAAGCTTATAAGGCTGCATATCAAACGGGGGAAATGAAGACCGCAGCAGAAAATGTATGAAAATTTCCAAAAGTAGAAAAATGGAGAATTTGAGATTGCTCCCTACAATTTTTATACAGATCTAATATTATTGGATCAGGCATGCACATGATTTTAGCTGTTATGTTGATATTGTTTGTACTAAAGTGTGATCCATCTCTATAACAAAGCTGCCTTTTTCTCAAGTGTGTTTACCAGAGCACAACACAAGTTTTATTCATAATAATAGTATGATTAAGGTGAATTTTTGAAATGTGAAACTAAATATATGCTCCTTTATAGTTAGTTCTTTTAACTGGGGAATAGATATTTAATAAATAGAAAAGGAAAAAATATACTATAAACATAAAATATAAAAATTAGAAATTTAATAAACTGGATTCCTTAACTGGATTCCCCAAAGAGGTCAGTTTGGGGAAATCTTTTATTTTTACACTGGCCTATTTCACTGGATTGTTTTTGATTTAAATATATTTAAAGAATTTCTTCTTCTTGGCTTTCATATTTTTTGTCCTCACCCCTCACCTCAACCTCACGTTATTAGGAATGAATTAATACTTATAAGATGTGGCATGGCCAATTGTTATAAAGATGATAATAAGAATGCTATTGAATATGAATAAGTAATGATTCTAAAATAATGTGATTATATTGGGTATAACAGTAAAATTAAAGAAATTTATGTTTAGATTAAAAATGATTATACTGGGTTTAACAGTAAAATTCAGAAGATTATGCTGGGATTGACAGCAAAAACAAAAATGATTATACTGGGTTTAACAGTAAAATTCAGAGGATTATGCTGGGATTAACAGCAAAAATAAATATGATTATACTAGGTTTAACAGTAAAAACAAATGATTATGCTGGATTTAACAGTAAAAATAAAAATGAGTATGTTGGGATTAAAAGTAAAAGAGGAGAACTAAGATGAAGATGATGTGCTGTGATAAATAATTAAAGATAAATATGTTGGGATTATTTGCTAAATTAGGATGATTATATTGAGATAAATAGTAATGAAGATGACTTGCTGTGAGTAATTGTTAAGATACTGTTTAAGATGATAGTAATGATTTATATTTTTAAGACAAAATAAAATAAAAATAAAAAGATAATGAAATGATATTGAGTTAGGATTTAAAGATTTAAGTAATGGGTTTTTGGATAATGGGATTATAAAATAGATAGAATTTAGGGAAACAATTGTGTTTCACATTAAGTTGTGTTATTTGGAACTTAAGATTTGAGGTGAAAAAATGAAAAGGTAATTGTTTTTGAGTGACTTATTGTGAGCTGTTTTTTTCTGTTTTATTTTTATTATTATTATTATTATTATTTTTATAAGATGATAATTAGTGGAGATGAAATGTTGTTAAAGATGAATTAGTGATTGTACCAATTTATGACCGGATCAATGCTTCATTCTAAAAGATGTATTTTATGTTTATGTTTTTAAAAAATACAAAAAACGCTTTTTATTAAAGATGTGGCATGGGCATGGAGGCAGAAAGGCAGGAATCAGTTTAAAAATAAAGGCCACACATCTAAATTTTTACACATAAGGGGACAATATGACCGTTTTATGAAAAATCCAAAAATATGTGCTTTGACTTTGGATGAAGGCTGCTGCTGGGTACACTTTAAAAAGTAGATGGGTTTAGATTTTAAAGTCTAAAGTCTAAAGAGCAAGATCAGAATAAAAAGCAGGCAGAGCTTGGATGAAAAGTTTTTTTAAATTATCCTTATCTCTGAAATGCGTTCATGATTTAAAAAGCTATTATATTACACTCGATACATTTTAAGAATTATATATTGCAAGTTATAGTATGTTGCCACAATTCAATGGCAAATTATGTGACTGAATTCTGGAGGCAATAGAAGCTTGTTCAAAATATTAAAATATCACCAGAATACCAGCATGCATATTATTCATAAAAAATGGAAGTTCACTAGTGAAATATTCAAATAAATCAGGCAGCCTATATTTATTTATTACTGAGAATTATATGCTGCTCCAATTGAAAATGAATCTGAACAGCAGAGATGGCGCAGTGGTTAGAGTGCAGTACTGCAGGCCACTTCAGCTGACTGCTAGTTGCAGTTCAGCAGTTCAAATCTCACCAGCTCAAGGTTGACTCAGCCTTCCATCCTTCTGAGGTGGGTAAAATGAGGACCCAGATTGTTGGGGGAAATATGCTGACTCTGTGAAATGCTTAGGGAGGGCTGTAAAAGCACTGTGAAGAGGTATATAAGTCTAAGTGCTATTGCTATAAAGTAGCAGAATTAAAAGTGTAGTATATTAAGCAATTAACTGACATGTCACCGTCAGCAGATACCCATTCTCCAGGGGTTGATCAAAATTCACAGATTGAATTCTCACATATGTAAACTCACGCTTTAAATACCCCAAAGATGAGGCTGTTTTGAAGGGGGAAGCATGCACCTGTCTGAAGGTCCAAAACCATCATGCTGGATGAATAGCATTCCTCTTTTGACTTCCTAGACTTTACTCAGAAAACTCTACATGGCCTTATATCAAACAACTGAGCAAATGCTGATTTATGCTCTGTGACCTCAGCTCAAGGTTAAAGTAAAAGGATTATTGCATTCACTTGAAATAACTCAGGCATGGACAATATGACATATGTAGCAAACACAATAGTAATCAAATTGTTGCCTTGATGCTTCATTGCCAATAACAGAAGAGCTGCCTAAAAAATGTCAGCTGTGTATCCAGAAAAGTCTCAGTTTTTGTTATGGATTTTGTTATGGAAGTTATGGATATTATGATTTTACTGCAATTCTATACTTTTCCATTTAATGGTAAGTCCTACTGAGTTCAATCAGACTTTTCATGGGAGATGGGAAAAGAATTATAGATTTAATGATGTATATAAAAGCTGCTTGAAGCAGTTAGTTTGCTCTGCTCAACAAGATTGGGAAATACACTTGAACGAAATGGAAAATGAACCCGGGAGGGGGTAACAAGCCAAGTTTGAGATGGTAATAGGTAGACCAGATAGAAATGAAATAGAAAAGCCAATGTTTCTGAAAATGCACTTGAAGAAGATCTACTCCACATATGAGAATGTGCATAATGAGCAGTATCATTCAAATACTTTATAGAAATACAGGATATTTTTTTTCTTTCAAAGTCCTTCACAATTAATGAGCTTGCTGTAGTGATGCAATTTCCCCCAGAATATGCAGAAAGTATATATACATGTTTACAAATGCTATAGGTTTCCTGTAAAATTATTACTTTGAAGATACATCATAAAATCTCAGTAGTCTATTGTACAATTATCCACATGGATAGATAATTTCTATCTTGGAAATTATCAGCATAGAATTTTTTAAAATATATGCGTAACCAGACAAGCCTCGGAACAATCCCATACATTAAAAATTTGTGGTGTAAAAACAACCTCCATCCACTGTAATCTTCGCTTCTTCTTTCTAATGATAAGAATTAGTGGTGAGAAGGTCTCACAACCTCAGAAGCTTCCAGCTGAGGGACAGCTAGGATTTAGTCTAGGAATCTAAAATGAATTTATTGCACTTCACCTTCCCCCACTTGTCCTCCTCATGTGACCTGGAACGGTATGCTGGTGGCACTGCAAACCTGTAAGGACATGGTTATGCTTGGTTTGAATCAACTTCATTCATATATTAGATTATTCTTCTGCAGAATTCTGTATTTTTTTTCCCAATCTTCTCTGTAATTAAACTGAAGAGGAGCAGAGTAATACCATCTCCCTTTTCATTTCTTCTCAGTTTCAATTGGATTCTAAAATACTCACTGGATTATATGGAGCGTTCATCTACCCATCCAAACTTTATATTTTAATTATTAATCACTGATAGGGATTATGCATGAATGCTTTTTTCCCCTTTATTATCCCAAAGGATGCAGAAAGAGAATGGACTGATAGTCTGAATATGCTCCCCAAACGGTAAAGTGTTTTCCACATAAAATGCAAGAGAGGAATAATTGGAAGACTACAGCTGCACTGCCTTGTAGCAAGACCATAAAACCCATTATGTTGAAGAATTAAATAGTACAGTCAAGCTGCTTCAGTGACAAAGACCCACAAATAAATAAAACAGGCATCTTTGAAAATTATGTGACCTTTTGTCCCACTTTTCAATGGACGAAATGAATGTGGTTCCCTGATGGTGTCATTATTAGAGCTTATTACCCAGACCAAATGCAAAAACAAGTTCCCCAAGTTGGTTTCTTAAACTGCTCACTCAGTGATTGTGCATTTCTAATATATTTTCAGCTAAACCCTTTCTCTGTTTTTGTCGAACTGTCTAGTTCAGGTTACTGGTTGCTTTGGTGGGAAAAAAAAGTTTTATTTAAGAAACAAAAATTGGATTGCAAAAATGCAATGCGTGGGTGTATTTAGAATAACTATATTTTTATAAGAAAATATATTTGTAGAAGGAATTTCCAAAATTAAATGTTTGGACAGGCAGGTAAGGAGCAGTTTGGGGCGCCTCTCAAATTGTGCACCTAACACCTCTGTTAGTGAGGTGCATTGGATGCCAGTTTGCTTCTGGGTCCCATTCAAGGTTCTGATTATCACCTTTAAAGCAGGGGTGCTATTCAGCAGGTTCTGACAGGTTCTGGAGAACTGGTAGCAGAAATTTTGAGTAGTTCAGAGAACCGGCAAATACCACTTCTGGCTGGCCCCAGAGTAGGGTGGGAATGGAGATTTTGCAATATTCTTCCCCCAGGAGTGGGGAAGGAATGGGGATTTTGCAGTATCCTTCCCCTGGAGTGGGATGGGAATGGAGATTTTGCAGTATCCTTTCCCTGGAGTGAGGTGGGAATGGAGGTTTTGCAGTATCCTTCCCCTGCCACACCTACCAAGCCATGCCCACAGAACCGGTAGTAAAAAAATTGAATTTCACCACTGCTTTAAAGCCCTTCATGGCAAGGGAGGTTATCCAAGAAACTGTCTCATTCCAATTACATCATCCCATAACACTCAATCAGGTGAGTAGGGTATGTTACGGATCCCGTCAATTAAAGAACTTTGACTGGCAGAATCCAGGAAGAGAGTCTCCTCTGTTGTGCCTCCATCTTTTGGAACATCTTACCCCAGAAGTGAGATGGGCCCCCAATCTTCTGGCCTTCCAAAAGAGTGTTAAGACTTGACTCTATCAATTGGCATGGGGGAGGTGAGAAGAGTGATATGTGACTCTGAGGGTGGTTGGTGATATAAGGGTGTTCCTCTTAGTTGCTTTAATCTGTAATATTTAACTTTAATTCTGTTTTATCTTTGTTTTCATTTATGCTTTTATTTTATTTATTTACCACTTTTTATGTTTTTATTATAATTCACCCAGCGTTGTTAATTTAGAAATGTGATGATGATGATAATGATGATAGATGATAGGTGTGAGAGAGGTGGGGAATATTAATTGCATTTGGGAACAACTTAGGTATACCATGAAAATGTTTGTATACAATTTATACATGCAATAAACAACATTTTTTTTTCATATGAAAAGTGGACATGGAGAAGATCAAACAGCTTCTGAACTGTGATGGTGGAATGTGGGTGAGGGAAACAGTCTTGTCTTGCCTGCTGTTTCTGGGTGGCACTATTTACATTTCAAGGAAAGGTCTCATTGTCTAATTGGTTTCAAACTATGTAATAGATTAAGAATAATCCAAAGGTTAACTTGCATCACTACAAGTGAAATACAGCACTTTGGAAATCAGAAGGGTCTGCAATGGCTCAGCGGTTTAAGAAGCTGAGCTAGTCAGTTGAAAACCCAGGTTTGAGACCTGAATTCCGCACGATGGGATGAGCTCCTATTACTTGCCCTAGATCCTGCCAATTTAGCAGTTTGAAAGCATGCAAATGCAAGTAGATACATAGGTACCATTTCAGTGGGAGGATTCTGGACACCTGGGCATATAGTCATGCTAGCCACATGGCCGTGGAAGTGTTTTCAGACAACTCTGGCTGCCTTGGCTAAGAAAGGGAGATAAGCACTGCCTCCTAGAGTCAACAACAACTGGAAAGGGGAAATCTTTATCTTTACTTTGGAAATCAATCAATAACCAATCAATTTTTTTCCTTTGCCTACAAATCTGATCAACCACATGGTAGCTCTACGTAGTCTACTTTTCCTACAAGATACAGTTGCTTAATTCTCATCCCAATTAAATCATCCCATTCCACCAGGTCAGGTATGGAGAGTATGTTGTGGATTAAAGGGCTAATATATCCAAGTGCTTGTGAGCCAAGGCAAAATATGAAAGAAAATAAATACCTTCCTAGATGCAAAAAGGTATTTCCTTTTAGTACTTCATGGGCCTTAATGTGGACATTGGTGCTGGACTGGATGCACAGATGTACTGTATTTATGAAAAGGAATATTTCCTTACATTTAAATTGACCTCTCCCCAAATGTAATGTTAGGGTGAAAAAATTGTATGATTTTTTAAAAATCAAATTCTATTGGGTGTAGAAGAAAAAATAGCATTAAGATCCATACATGTTTAAAATTAAACATTTTACATTTTTATTAAACATATTAAGGAATTAATTCTGTACTACATGAACAGAATTCTGTACTACATGAACAGATTTCTACTAATTCTTTGTCTATATGAAATTGCATGTAGACAAAACTGAACACATTAACCGGTAGTTAAACATGTCATCATTTTAGTTATTGAAATCAATACAACCAAAAGTGGATTGTATGTTTTGAATTCAGGGAGAAATGCTGCCTTAATCATATGGAAGTTGAAGGCTGAGGAACACCTCTGTGTAAGCTTTCCCATACAAATGTTTACACATACATAGAGTTAATAATACTTTACTGGACTGTTTTAAAATGATTTTCCATTCCCTCTCTCCCTTCCTATACTTTCCTATTAATAATAACGTTTAAGTCATGTACCAAAAGCAAAAGCAGAGTATACAATTCTAATAGCAACCAACTTTTCCAAGGTCCTCACAACTTCTTGTGAGCTGTTTTATTTGTCCTGATGGAGAGAAAAGGAACAGTCAGCAGACATGCTGACTGTCCATGGAAAGTCACACATGAAGATTACTATAGCTTCATACGCACAATATGTATTTTATCCCCCAATACTTTGCATGGAAATTAAGAAGGAATCAAATTAAAAAGTGTTGGAAGTGATAGTCTCAAATATAGACCATATAAATTTGGCATTACAAGTATGTTCATAGTGAGAAAGTGCCACTCCATATATATACTGCTTTCTTTACTCTGTGATGATGTGCTTGGTGCTCCTGTTTGTAGGTTGTTTTACTCAGGCACTGATTAGTTGAATTTATATGTTTAGTGGATAACCTGAAGCAACTTAGAATTCACTTAGTTTTTAAGTTAATTCATCTCTTAAGAAAAATACAGCTACTTATATTCAGATTTGAATGCTTATAGAGCCACCTGGAAGAAGAGTATTACAAAAGTTGCACCAAAAGATGCATATACTCATCATGGTATCATTAACCGTTTCATATAAAGAATGTAACATAAACATGCATTAGAATGATACAATTTTACTGAAACATAGAAAATGAGTTCTTCTAACTTTGGTTAGCTCTGAGCTTGCTTTCCTTCTACTTTAGTCCTGCTCACCAGTTGCTTGTCTTTGTGAAATAGCTAGTAAAGTGGGCTTCCAAAGCACGTCTACAAAGAAAAGTTGAGGTTATTCTATGAAAGGGGCGTTGGTACCTGATACGCCCCTTCTCGTTGAGTGGAGACAGCAGCCAGACGTAGGGTTGTGCTCATTGGACAGAGGTTGGACTGAGCCTGTAAAATCTTCTTAAATTCCGCCCCCTGTTGCTAGGGCTCCCAGCTTTTTGCTCAGTCGTCAGACTGGACAGTTGTGTGGAAAGTGTGCTCTATCTGCTTATTGCGTTAGAGTTAATTTTCTCTATCTGATTTATTTGGTTTTTTGACTTTGGATTCACTATTGACTATTCTCTAGCCTGCTGGATTGGTTTTATATAGATTCTCCCCACAGCAGCTCTGTGTGAGCTGCTGAGCTCCCTCTCCCTCAGCTCCTGTCATCTTCGAGTAAACTGGTTAGTCATTCACACCTTCGGTGGAGCCTTTCGCTCCCTTTTGGGGGAGGGGGTAATTATTGCCCTATAATTCCTATTGAAGGGTATTTACCTGACATTTGAACCGCTTGTGGAGCCTTGCGCCCCCCAACTGCTTCGGACGGCTATTTGTGTGTTCCAACCAAATTAGTGGAGTCTCGCGCTTCTCTGAGCTAGCCGCTGGTCAGCAGTCACAAATCCTACGTACCGAGGTGGTTTTCGAAGGCCGTTTAATGACTTCGCCAGCGCTAGCTGTCTCAGCTGTTTAGCGCTAATTCGCCGGCTCGCCTTCTCGGCGGCTCAGAGCTTGGATTTTAGAGCAGAGCTGCGGCTGCCCGATATTCGAAAGGGCTGGTTCACTTTGATAATTTCCACACTGGAAACCTGCTGATTCTTCAAGAGCCATCGAACCATTCTATGGCAATGTGGTAGTAGTGAGAAGAAACTCTGTATCATTATAGCAATGGCTGGTGATGCTATGAAGGTATTATAACTCAGGCTCTAACATGGAAATGACCGCCATGCATAGATATTGCTAGTTGCAAGGCAAACTATGATTGAGGCAGATTGGTTCCTCCCCACTCAACCCCAGCTTTTTGTCTAGACAAAGAAGCTCTTTTGCAAGAAGTGTCACAGTAGTACAATAACAGAATCACAGAACAGAATAATGGAATTGGAAGGGACCTTGGAAGTTGTCTAGTCCAAGCCCCACCCACAGTTCAAGCAGGACACCCTATACCCATGATGGCGAACCTATGGCATGCGTGCCACAGGTGGCAGGCGGAGCCATATCGGTGGGCACACGAGCGTTGCCCTAGTTCAGCTCCAGCACACAGGTATGTGCCGGTCAGCTGATTTTTGGGCCTTCCGGGCCCACCAGAAGTCGGCAAACAGGCTATTTCCAGCCTCTGAGAGCCTCTGGAGGGGGTGGGGAAGGCTGTCTTTACCCTCCCCAGCCTCCAAGAAAGCCTCTGAAGCCTGGGGAGGACGAAAAACGGGCCTACTGGGCCCACTGTGCCATTGCATGCCAAAAGTGGAGAAAGTGCAGGGGTGTTGCGTGCGCATGCGCATGGGGGCAAGGCGTACTGGATTATGGGTGTGGGCACATGTGGGTGTGACCCCCCTGCGCTCCTCCCACTTTTGGCACACGAAAGCAAAAAGGTTAGCCATCACTGCCCTATACCATTTCAGACAAATGGTTGTCCAATCTCTTCTTAAAAGCCTCCAGTGCTAGAGCATTTACAACTTCTGGTGGTAAGTCATTCCACTGATTAATTGTTCTAACTGTCAGGAAATTGTTCCTAGTTCTAGGCTGCTTCTCTTCAATGGTGTGGTATTGCTGTGGTTAGAATGCAATAGTTCAGGCTACTTCTGCTGACTGACTGCAATTTGGCAGTTTGAATCTCACCAGGCTCAAGGTTGACTCATCCTTCCATCCTTCTGTGGTTGGTAAAATGAGGACCCAGATTGTTGGGGGCAATATGCTAACTCTGTAAAGCTGCTTAGAAAGGCTGTAAAGTACTGTAAAGCGGTATATAAGTCTAAGTGCTATTACTATTGCTGAGTTCCTCTCCAAGACAGTGTCTCCTAGAGACAGTTCTCCTCTCATCTGGCTCAGCTTCCATCCTTCCGTGGTCAGTAAAATGAAGTACCAGTTTGTTGGGGGAGATATGCTGACATTGTAAACCCCTCAGAGTGTGCTGTAAAGCATTATGGAGCAGTAAACAATTCTAAGGACTATTACTATCTCTGCACCCCACCTTTTAGAGGTAGTCTTTGACTTACAACAGACCATTCAAAGATACAACAGCACTGAAAATAGTGACTTATGACCATTTTTCACATTTACAACCTTTGTAGCAGCCTTATGACCTTTGTAGCATGTGATCAAAATTAAGATACTTGGCAACTGATTCATACTTATCACCGTTGTTGTGATATGATCGCTTTTTGGAACCTTTTGACAAGCAAAATCAATGGGGAAGCCAGATTCACTTAACGAACGGGTTACTAACTTATCAACTGCAGTGATTCACTTAACAACTGTGGCAAGAAAGGTCCTAAAGTGGGACAAAACTCACTTAACAAATGTCTCACTTAACAACAGAAATTTTGGGCTCAATTGTGGTCGTAAGTCGAGGGCTACCTGTATACCACCACAAGATGCCATCACCTTGACTAGAAAACGTAGAGGAGATAACACAGAAAAAAATATTATGCTCATCGTACCATAATTCAGCAATTGATTATAAATGTCTATGGGGTACATAATTCATTTTGGACAATTTATGTACTGCATACTGTCATTTCTTTCATTTTCATTGCCTTGTTATAATATGTAGGTATACATTTCTAGAGTTTATTACCCCATATTTCACCAGTCCAAGACAAAAATCACCTAAAAGTGAGGTAGCTGCACAGATACTTGAACAGATCAGAATAGTCACTGCTAAATGTTTATAATTCCATAGACCGCCTAAAGCGCGCAATAATATTCTGCAAGGACATCTGTTATTGCAGTTCATGTCAAGTGGAAAAAGAGAAGAAAGTACAGTGCAAAATTGACTGAAAGATGTGGCACAGACTGAATGTAAACATTAAGCTTACAGCTAAGGAAATATATAGTACATGGCAAAGATAAATAACTGTCGGCATTCTGCACAAAGCTATAATTATGGTAATCATATTTTTTATCTTAAACACCTATTCATCAACAGTCTTGCTGGAATAGATTATCTCTATCTCTACTGAAACATTTTTCAGTTTGTTCTCCCTAAGGCAACATAAAAGGGCAAATGAAAAAGCAAAGTTGTTCTGATAGCTTCCAATACAATATATTTGTAGAAGAATACAAATTTATGGCATTTATGGCAGGAATCTGTGGCAAGATGGAGAAGTGCCAGGAAGAGGAGGAGGAGGAGGAGGAGGAGGAGGAGGAGGAGGAGGAAGAAGATTTTGCTTTCCCTTCCTCTATTCCATAATCTTCTTCCTTTTTAAAGAAAGTTCCTTTCCATTACCATTTTGTTAATGAAGCATGTTTTGAGAAGAAGCAAAGAAAAAAGTAAGTACGCTTGTGTATGGCACTCTTCCAGAATTTATACATCTCTCAATCTGATCAACTTCTCACTACTTCCTTCTTATTTCCTCATTAAAAAAAAAGAAGAAGATTTTTCAGCATCTGCAGCCAAACAGTAAATAATAACATGCAAATGACAACATTAATTCTGGAACAGAAGTAGAAAATTTAGAAGGGCTCATTTTGTACAGAACTCCTGAAGTGTTTGACATCTCTACAAATAAAGGTTTTACTTGGATGATTTCATGACCCAGTCATAAAATCTGGCCTATTTACCAACTTCTTATCATATTAAAATTATTATTTTATATTCCGTGTTCCATAAAAATAATTAAAAATAATTAAAAAGAAAATGTGCTGCAATAAAATATCAATATTTTAAATTATTGATAAATATTTCACTATTTATTATTTAAATCAAATATACTTAATTAAAGTCTTAAAAATGAGAAGCAGTGTGGTAGAATACATTAAATGCTGAACCATTTAATGAGTACATTAAATGAGAGCAGCTCAGCTCATTCTCTCATTCTCACTCATTCTCTCTCAGCCCAACCAGTCTCATGAATATATTGCTGTGATAAGAAAATTACATAGGGCTTGTACTATGCTTACATGTAACTGCACATCAAGTAAAATTATTAAATCCTAAACATTTTTCAAATAAAAAAAGGTTTTCACTAACATTCTAAAGATCAACATTGGTTGGTTTAATCAAGCTAATAAAATTTACACATGTTAAATAAATAAATTCTATAAAAGTACAACTAAAGGGCCTGCTGTCAGTTCTTTCAGATGAGAATTCTCAATGATAGTTGAGAGAAAGGAAGAGTGGTGAGAATAATCAAAGAAAAACAGACAGAACTAGGGTGTCAAGCACAAAGAAACAAGAATGACATGAGGAGTTACTTAGAATAGTTTCTTTACTGTTGCTCATTTTTAAACAAGAATCTTACTAAACTAAAGCAAAATCTGCACAACTATCAGCTTTATCCCATGAAAGGATAGGGAGAATCTGTTTGGGCTCTCTTCCTGCATAATAAGGACTCCAAGCTGATCTGCCTCTTAGATCCTTAGGAAAGACGGGCCCTCCCTTCAGGGACTCTGTACCACATATCACCACATTAGGGATCTGATAAGAAATCAAAGAACATTTCATCAGAACCTTATATTGATATTCTTCACAGCCCGGTGTTTTCAAAACACAGTGTAAGAAGATCCCAGCCAAATCAGTAAAACCTATAATGTTCAGCATTCTGTGTCATGCCGTTATCCAGAAGCTCATTCATTCATTCATTCATTCATTCATTCATTCATTCATTCATTCATTCATTCATTCAATTTATTGGCCGCCCATAAAATGTTAAAATCAAACCTTTTTGATCTTGGACACATGGGGAGGGTGGGGACAAGGAGGGATCTGTTAAGTTCATTGTTGAGCAGCATCTAACAGCAGTCTCACTATTTATGAAGTTCTTTAGCATCTTTCTAAACCTCTTCTCACTGGAACCATCACTGGATAAATTGGAGACCCCCACCACATCCATTGCTGATGAATTCTATACATTGCTTATGTTTTCTGCAAAATCACAGTTCTTTTCCTAGACCTGTATTTAGAGTCACTGAATAGCCCATAGGTTCTCATATTGAGAGAAACAGAGAAAAACCTCTATCCCATGCCTGGTATGATTTTATTTCATTTCATTTATTTGTCAAGTATGTATTAGATAATATACATAAGTATAAGCATGAATTGAATACATAAAATGAGTACAAATAAAGGGAACATTAGGACAGGGACAGTAGGCACGTTGGTGCGCTTATGCACGCCCCTTACAGACCTCTTAGGAATGGGGTAAAGTCAACAGTTTTAAGTTAAAATTTTGGAGGTTTGGGGATAAAACCACAAAGTCAGGTAGTGCATTCCAGGCATTGACCACTCTGTTGCTGAAGTCATATTTTCTGCAATTGAGTTTGGAGTGGTTCCCTTTAAGTTTGTCTCTATTGTGTGCTCGTGTATTGTTGTGGTTGAAGCTGAAGTAGTCATTGACAGGTAGGACATTGTAGCAGATAATTTTATGAGCTACGCTTAGGTCATACCGAAGGCAGCGTAGTTCTAAGTTTATGTAACTCTTAAATATCTTCTCCCTGTTTCCCCCCACTTCTTACTAAATTTAAAGTAAGAAATTTAAGAAGAATTAGTAACTAAATTTACTAAATTACAGTGTTTACTATTTTGTTTCTTAATGACTTTTTCTATACTTTCTTCTGGCATCCCTCTTCTTGAGAGGAGGGCTCCATTTTGCTGCATGGTGGCTGTGTTGCGACCCACATCCGAGAAATGCCTGAAAAAATGGACCAAGTTCAGCTGAAATATTCACAAGGCAACAGGGCACTCTCCTCAGCAATGTGTTTTCCCTTCAGGATAGCATGATTTACGGTGGTTTTACAGAATTGTTTAGTTTTTGTGGCTTCGTAGCATGACTGATTCATATTCAGATGTTGGTGTACTTTACCAACTAGATATTTCTCTGTGAAGTTATAATATATCACAGTCTCCCTAGGGCAATTCTGATTTTAAGAAAGAAAAAAGAGAACGAGAGTGGGAATGCCCTGCTAATCTTCATATTTGCCTGAAGAATAATCTCATGTCATGTCCTCAAATATCTGGAAAGTGAAACTAAAGCTGATGCCAAACCTAGCAGAGTCTTTTCATCAAAATATAACATTTCACAAAAGTACATAGGGTAGCATTTTACTATTCTTCTCCTGTATCTTCTAGAAAAATCCATGGTAGTTCTCTGTTTTCCAGTATTGTATATCCTAAAGTAGCACAGATTATTATTGATGTTTTCTAACCCAGTTGCATGAATGTTGTGGGATACAGTTACAAACCACCCTTATGCATTTTACCCAGGAAACACAAACACTGGCATTGTCTTAAAAGTACTGTCGAGGTTGCTATTTCTATTACTTGCTCATTTATTGGAAAAGATTATATTCAATGGAAGATTACTTTGACCTTTTCTTGGGATTATTGCTGATATTTTCATCCACAAGGTAGAAGAGAGAAAACAATACAGAGAGATTACTGTAACTTCATTTTTGAATTTCTGTGCTGCAGCATAAATCCTTCAAATAAAGGGCACTCTTCTTTTCCCACCAAGTATGTAGTGAAGAATGATGGACAAGAGAGATTATGAAATATCATGTTTTTTCTTGCTTAAATTTCATTCAGTTGAGCAATGCTTATATCAACTTGCAGACCAATTTTATGTTTGTATTCCATGTAGAACTCACTCAATTTATATTTATGGAACAAAACTGCCAACTAAATTATAATTTTCCTTCAATATCTGTATTCTTCCAATTAAAAGAAAAGTAAACATAAACATGATGTCCACCATTTTATTATTAGGGAAAAACAAATTCCTTGTATGTCTAATCACACTTGGCCAAATAAAGTATTCTCCTCTCCTCTCCTCTCCTCTCCTCTCCTCTCCTCTCCCCTCCCCTCCCCTCCCCTCCCTTCCCCTTCCCCTTCCCCTTCCCCTTCCCCATTCTATTCTATTCTATTCTATTCTATTCTATTCTATTCTATTCTATTCTATTCTATTCTATTCTATTCTATGCTACTCTACTCTATGCTACTCTACTCTATGCTACTCTACTCTCCTCTCCTCCTCTGTTCTGTTCTGTTCTGTTCTGTTCTGTTCTGTTCTGTTCTGTTCTACTCTACTCTACTCTACTCTACTCAGGGTCGGATTTAGATTGAAAGAGGCCCTAGGCTATTCCACTTATGAGGCCCTTTCACCAGTGGTGGGATTCAATTTTTTAACAACAGGTTCTGTGGGCATGGCTTAGTTGGAGGTGTGGCTTGGCAATCATGTGACTGGGTGGGCGTGACTGTGTAGGCGTGGGTAGCTCATCATGTGACCGGGTGGGCGTGGCTATGTGCATAGACTTTTTTCAGAGGGCTGAAAAAAGTCATTTCTGACTGGGCCTCGCACTTTTCACCGGTCCTCACACTTATGACCATCCTCACATTTATGCCCGTGCAGCTTTCTTAACAACCATGTCACTCATTTCACAACTGCTTCTCTTCACCATGGTGACAAGATAGGGCAAAAATGTAAAATGTGAGGACAGTCGTAAGTTCGAGGACTGATTAAAAGTGTAAGGACCAGTCAGAAATAACTTTTTCAGCCCTCTGAGTAGTCCATATGCATAAAAGGATACAGCAATAGAGAGGGGTGAAGGAAGGGAAGGGAAATTAGAGTAGGAGAGAGAGGGAGGAAGAGAGGAGGAGAAGGAGAAAGGAAGAGGAAGTAGGGAGGAGAAGAAGAGGGGGAGGAAGAGAAAGTAAGAAGGAAAGAAAAGAAAGGTGGTAGGTTTGAGGAGAAAGATTGCTGTACAATAAAAAAGATGAAAGGGAAGAAAGCCAACCCCAAACAAATATAAAGATATTAAGATAAAGAATGAATTGTTAAACTTTAAAGAATAAAAGAGAACAAATATGAATAAATAACAATAATTAGAAACACACATACAAACATACAATGTATTTTCTTTGAACAGAGTATTTGGCTGGGTCACAAATTTAAACAGTGTTTAGTCATTTCAATTAAATTTACAATTTCTATATTTCCTTTTTGCCATATTTATTCCTCATCTATTTTTGTAAAAAAACCAATATTACCCTCATCCTCATCTCTAATCTTAATCAAATTCAATTTTTCCCTTCTATTCTATATTATACCCCTTCCCATTGTCATCTATTTTTATATCCATCCTCACATTGGTTAATTATGTAATATTACAGTTGTTTAATATGAATTCAACATTTTAATATAAATCAATTAGTTATATAACTACCTTTTTTGTATATTAATCAATATGAACATGAATATTCCAATTATTTCCATGCAATCCAATTTCTTACAAATCAATTAATTATATTTACCAATAATAATAAACCAAATAATTTTCCCCATATATTCCTCCAAACCACAACTTAACCATTTTTGCTTTCAACACAATATACAATTAATAGTATCTCAATTATTACAATTCCCTAGTTAAATAGAGCTTTTTTTCTTTTGTGTTTTAAAATCTCCTCTTTTTCCCTAAATTTCCTGTTGTTTGCACCTACCTTTTTTGGTGAGGAAAAAGAAATCTGCCTGCCTAATTTTCCAATGTGCAAAGCCAACAGCCTGCTTTACTTTCTCTTTCGTTTTTCAGTATAGCTAGGGGGGGGAAATCAGCACTCTTTGCAAGCAAGGAGCAGATCCGTGAGCAAAACAGCTGAGAGCAAATCAGCTGGGGGTCGGGAGCCGATCTAACCAAGGGCTAATTAGCCTATGCTGAAGCTCCGGGGGCCAATAAAATTACAAAAAAACCCAAAACACCGAACCCTTTGTTAAATTGCTGGCTCCCCGCCCCTCGCCCACCACTATTTATTGGCAATAAATAGTGGTGCGGAGGGGCGGGGCAAGCCAGCAATTTAACAAAGGGTTCGGCTGCAGCACTGGCTCTAGGGAGGCCCTTTGAAGCCCCGTGGCAAGAATTTGAAGGTTTTTTTTCCTCTAGCCATCGAAGGCAGCAATAGATGGGAGTGGGCGGGGTAAGCGAACGGCCGGCAATCCAACAGAGCAGAGAGTGAGGGTGAGTGAAGGCATGGAAGCGGCTTTCTCCATCCTGCTCTCTTGCGTCTGGAGCCTGTGGGGAATCACGTGGCAGCCCACGTGGATCCCAGGCAGCGGAACTCAGGCTAGGGAAGGGGTGGGCAATTGTGGCTCTTTTACAACCTGTGGCCTTCAACTCCCAGAATTCCTCAGACAGCCAAGCTGTCTCAGGAATTCTGGAAGTTGAAGTCCACAGGTTGTAAAAGAGCCACAATTGCCCACCCCTGGCTACGGTAGACTGGCGCCGCGCAGGTGGGAGGCGAGGGGTGGGCGAGCCAGCAATTTAACAAAGGGCTCGGCCAAACCCCCTAGAACCCCCAGAATCCCACCACTGTGTAGGCCCCTCTTGATCTTGAGGCCCTAGGCTGAAGCCTAGTTAGCCTATAGGAAAATCCGGCCCTGACTCTACTCTACTCTATGCTATTCTCCTCTCCTCTCCTCTCCTTTCCTCTTCTCCTCTATTCTGTTCTCCTCTGTTCTGTTCTGTTCTACTCTACTCTATTCTACTCTATTCTATTCTATTCTCTGTAATTAAAAGAATGCATTGATTAAGCAAAATTACATGCAAAATATATATCTATGAGGAGATATATATCTCAGAAGAAAAAGACATAGAAGCACATAAGGCACTTTGCTGGCAGCATTTACAAAAAACACAGAAAAAACAAAACACACATTGATGCCAAAATGCAATGGAAGAAAGTAAGATTGGAAAAACAAATTAAATAAAACCTGAACAGAACAGAAATTGACCGTTTTGTTTAGCCCTAGAGAGAATGGCATATTTTTTCGTTATCCATCTCACAGCATATTGTAATCTTTGGACACCTACTGTGAAAATCCTATAATAGACTACCGTCATCTACAGTAAAAAACCCAGGAGTAAGAAAATGGCATTAACTGCCCATTTATTTTCCTTGCATGACATCTAAATCAGTTGTCTGATTCATTCTACTAATAGTCAAGACTGGTGAAATGTAAGACGTAAAATGAAAATAGAGATGAGATTATACATTCTGCAGATATTGAAGGTGATTTAACAAGGGAAATGAATACGTACATGTGAATGAGCTAAACCAAGACACCAAGTTATAATTCTTGAGAAAAAAAGCCACCTATAAGCAAATATAAATAAAAATATTTTTAAAAAAATTCTATTCTATATAACTAAATCAGGGTGGGAAAATCAAATGGCCTACCTAAGAGGATATAACTATTGATTGGATCTCAGTGCAATGCTGATTTCATTTTTAAAAAAGTTCCTTGAAAATTAGATGAATCTTTGAATCCATTTAGAGACTCGGAAATTTTAGCTACTGGTAGTTTTACAAGTAAAAATGATGTGTTCAAAACTTGTTTTATTTCCTCCCCTTTTTTAGAAATACAATGTTTGATATTTGCAAAAATTCAGAGGACTACAAAATGAGCTTTATGGTCTTTTGGCAAAGGGTCTGTGGCAGAGGTGGGTTTCAGCAGGTTCTGACCAATTCTGGAGAACCGGTAGTGGAAATTTTGAGTAGTTTAGAGAACCAGTAGTAAAAATTCTGACTGGCCGTGCCCCCATCTATTCTCTGCCTCCTGAGTCCCAGCTGATTGGGAGGAAATGGGGATTTTGCAGTAACCTTCCCCTGGAGTGGGGAGGGAATGGAGATTTTACAGTAAACTTCCCATGCCACACCCACCATGCCACGCCCACCAAGCCATACCATACCCACCAAGCCACACCCACAGAACCAGTAGTAAAAAATTTTGAAACCCACCACTGGTCTGGGGTATTATTTTTCCATTTTCTGACAGAATGTAAGGAGCATATAATTGCATGAGCTGATGATGAATCTTTCTGTCTCACATATTTGGTTCTGGGCAAACTGGTTGTTACAGTATGTGACACCAGTATGTGACACTTCCAGTAGGGAAGATGTCTGAGGGCAAACCAATGTGCCTGGATTAAAGCATGCCTTATAGACCCGTGATGGCGAATCTATGGCAAGCGTGCCACAGTTGGCACACGGAGCCATATCTGCAGGCATACAAGCTGTTGCCCTAGCTCAGCTCCAGTGCACATGTGGCACATGTGCCAGCTAATTTTCGGCTGGCCCTCCCCTCCCAGGAGTCTCCACGCAGCCCATTTTGGATGCCAGGTAAGTACAGGGCTCGTGCAGAAGCTCTGGGAGGGCTTTTTCGGCCTCTGGAGGGCGTCCGGGGGGGTGGCGGATGCTGTTTTCTCCCTCCCCAGGCTTCAAGAAAGCCTCTGGAGCCTGGGGAGGGTGAAAAATGGGCCTTCCGGGCACACTGGAAGTCGCGAAAGGAGCCATTTCTGGCCTCCGGAGGCTTCAGGGAGGCCCAAAACGGGGCACAGGGAGGGTTCATGCAATCATGTGGGGGGGGTTGCACACACATGCGTGGGGTGGCAGGACACGGGGGCATTGAATTATGGGTGGGGCACGTGTGCGCACTCCCCCCCCACTTTTGGCACGCGATGGCAAAAAGGTTATTATTACTGTTATAGACCATCTCCACCATCACTTCTCAAATCCTGCCCTTCAGTTAAAGTGGCAAATTGGACAAGTATGATAGACCCACAACAATACAAACTTGAAATGTAAAAAACTGTGATGGGGATTTTAAATGATGTGTTGTAAGTGATGAAATAGGACAATTAATTGATGCTATAATAAGAAATTGGGAATTAAGAATGGAAAGTGATATTGCTTAAGTTAAAGGGTTTCAATACAAAAATTGAATAAAATGAAACACATTGTTTATAGCTAAAAAAAGGGGGATGAGGATTTTGAGAAATATATTTTATAAATGGAGAAATAAGATAATTAATTGAAGTGAGGTTAAGAAATTAGGATGTAAAGGGTGTATGGTAATATTTTTTATATATTATGTATTAAGAAGAGATTAAGATAAAATAAAAAAATAGAGAAAAAGAACATCATGGAAGAAATTGAAATATGCAAATTGTATTTGGAGAAACTAAAAAAGTAGATTGGAACAGATTATAAAATATATATAATTATGTTATAAATTGTAAAAGATGTGACCCGGTCAATAAAATATGTATGTAAAAGGAAAATTTTAATAAAACGTGTTTACAAAATAATAATAATAATAATAATAATACAAACTTGAAATGCCTCTGAATGTGACCAGTTCAGAAAATACATTGTATGACTTCTTTCACATAATCTGGTTACTGAATTAACCTAACCTTTGAGTTTCTCCAATATGCTAAACCATGAACTAGCCACACAGATTGGACTAGCATAGTATATTGAACCTTTAAAAAAAAAAAAAAATCTATCCAATCTTAACTCCAACCAATCCAAGCATGATGGGCTAATGGAGCTACAGTGGAACTTCTAACCAGATATGCATGTTTGTATCAGTGGTGAAATGTGAAATTTGTTACTACCAGTTCTGTGGGCATGGCTTGGTGGGGGGTGGGGGTGGTAATGTGACTGGGTGGGCGTGGCCAACTTTTTTTTTTTTTACTTTTACTTTTAAAAGCATTTTTTCTACAACCTCTTTGGTTGAAGAGGTTGCAGAAAAAAAATGCTTTTAAAAGTTTTTAAAAAAAGCCTCTGAGGGGCGCACACAGGGATTTTTGCTACTGGTTCTCCGAACCACCCGCCACCATCACTACCAGATCGGGTGATCCAGTCGGAACTGGGAGCATTTCAGCCCTGGTTTGTATGTGTCTCTTTTCAGGAATTCAGGTTTGTATATGTCTCTTTTCAGGAATTCAGGAATGTGGTGGGTATCAGATGAGAAAAGTATAAACTAAGCCTGGGTAGTGACAGAACTGAATCAAGACTGAATTGGAATTAAAGGGGTTAATCTTTCATTTGGGAATATTCCTGAGAGGAGGAAAAAAATCTGCTGCTACTGTCAGATATACCTATTGTAACTATTAGGCTCTCATGTTTTTCCCTTTTCCTTTTAATGCTATAGAAATAGAAATCTAACATATATATGCTGCATGTATGCAAAATAAGAGTTTGTAGTTCCTTTCCACTTTAATTTATTTTTTAATTATTTTTTTATTTATTTGTCAAGAAAATATTAGGTAATATATGTAAGTATAAGCATGAATTGAATACATAAAGTAGATACAAATAGAGGAAACATTAGGACAGGGAGGGTAAGCACGCTGGTGCTCTTATGCACGCCCCTTAATATCATAATATCTTCCACTTTTGAAAATCTAGAAAATGCTTTAAAGGTTGACTTCAAAGTTAACCGTAATGTTTCAGCTGTTTGTTCAACCATGTGAATAAGCTAATATATGAAATGGTGTCAACTAAGGAAAGGACTTGCCCTTTCAGGAATTTGAAGGGTGAAGGGTCCAAGTAGTTGCAATGCTAGAAGCCATGTTGGCTTGTTAACCCCTTCATCAGTTGCATATCAAGTGGGTGAGAGATGGGGGAAGGGAGGTAGATTGTACCATATTTTTTGGAGTATAAGACGCACCGGAGTATAAGATACACCTTAGTTTTTGGGGAGAAAAATAAGAAAAAAGCTGATTGGCAGGTGGATTGGCCTCCCAGAATACCCCCAATCAGCTGTTCCCAGAGGTGAATTTTAGCAACAGGTTCCTTGGTTGTGAACTCTGTGCCTTGCTTTTTTTTTTTTTTGCTTTTTTTTCTGCCTCTGAAAGCCTCCGAAACAACTTCAGAAAAAAAGCCTCTGAAGCTCTGTTTCAGGGCTTCTTTTCTGAAGCTCTATTTGGAAGCTTTTTTTCTGAAGCTCTGTTTGGGGGCTTCTTTTCCAAAGCTTCATTTCTGATGCTTTTTTCAGCCTCTGAAACCTCCCTTTGAAAAGCTGGACGGGGCTATGTTCGGAGTATAAGATGCACCCAGATTTTCACCCTCTGTTTTGGGGGGGAAAGGTGTGTCTTATACTCTGAAAAATATGATAATTTTATTTTAAAAGAATTATACAAGTGTAGAAAAATGAGCTTTCCCTCTCCAGTTCAGCAATTTCTTCAAATGATCCATGGCCTCAGGCATACTTTTCCCAATGCAATTCATTTCTGTTCCTCCTGAAATGGCATGCCTGAATATGCACAAAAGTAACAAGCTTAGAAGGAGTGGATTCAGCACCTTCATTCATGTGCTCCTTTTGATAGTGCAATTAGATCCCTCCCCATTTCAAAGAAAGACAGTTTGGTGTTGTGGTTAAGGTGCTGGCCTAGAAACCGGGAGACTGTGAGCTCTAGTCCTGCCTTAGGCATGAAAACCCTCCTGGGATTTGGGCTGGTTATTCTCTCTCAGCCCAAACTCAATGGGTTGTTGTTGTAGGGAAAAGAGTAGGAGGAAGGAATATTAGGTATGCTTACCACCTTGAGTTGTATATGGGAAAAAAAAAGAGGGGGGAGGGACAAAATCCCCAAGCGACTGTGATTGGGGCAGATATGTGAACTATACAAATGACACCTTTCCATCGAAAGGCAGAATAATAAGCGGATCCTGAAATGAATGTTAATGCAGGGACTCGGATACAACTAGGCTGAAAATTGTGCAGAGGAAAAGATTTTGTCTGCCTAGATGAATAAGCAGAGCTCTTCTGATTCCAGGCTTCCATGTTTCAATATTATTAATGCACCATGAAGCCTTCTGGAAATGTTCAGATGGGACAGATATTTTTCACGGAGGTTAAAATCCCTGTATGGCATAGCTGAACAATTGCCAGAACTCACAGAACTGCCAGAGTATGTAAAAGTGTGCCAGTTATTTTCAGAACCATGGCAATAAAGCAGCAGGGAAAAAAAACTAGGCTAAGGTCATATTGGGGTTACTTTAATAAAATCTCTAAGCCATGTAAGTAGCTGGTTGACAACACTGCAAATAGCTGGGGAGGAGATTATCTCATTTCACTGCCTGTACCTTAAATACTGTTTTGAATCTGGAAATGAAGCAATTGCAGTTAAATTAGCCAATACTACCCTTATTTCTTCATTCAAGCAATAGATTGCAGCAGCATAGACCCCGTAATGGCACAATCATATGCTTATTTATGATTTTTTTTCTCTTTACCATTGCATTCTTAATAAAAAATAATGTCAGATGAATTATGAACAAAATAAATCATTACAAAGCTGTTAAAATATTGGTGCACTGATTCAGTGCAGAGGGGAAGAGATCTGATTTGGGCAGAAAAACCATTTCTCATCTTAGGTATTTTAATTAAGTAATTAAATATATTTAAAGAGTGTTTCATTTTTCTAAGCGACTGGTATTCTTCCTACACCACCCACTCTCTGGAAATGAAAAGAAAACTATCAATCAAAAGCGTGTATTTTGTAATTCTTTATTTCTAGGAAATGTCTGGTAGAATGATTTTGTGGCTCCCTGGAGTGGTTGTTTAAAACAGGTTATACCACATTTCTCTAATATAGTTGTTCTAATTCTCTCCAGTAAATGTAATGGAGAAGTGGCTTGGGTGTTTAGAGGTGGACATATACTAATGATCTGCCTGAAACTTTTAATATGATCCTGTGCAAACAGAATAATCAGAATCTATTTCAGATTCCTAAATAGAGCAGCATACTGTATATGAAATCCAGTTTAATGGTGGATATACAGAAATGGAAAGGAAATTCATCAAAGCCAGAATTGTAACACACATGCATGGTACATTTGCACCATGAGGTAAAATGTAAACACTGGAATAGTATAGAGGAGTATGGACATGGACATGAAGTAGATATGCATCAGCCATTGTGTAAACATCCACTTAGCTGGGAGATAGGCGGGAGTAAAAAAAAAAAAAAAGTCTGTCCCATCTTGATTCTCTTTGATAGAACAGGGTGAAAAGAAAATATTTGTCAGGCTTTCAGGATTCTATTATTATAGTTCTACTGGAACTATACATATAAGGTATAGTTCCAGTAGTCCTTTGGTGTACATTTCCTGACCTGGTTTTCCTATAAGGGCTGTCAGTACTGAAGCAACATTTTTGATGTTATTTTTTTTTTTATTGTTCTCTTCTCAAGAACTGCAGTTCATTTAATGTTGCGTGCAGTGATGACAATGAAAACAACATTCTCTTACGGAAGTATCCATAGGTGTTCTGAACATTGGTGATGATGTCACAGGTAAAAGACGGCAAAATGGAAAACATGTATCATTTGTGCAGAGACATGAACACACACATGATTTCACTTGTTCCCTTTGTGTTGTTCCTGCTCCTCTTGATGACAATGGAATATTTTACTGACAATTTTATGCAACTGTATTAACTATGCAATCAATGACTGACATGCTATGTACATCTATTCATATGTGGAATGCAACAATCATTATATACACAGGTGAAGTTAGAGAATGCACTAAGTCCCCATTAACCATTTTTTAAAAAATAAGTTATGATTGCCTAGCTTCACACAACATAAGGCAGAAACTGTCATGCAAACCACATTATGATTTAACTCAATATGTCAACTCTAACACAGTTCACACATTATCCCTTTCACAATAGAAAAGGCAAAATCTATCTTTCCTTTACATTTTAGGGTTATGCTTATTGCTGTTTCAACATCACTATTATGTTTATTTATTTATATATTAAATGTATATGCTGCCCATCTCGCCAAAAGGTTGAAAAATAAACTGAGTGTCGCGATGTCATTCCACTTTCTCCAACATATGGCAGATTGCTTGGAGCTAGTTCAAGGAATACACAAGAAAAAGACTCATTTTTTAAAATTAATTGGTTATCCCTGCAACTCTCTCCTAATATATTTAAGATAAATTTCTGTAGCAATGTAGCTGGATGTGGTTTCAGAGAAATTCACCTTCTTCAAAATACCAGGATATTCTCTCCCGCCCTCCTCCTTTAATCCTCTAGAATTGCTTCAAATAGTCTAAGGTAAAATAAACTATAATTCTCTCTTGCAGAAATTTTTCATTACAAAGTCAAATCCACACTGGAGATTTCACACGGGCGAGGAAGGTTGATTAGCAAGGTCAAACAAGCATGTCAGGTGAGTGCATTTCAATGAAAGCCATCAATACAGCAGCAGTGTTCAATCATTCATACTCCTGCTTAGACTCTTGCTATCAATGATTTTTAAAGTTACTGAATGTTATGATCCTATCTTGGGACAGCCATAGAATAGAAATATGCAATTCCGATTGATCTGCTTTATCAATTCAGTAGCTTGACTTGCTACTTCAAAAGAGATGTAATTTCTATACTAAGATTTTATTGATTTCCATAAATAGGGTACAAAGGTTCCATTCAACGGATAAGAGGAACGGAAGATGAGAGGACGAAAACTAGAGAGAAACATAAAAACTAGTCTTTCGCATGAAATTGTACTTATATGCAATAGATCTGCTATAAATGTTGCTGCCAATATAGAATAGAATAGAATAGAATAGAATAGAATAGAATAGAATAGAATAGAATAGAATAGAATAGAATAGAATAGAATACTTTATTCGCCAAGTGTGATTGGACAAATAAGGAATTTGTCTTGGTGCACACACTCTGGTGGTACATAAAAGAAAATATACATTCAAGGATATTATTTTATCCTCAAGATTGTGAAATTCCTGATAACTAGAAGCAGAGATCATATTTCTCTTGTCTCCTTTAGAGCCTTTCCTATTTGCTTTCTCCATTTTACTCCTGGAGGGCGAGATGACATAGAAACCAGGTGCAGCCAAAAATGAGATAAGGATGTAATCCAAGTATTTTATCTGTATTCTCAATTCTATATATTCAAGAATTCAAGAAGGCATCTGCCTGATCTGACCTAATGAGAAGCTATTAGCCCTACAAGGTAGACCAGACAAGAAGCACAATGAGGAATACTAGCTCTGTCTTTATTGTAAGGGTACATTAACAGAATCTTACAAGAAAGTATTCCTTCCCTCCTTTTCTTTTAACTGTCCAGAAAATTAGGGAGGGTCTGTTCTGAAATGTTTCCCATGCCCTCTCTCATTTTGTGAACTCAAATAACTCCTGTTCAGTTTGCAGCTCTCCTTCCCTCCTGTCACACAAGGTAATTCCCACATACCATTATAGAAGCCCCATGGCAATATCTTTGTATATTCCTGGCATGTGATAAAAAATGTAATTCCAAACTATCGTAGGCAACAAAATTTTTCGGATCCCCAAACACTGAGATTTTTCTTTATAGGTTTGAATTATTTCAGTGCTAGTGAGAGACATCAGAAATTGTGTAATGTACTATATCATTGGTGAATCGAATTTGATATTGCCTACAGTGGCATGCAATGGACTTTTAGTTATAGTTTGAACCTTACAATACATGTAATTGTGCACTTCATCACCAATTTATTTTCCAGAAAGTCTGAGAGAAGGGGGAAATTCTAGAATTATAAAGCAGTCTTTCTCAAGAATATTCATTTGGCAACACATTCTAATGTTCCATTCTATTCTAGATTTCAGTCCTATTTGTACTGGTTGAGAATGTCTGTGGAGATTCTCATCCAGATCATTGGTCATTCTCAAAAATCCAGATCAACCAGGTCTCTGATTAACAAGTACTTCTTATATCCTATGTACCAACTTTCAGCAGCAGGTATCTCAATCAGTATAATGTAAATATATCATTGTATATTATACTATTATTATTTTTGTATTCTATGAAATTGAGGAAGGGATGGATGTAACAGCTTCTATTTCTGGAACATGAGCAACAACATGCCTAAAACAAGAATTCCTGCCAATTGGCTCCATTACAGAAGTTTATAGATTGGTTTGAGATAGCCCTGACTCACTAAGAAAGATTATTGTGTTCCACAAAGGTATCTCAGAAGATTCCAGGGGCTACTCATAAAGCGATCAGACAATACCGGGTCAGTTGCTAACTTCAAGCCTATTTTATTTCACTAAGTTATTGAAAAAAATAAATTTGACATTGAGGAGACAGATATTCCTTGCTTAGAGCTCTCTGATGTAAAGCAGAAACTTGAGGTAAAAATATGTAGGATTTCATATAAGATTATTATTTGTCTTATATTATAAGACAATTGTTAACGGCTTTCTCACTGGCCTTGGGACAACATACAACTTCAGGTTTTCAAGTCCATAGCACACTGGAACAGTCTAAAGGAAATCTTTTTTTGATGTTACTGGGTTTTTTAAACAAAAACTTATGTCTGTTTAAAACAATGATAGAAGACAGTACAGAATATTATTGGAAGTCATCATCCTTTTACAATCCAATCTTTCTTCTGGCAAATTGTTCTGTTCCTGTATGGAGTAGAGAACCTTGAGTTGGTTGTCAATTAGGCAGTTGTACAAATTCAATAAATAAACGAATGTCACTGAGTCAAATATTCCTGAAAGAATTTAATTATGAATACACAAAATTCTGCATTCACCATAATAATGTTATACAGTTTTGCTTAAGTGACTCAAGGAATGGGCCTTGCTTCAAGCTCTTTGGGAATTCAAGCTTAGTTTTAGAAGCTGCTTGAAGAAAGATCAGGAGAAATGGCAAGTGAATGGAGGAGGCTTCTAGTCATTTGTGCATTTGCTTTTCAGGACAGGAGAGGTCAATTCCAAAGATTCAACAAGAATCTCTTCCATGTGGTATTCTGGCCTTCTCTAAACCTTCAGAGACTATTAGAATATGGAATGTAATACCAGTGGTGGGTTTCAAAAACTTTTACTACCAATTCTGTGGGTGTGGCTTGGTGGGTGTGTCATGGCTTGGTGGGAGTGGCTTGGTGGGTGTGGCAGGGGAAGGATACTGTAAAATCTCCATTCCCACCCCAATCCAGGAGAAGGTTACTGCAAAATTCCCATTTCTTCCCAATCAGCTGGAACTCGGGAAGCAGAGAATAGATGGGGTGGGATCAGTCAGAATTTTTACTACCAGTTCTCCGAACTACTCAACATTTCTGCTACCGGTTCTCCAGAACTGGTCAGAACCTGCTGAAACCCACCTCTGTGTAATACATGATTTAGGGAGAATGGCAAACATCTTCAAAGAATTTTTTTTACTTGCCACAACACTTTACTTCAAGCAAACTAAGATGAGTACATTAGAAGAGAAGCAACTTTCATTTTCCACACAGATCATATTACACAATTTTTTTGTTCTAGAGTGGGTGGAAGACCTGCTTTACTAAACTTTGCCAAACTTTTCAGATTCTTAGTTAAAAAGCCAGATAAGGAAGGGCAATTTTGAACTGAGAAACAAGCAAAGAAGAAGAGTAAGGAATGCTGTTTCTTGTCCTCCCTCCGCTTTCTCTGTTCAAGTGACAGGCTCCAGGAAATTCCAGGGATTAATGTTTTACCTCAAGACACTTCAACCAACATGCAAAGGGAAAGTAAGCAAGGACAAACTTGGCCACATTCCTATGGAAAACAAGAAATGATATTGCTAATGCTTATTATAAAAACACTGCATGTTTTTCTCTTACTTGTTGTCATAATGAAGCAACTTGAGTGAATCAACTTCCATAAGTGATTAAGGAAGGTACTTACAATAGTGGCCAAAATTGTGGAAACCTTTTCGGGAAAGTGTATTTTCTAAAACTAACAAATAACACCATCTTTTTTTTTTTCGGAGTAGTACCATAAAATTATATATCAATGGAAAGATAATTTAATCAAGAATGTAATGCAATAACTTTTATGAAGGATTTGCTATTAGAGTAGCAATTACAGTATAAAGAAGAAAAGTGAAACACGTAGAAAAAATGAGATATACAAAAATTATCACGTCAATTAATACTTAGTTGGGTAACCTTTAGCATGCATTACAGCCTTACAACATCTTCCCATGGAGTGAACCAAGTCTTTTAGTTCTGCAGCTGTTATAATGTGAAATCAAGATTGAATTATTGCTTCTATTAACTGGGTTTTATTGCTGGGTCGCTTTGGACTAACAAGTTTCTTTAGTCAGCTCCATAGATTTTCAATTGGGTTAAGGTCTGGGCTACTCCCAGGCCATTCTAGCAGTGGAATATGATTACCTTGAAACTTCAAAACAAAAAGTGGTGTTATTAGCCATCAAACTTCAAAAATACCCTTTTCACAAAAGGTTTCCACAATTTTGGCCACTACTGTAAGATGGATGACGCTTCCTAAGTTTGAAAGAGTCGGCTGCTTTGAAAAACTGCAGGTACCTGTGCTGCCTTCTCCCCAGTGCCAGCACAGCAGAGTTGCCAATAAAGCTACAACCTTGACACAAGTAGTGTGGGAAGAGATGGGAGAAGATGGAAGAAACATGTGTTTTGGAAGCTCTGCAGCCACCAGCATAGTAAAGCAGCCAAATAAAAGAAGATGTTTCTCTTTCAAAGGGTGTGAATAGTCCAAAGGAAAAGAAGTATAGAGCTACAGCAAAGAAAAGTGCAAGTATAAAAGCACAATGCAGAAAATTGTAAGGTCTTTCCATGCTGGCCAAATAATAGAGAAGGAAAAAGCAGAAGAAATTCAAGAGAAAGGAATTAAGGCAGAGCAGTGTTTGTACAAAGAAAGCCTTATTCCATAATATTATCACTATAGCATGTAATATAGTAATACTAAGTGAAGAGTACTTGTAATTGTTATAATTACTAGTGTAGTAATATAAAAATCCTAACAATAGACTATAGAATTAAGGCAATAGAAAACACCAGGGCCTGGTGGCTCAGCAGACTGATAGCATTGTGATTAACACCAGCTGTCTGCAATTACTGTAAGTTCAAATCTCACCAGGCTCAAGGTTGACTCAGCCTTCCATCCTTTCTAAGGTAAGTAAATTGAGGACCCAGTTTGTGGGGGCAATAAGGTGACTTTGTATAAATATACAGAAGTATGAAGGCTATTGCTTAACGCATTGTAAGCCACCCTGAGTCTCCGGAGAAGGGCGGCATATAAATCAAATAATATATATATATATAGTTTTGTATGTTTTACATTTCTCTTTTATACATAGGGCAAGTTGGATGGAAAGGGATGTAATAAAATGGGAAAAAAATGTGGTTGAACTTAATGCTGTGACTCTATCACTTTCCATTACTGGATGAGGCAATCGAGACAGACATGGACAGAGTTTACTCTAATTATAGCAGACTTCCATAAATACTACCATTGCAAATTGGCCTGGAACAGAAGAACAGTATACAATGACACAAGATCTAAATGATCATAGATGACACTATTTGTATTCTTGATAGTTGATGTTTTTTTATGGTGCTTGGGTGATTGATTAATTATTTAATTGATTATTTTTTTATTTTGACTTATGTTATCCCTTACTGTAGACATTTTATTGATTCCTAGATTATAATCATTATGCTGTTGCTGACTTCTGAGAGTCTGATTCAATTTTTTTTTTTAATTTGATTTATATGCCTCCCTTCTCCGGAGACTCAGGGCGGCTTACAATGCGTTAAGCAATAGCCTTCATTCTTTTGTATATTTTATACAAAGTCAGCTTATTGCCCCCACAAACTGGGTCCTCATTTCACCTACCTTGGAAAGGATGGAAGGCTGAGTCAACCTTGAGCCTTGGAGAGATTCGAACCAGCAGAAATTGCAGGCAGCTGTGTTAATAACAGGGTGCACTAAACCACTGTACTATCAAGGCTACTATCAATTGCCACGGTATACACATTTGAAAAATAAATAAATAAATAAAATTGATTTAGTGTGCAAATCTAAAAAGTCATTTAGAAAGAATTCTGGCAACTGTTACATATAAATGTGAGTTCTAATTATAATACAATGTTCAAATCCCTTTTTCTCTTTCTTGTGTTCATTCTATATAAAAGGCTAAAAATATGAGGTACTATTTCCAACTCCTTCTTGTTTTTCAATATGTTTGTTTAGGACCACATAATTCGTTGTATTTTAAAATGGTATTTCACTACATGGATGAGATTTAGAGTAAACTGCATGTTTCTTGTTTATAGTGACTTTTCAGAATTAATCTCCAGTGCTGCTACTAGTATAATTGTGTTCTGTTTTATCTCTTTTACTGTCTTCCAAAGATTTGGGAAGGCCTGAATATTAATGAAAAGAGATACATTCCTTACAACATTTTATTTCTAAACATACATTTTTCATTTATGACATTGTATAAATTAAAATCCTACTGCCAGATTCTAATTCTCTATCTTAAGTCATTGTCTCCATCTTGGCAACCAAAACTCTGTAAATATTGTTCCCTTGAAAAATTACTTCCGAACCTTTGAATGTTATTGCATTCTAATAAAGCTATTGTACTGTATCACTTGCCTTGCATTTCTTGTTAAAATTAAGACTAACTCACTTTTAACGAACTGGTTGTGAGGTTATTATATTTTTCTTTATCATGAGTTTAATCATCTAAAAGTTAGCATAGTAAAATAAACATTGAACCAGCTTCCTTCCTTCAAAATTGTTAATTTAGGTACCTATGTATTTGATTTCTTGCAAACAACAATTTATTTCTCCGTTGGAAACGGTTGCCTTCTGGGTGGTCCTACTAAGAGAAGTAAGAGAGGTAAAGGGAGAGGAGAAAAACACAGCTCTGGTAGTTGGTAGTAGTTTTCTCATTTTCTTTTTAAGTTGAAACTGCAGAGTTTGGGTTTAGTTTTGTTTTAGCTTTTTCACTGAACGTGGTTTCTCTCTTTATCTCATGCAACATCTGCAAGGACTTTCAAAATTCAGAAATCAAACAGCTCACATCTGTCTGAACAATTCATTATTCCTCCTTGTCCTCCTTTTCCAGATTTTTTTTCAGATCCTCCTTTTCCAGATTTTTTTTCAGATCCACGACAGATGGTCATGGTCTCTGAGCCTAAATGTGGAGGTTCTCCCAATGAAGAGTTGTGCATGTCGATTGAAATTTTAGAGTGGGGAACAGAGTTTCTGCAATTGTGGGTGCAAAACATCCCCTATCACCAAATTGTCTGGTTATTTATATTTGTAAATGTATCTAGATCTTTGATCTAAAATGATACTGGGAGTAAATAAAACCAAGGTATGACCCCTTTAAATATTGTAGAATAGAATATGATTAATAATTAAAATAAACAGTCCTGTCTGCGGGGGAGGTAAGGCAAAGTCAGAGAGAGATATATCCCACTATTTTTCTATATGCATCAAATAATTGCATGTATATCTTGATCAGGTGAGGGTTGAGCTAGGATGCTATTTTTGTCAGAATGATGAAAGTAGTGAGAGTTACAGATGCAACTGAAAATAAAGAGTGAATAAAATGATAATCCTTAGAGGTTACTCTATTCTTGTCAAGACCTCCTTGAGGGTTTTTCATTCAAAATCTCACATTCTTTCACATCTATGACCCACAAAGGATGCTGGGCCTGGATCATCCTTTGCAATATTCAGGACTCAACCTCTGAGAAAACATCTTAGTGAACATCCAGAGTTAGAAGGCATGGAGATGCAAGCTGTGTTGTAGGAAAAAGCTGCCTGGAGCTAATAGCCATTCTATTTAGTTAGACTTTGATAGGCTAACTTGGTGCTGAAGTCTATGACTTAGGACCACACTGGTGCTGGATCCACATTTGTTTTCTGTTACATAATTTCTGATAATGGACTTCTTTTTGCCTGATTCTTGGATGTTACGAATATGATTAAGGATGGCTTAATGCTTATGCTTAACTGGTTAATAATTCTGGGACTGAATCTTTGTGCCCCTGTATTTTGATGAACACCAGCTGTTACTACCATAGTAACCTGAGTTATGACTGATGTTGCCTGTGGTTTGCTGGGGTGAACAAAAGATGGAGCTATATCCCCCTCCTGCTGTCCTAATTATTAGGGCTGTGCACCCTTCAAAAGTGACTGAGAAGCACTTTGCTCTTTGAATTGAGGGCAGCCCTCTTTGCTATCCACTTAAGCAGCCTAGTTTCTCTCCCCCCACTCCCCTCTGATTTCTGTGTCAGCCTAAAAAATAGGTAGAGCTGCTTTAAGAAGTCCACTTAGCTGAACTCAACAGTTCCTTTGTTTCAGGTTTTGTGTGCAATGTAAAAAAAAAAAAAGGATAGGCTGCTTCAATGCTAAGTTCAATGCTTCAACAACCTTACATCCCTCCCTAAGATTTTACCATCAGCTTCATGTTGAAACTTGGTCCTCCTCATTTGCCCAAGTATGGTTCTTCTGTCCCCAATTTCAGGGCACAATCAGATGCCAGAATCAGATCATTTTCTCAAATGCACAAAGGACCTTGTCAAAGATAGTGTGCAGTCTTTCCCAGTTAATTTTTACTTGTATTACGTACAAGGTATTTCACCTATGAGCACCCAATCTGAAAAAGGCAAGCCGATTTGCTAGTCTTTATATCTCTTTGATTTTTAAGATCAGAAGGATCACAGGCTCTTTTATACAACTCCAAGCTAAAACAGCTTCTGATCTTCTAATCTGTCTTGGAGACCCACTGCTACTGGGAACCGATGCCTGAAGCAGTGTCAGGGTGTCATGCCACAAAGTATTGCTGCTCTGAGGCAAGTGCATGACATAGCCACACACATACAAAAAACGGTGAAATTGTGTTGTGATACTGTCTTGACACCCCTTGCCCCTCCAGTGGATGCTGCTGCTTGTTTTAATAGTGCAGTTCACATGCATTAGTTGTAGCTCGTGAATGTCCAAGTAATAATGGTCATGAGCGCTTTTTGCCTTGGTGACATCAAGACTGGCTTATTGTCATATGCTGTGTAGAATATTTGAGTGTCCCACTTTTTTTTTTTTTTTAATTTGATTTATATGCCGCCCTTCTCCGGAGACTCAGGGCGGCTTACAATGCGTTAAGCACTTCATTCAAAACTAAAATGTACAATTCTTAATTCATGATGTTATCTATATAAAGCTCACATTTTTCAAATTCATTGATATCGAGTTTGTTTCATTAGAAATCATCAGTGGTGTTTAACAATTATTTCAGATAAATAGATAAACTCATATTGGAAGAGATATTCCTTTGAAAATTGTGATTCCCGGATTTCACAATCTGGGACTTTGATGACTTGTCTCCTTCAAGGTCAGCTTGCTTTACCCCTCAGCTCATCATTGATGGCCTGATAGCCACATTGGGCTGTAATTTGTGAAAGATGTAACACACAAACATGCACACACAGATAGACCCAATCTCTAGTACAGGGGCCCCTAACTTGTGGGCAGCAGTCCACTACTGGGTCATGGCCTATTTGCAACCGGGCCATGTGAGTGGTGTGCTGGTGCATATTCAGGCAATCCTGCGCCCCACTTACATGAGGGGGGGCACTGGAACTCACAGCCCCACTCGTGTCAGTAGTGGACACCAGCACCCGCCGCTCACACAAATGAAGCTGTACACACACAGAGGTGCACCTACCCTTTGCAAAGACCATCCTTTCTCCCTCCCTCCCTCCCCCCCCATGCCAGGCTGCCAACCTGGAAAGGTTGGGAACGCTGTTCTAGTATATTTTGTCAAATAATAAGTAGTACCAATAAGCTCCTTTCCTATTAGAAAAAATTCTAAACTTTGTTTTTTTTTAATGTGACTATACAGTCTAATTACTAAAGATATAGGGGATAGCTATGCCATCTGCTCATCAGATCTTCAATAATAAGGGGAAAGAATACACACATGTACTCTGCAGTGACCACATCTGTTGCCTACAGATGTCCTTAAACTTGCAATTTCTCTAGAAGTAACCATGATGCTCATCCACCTGTAATTCTAATGCGTTTCCACCTCTATACAGATCAGCACTTATTTTTTTGCACTTACCAGGTATTAGACAGATGCTTTGTGTATGGCTTTTCTCACTCAAGCTGAATTTCACAGCATTTTCAATTACAAAGGATGGGGTCTTTTATTTTAATGTCAGGCAACATAATTAACAGGCGCTAAGAAGCTCTTTTCATATTCCATTGAAATGCAGGGAAAATTTGCAAGATGTCACTGCCTTTATATTGCTTTGCCTCCAAATTAGAAAAATGAGTTGATAAAAGCATAGCCAGACAGTTGGCAATAAACCAGTCTTGCTATAATTAAAGAAATAATGACTCTGAGAGGATGTGAATTACTTCGGTATTATGCAATCACCAGTCAAGTGCCTTTGTTCCAGAGGATCAGCGTTCGGGTTAAAACCAGAGTGCTCTGACATTCTGCTTACTGTCCTTCCCCTGACTTCAAAAAACTCAAATTTATGCAGTCTTTGAAACTGCGGTGAATAAGACTGAGAAGTGAATGTCTATGTCTACAGTATGTTTTTCGAGAGATATGGTTTCAATCGTAGTCTTATATTCCTAAACAGGAATATAACTAGTATAGTTACATATAATAGAATTTAACTACTGTATGTAACTAGATCCATCCATAAAGTCACTTAATTGATAATCTTAAACATGGACTAAAGAGCATGTCCTGAGTGGAGAAATATGTAATAATATATGTGGTGCGGAGAGCCCTATGCACCATGCACTGTCTTGTCTGCGGAGATTCTCAGTTATCCAGGCAGGGGTGGGTTTCACTTACCTTTACCACCAGTTTGCTGCACACACACGCTATCTGCACATTCACCCAGCCTTCTGTGCGCGCACTTTGCTCACTTGTGTGCCTTCCACGCTCCCGGCCTCAAAAACGTGCCTAAATTAACATGACTTGGAGCTGGAGTGCGTGGGTGGGTGGGCCCACCCGCGATCGCCACTACCGGTTCACCTGAACTGGTGTGAACCAGCTGATTACCACCTCTGCATCCAGGTCATAGTTGTGTCAAAGGTGTTTTTTTCTTCAAAAGGAAACTGGACTGTTTTTTTTTATTATTATTATTATTTTGAGGAAGAAAGTCTCAGCTGTAAGTCTTCCAGTCTCAACAGCCAATACCTATCCTTCCATCCCATGCCATTACAACTAATAAAGCTTCTTGGACGAGAAGCAAAATGTTTTATTCTTTTTCCTCAAGGAAAAAAAAAACAGTCCAGTTGCCTTTTGAAGAAAAAAACATATACTCTGTTTCCCTCAAAATAAGACATCCCCTGATAATAAGCCCAATCGGGCTTTTGAACGCATGGCAATAAGGCCAAGCGCTTATTTCAGGATTCAAAAAAATATAAGACAGGGTCTTATTTTCAGGGAAACACGGTATGAGTTCCAGTTCCAAGTACAGCCATTTAAACAAGGGTGCAACCTTCCCCTATTAGATGTGCTCTTTAATTTCCTGATGGATAAATGGCTTATTGTCAGTGGTTGATTAGGGTTTTTTTTTCAACAGATATAAGCCATATAGCAAGAGCAGTCTGTTTTCATTTCCACCTATGCTGTAGGAACTCCATCTTTTGAAAACAAGCAGTAGATGACAGTCCTGGAAAATTTATATCTGTTGAGTTCCAAAGAATTCAAAGCCACTGAATGACTAAACAAGAGACTCAGGTGTTTGATTTCCCAATATTCAATCAAGAACTTTGCCAGTGAAATATAGCTGGGGATGGGCAGGAGAATTCATTTCTCTGACGAATGATGTTCTGTTCAATAGAATTCATATCAACGGACACTATTTTCACTCAGAATTTCCTCAAAATAAAATAAAAAAATTAATAGAATAAATAAAATAGACATAAAAGTAAAGGTAAAGGTTCCCCTCGCACATATGTGCTAGTCGTTCCCGACTCTGGGGCGGGGGTTCTCATCTCAAAGCCAAAGAGCCAGCACTGTCCGAAAACGTCTCTGTGGTCATGTGGCTGGCATAACTAAATGCCAAAGGCGCATGGAACGCTGTTACTTTCTCACCAAAGGTGGTCCTTATTTTTCTATTTGCATTTTTATGTGCTTCCGAGCTGCTAGGTTGGCAGAAGCTGGGACAAGTAATGGGAGATCACCCCCCATTATGCGGCACTAGGGATTTGAACTGCTGATCTTTCGATCGACAAGCTCAGCGTCTTAGCCACTGAACCATCACATCCCTTTTAACCTACTGTATTTTCCTGATAACAGTCAAGAATATGTTACTCCTCTTAGTTGACAATTGCCAAATACTGTATATCTAGAAGACACTATCTAACCATCAGATACCTAACTGGTTAGCAATCTTGTTAACTTTAACCCTTCCATGGATGTTTGTTTAAAACTTTTTAGTTATCTACAAAGGGTTTATTTATGAACCTTTTACAACTAACATGGCACATTATGTTCTTTGCTCCTGAGCAGCTGGCCCTAAGTACAAAATGTGACATTGGATTTTTTTTTAATTTATGCTTTCTCCAAATACTTTTCGTCCACAAAAACAGGATCCTAGGTAGTTTAGAAAAACAAAACCAAAAAATTAACAGGAAATGCTCACCTAATCACACTTCCAAATAGTTGGTTATTTTAATAACGATGATCTTGTAAGGTAAAGGCATTAGTAACATTTTATAAAGTCTGTATTTTTTTTAATTTTCCATAACATATAAACTGTCATACATTTCCATACAGTGCTGATTCTCTTAACAGATGAACAGTTTTTATAACTAATAAAATCACCAGAGAAATTACAGAGAGAGAGAGAGAGAGAGAGAGAGATGTGACTTTAGTTAATGAGTAACAAATTTAGATTTATGAATATTGAAAAGAATACTTCAATTTCCTCTCTCAAACAATGTGTTGATCTAGGAAGTCTAAGACAGGAAACCATGATTTATATATGCCTTTGATTAAATCTCTCAGATATGAGAACTTGGCAAAACATTTTGTCATGATTCAAACAGTAAGCATTGGTTATATCAAATGTTGGCTTCCACTTAAATAAATCACCTGTGGCCAAAATACACAAAGAACAAGGCTCACAACTGTTTAGGACTGTAAGGCAGCCTTTCATGTTAGTGACTTGGTGACTTACAGTAGAATAATATTTAACTAAAATGTTACACCATGTGTTAGAGATATATTGCTAAACCAATTCTATATTATCATAAGAGCAATCATCTAAGAGCAATTTAATGGATAAAACCGGTATTACAGATAAGAATGAACTGGCAAACATACATAGAATTAATTAACATGCTTTATAGAATGAATCCCATTTAATTTATTCTAATAATCTAAATATTGATTTGATTATCAGCAAAACTATACAAAATCTTCAGCTTGTTTGGATGTTCTAACTGGATGGGTGCAAGATGCAATTGACTGAAGAATGGTACACTCCTTTTTTTCCTCTTCCATCAAGAGGTTTACTCTCCTGCATTGGACATTTTCAAACATAAGTTGGATAGTCATCTATCAGGGATGGTGTAATGAATTTTGCAGTGTGCATTGGATTGGATTTGATGATCTCCTGGGTCCCTTTCAACTCTATGATTTTCAATTGATTTTGATGGATGAATGTTGTCCAGAGTCTTAAACATTGGTTGGATGTACAATGTACCTTATGAATTATTTCTGGATCTCATTCTTAGAGAAGGCCCCTGTACATTTGCCACTATTCCAGCGCAGATGACAAGTAAGAAAGTTGAATTTATCTGGGGTGGGGGCATACTTGAATTATACATGAGTGTATATTTGCCAGCATGTACCTCTGAAATGCAGTGAGTTTAAAATTACTTGTCACCGACTGTGATCCTCCATCACTAGATTTCAAGCTAAAAATAATCCCTTGAGCATGCAGTAGATACAATGCAGGTTTTACTCAGAGAATAGCACCTTTATCAAGACATTCAGAAGGGCTCTTTAGAATATGTGTTTGGTAATGCAGATAAGATTTTTCACTATTTAACAAATAAAGCCAGAAATAGTTAGGTTTTACTTCTACTCCATCTATGAATTATCTTTAAATACAATTTGAAAGAAGAAAACTTTATTAAAATTATGTGGATGCTCTGGTGAGCAAAAATCAAATGTCAAAACTTTTACAGAAGTCTTTCAACTTTTTTTTTTAAAAAAAATATGGATCAGTTTAATTAATGTTTCTTTCTTTACAATATAGTGGTGTCAGCAGCTATTTTGAAGAAAAAAATGTCCAGAATCTAAAAAGCTGTTTTGATAAGTCTTTTAAAAGTAGAAGAAAACATACCTGAGAAACCTTATCAAATGTCTGGTTTGGAGGGATGCTTTAGACGTACCTTAAATGTGCTTTGGATTAGTTCAGTAGGTATGAATTAGATTTAATGAAATATGTTCCAAATTGGTGATTTGGCAGTGACATCCAGATTACTGGGGGATAGTCTATGTTAAAATATTCTTAAATTTCAGACATCTTTAGGATACCATCAGACTGTTCTGGAAACAAGTATTTCCTTACATCCCACACCTTTGTTAGAAAGAGACATGTTTCTTCTTGCAAAATTGTAACTCTTTAATTCTATTTGAGTTTCCAAGAATATCAGCTATTATGCTTCTCCTATTTCAGGCTTTCTGTACTTCCTTCCTTTTTTCGATTTCCTTAGATATTTTTAGCTTCCCTTTTAGGACTTCGATAACTCTTTCAAGGTTGTTAATGTAACACAATTTTGTACAGCAATCTTCTTGCTCTTTTTAGAACATTCCGACACAAGATAATTTGGGAATATTATTACGCTAACTGGATTCCGTGTTATTTAGGGTATTTAATGAATTGTGCCTCAAAGCATATGGGTCCTCTATGAACCTAGCAGGGAATCATAATCTTGTTAGGGCAATTTTTAAAAGGTGATGAGATTCCAATCATTGAGGCATCTAAACCAGCTTCAATGCTCAGCTGGTAAGGAGACACTTTAGAATTTTTTTATTAAGGTGAATATGAATCCTATGTCTATCCTTTGAAGGATGTATACTCCAAATCTAATTTATAAATAAAGAACAAAAAAAGAGCTTCAAAGTTCTCCATTACAGATATTTATGCCTGGGGATCTGTATAGCCAGAAACTATTCTTCACAAATGTGAAATATGAATGCACAGGTGAGCTTATGTTAGGCAACAAAATTTCTGTAATCTTATTTTCCCTTCTTATATCTGAGCTGCACAAAGTGTTTATTCTTGTGTTATCCTCCCCTAGGAAATCAAAATGTGCTGACAAACCTGATGGAACCTTCGCTGCATAAGCAGTGAAACCTTGAATATTTTTTTTAGATTGTCAAGCTGAGTGAACTACAGTTTATTTCAACTCCCCAACATCTAATCCAAACACTCATTTTGTTAGGAAAGCTGATAATGGGATGAAATCGAGAGCAGCAGGAGGGTGAGACAATCTTCAAGATGGTGGCTATGGCCTCACGACAAAGCCCCATCTATTTGGTACATGCTTTGACATTGCATGCACATAGAAGAGAGGTGGAGCTTCAGTCATGACAAACTCGACATGAATTTTACCTTTCTTCTATCACTGAGATGATGCCCACAACCGAATCTTGTACTAATCAGAGTGACATACAATGTGATTTAGAGACTTTTGCAATCCCCGAGATTATCATTCAATACATTTAAATTCTTTTTTACTCCTTCTAGGGATCTTGGAAACTGCAGTTCTACAACACAAGTAAAAGATCACCAGCTCAAAACCCTTAACAACCCTATAATTGGGTTTTCAAGGATTCTTGAATTATTTTTAAAATGACGTTTCTGTTATTTTGCCAAAGAGATAGTTGAAAGGGTCCTTAATTCATGTTAGCTTTTATCACAGTAAGGATTTAATATGTCTACATATGCATAAGGGCTGTTGGATATACAGCCAAAACTTGTACCCATATTTATTCTTGAATTTAGAACTTATGTGGATGAGCAAAATGTTAACGCAGAATATCAAGATGAATTGTGTGATGGAAAGTTGACACTCGAACAGTACTGAATCATTGGCTCAAGTCTGACTCAGTTTTATATCCTTCCAAGGTTGGTAAAATGAGGACCCAGATTGTTGGGGGCAATATGCCAACTCTGTAAACTGCTTAGAGATGGCTATAAAACACTACGAAGTGGTGTATAAGTCTAAGTGCTATTGGTATTTTCTTTTTGAGATTGAATTACTAAATATACATCAAGGCAGCCACTTACAAATAATGTATACAAATAATATATAATCTCTTCATGATTTGATAAAATAAAGAGACTTTGATTTCAATTGCTTAGCACAGATATAGATATAAATTTCAAATGTTTATTCTTGTCTCTATTTTAAAGGTAGGCAGACTTGAATAGGCACTTTACTAATTTGAGTCCAGCTTCAGGGGTAATAAGAGAGAACCCCCATTATTACTCCATATAATTTTTAGTTATTTATTTATTTATTTTAGGAAATTTATATTGCTGCCTATTCGCACATGGCGACTCAAGGCGGCTTACAGGTTAAATATGATTTATCCATTTTGCAGTCATAATTTTTCACTGCTGTTGTACACAGATGATACAGCTACTGTTTTTGTATTGAAACTGATATGAGGTAGTAGGACTGTGAATGTTTCAAAACTTATTTGGAAGAGCTTTGGACCTCATACTATTTGGACACATGCAATACCTCTCTCCTGTTTGCTAAACTAGATGACCTTTTCAGGTTTCCAAACAAGCTAAGGATGGAAAAAAGAGCTGCTGCCTTAAGGAATCCATTCATTAAAGTTAAATTTAAAGTTAAATTTTAAAGCATCAGCATCTCTCCCCCACCCCCAGATTCTAGCTTTCTTTTATGCATTACTCAAGTGAGGACCACAGCATTTTTGTAGGAACAAAATGCAGAACTCCATGAAGAAACCACTAAGAAGCTATGAAAATATTGGAAAGCAACATTCATTTTAATTATTCTATTTGCTAATTGGCCTAGGCTACACAATATTATGCAGTTAGTTAACAGTTTAAAAGTTTTAGGAATCCAGTTTAATCAGTGCTATAGTTGGCATTTGTAATCCAGAAGCCTCTTAACCCCTCAAGTGACTAAAGCGGTATTGATTTGTAACAGTTTATGAAGAAGTAATTTAGGATTCCTTGAATTTAATATTTTGAAGGAAAATTGTACTTTAAAGGTAAACATGTGCAGCTGTGCAAATGCTCAATTGAAAATAGTGAAGCTACTATATGATCATCTTATTTCCATAATGTAATTTTTGTTCTAACTGAACGCTAAATACAAAATTGCCCAAAATGAAATATTTGAAGTAAATTTCTAATAAACAAAAGTTGTCTAACTTGATTCCTGAATCTTGAAATATAATTGAAAGGTTTGACTTTTCATTAGCTATGTTATTTTTAAATGATGCCATTTTTTCTACTTTCATCTCATCCTGCCCTTCCTCCTCCCCAAAGAGGAAAAAAAATGTCAACCGTTCCTATTTCAGTGAGGTTTCCACTAGTGGTGAAATGTAAAATTTGTTACTACCGGTTCTGTGGCATGGCTTGAGGGTGGTGGTGGGGGGATGGTAATGTGACTGGGTGGGCATGGCCACCTTCTGCAACCTGCTGCCCTCCAGATATGTTGGACTTTAGTATTTAGACAGGATGTCTGAGAATTATAAGCACGTATTGTAATGTCCAAGATCACTTATGATATTGAGCAAATTAATACAGTACAGTTAAGTACAGTTCTATGGTACTACTAAGAATCTCTTCTTAGATATTTAATTTTCAAGGTTGTTGATTGAAGCCATAACTGCTTATTGCTTTAAGACATAGTTTATACAGTATTGGTATCTACATAATTATTACAGTAGCAAGTGAATAAGTTTGATTTTTAATTATATCATTTTTGATTTTTGGAAAAGTTTCTGTTGCAATCATTACCCTAAAACAACTATTGAAGATTCGTATACATTGATAGAAAACTCAGCCTGCGCTGCTTGTCATACAGCCTCCATCAGAAAAGCAAAAGCATTTCAGACTGTCAAAGAATGAGCTATTTGTAAATCTAATTTGGTATGCTTTCCACAGTCAGCCTCTTCAAAAATACTACAACACCAAGAAAAATCAATTACAACACTTCAGAATAAATCAAGATTTGCTTGATTCTGCAACATGTAGTGCATGTATGTGAGCCATAGCTCCATCTTGGCATTAAATACAATGCAAAGTAGTGTATTTTTTCTATTTTTTTCTCACAACAGAAGCTAATAAAGGTTCTGGAATTAATTCAGCAGACAAAGGAACAAAAACTTCAAATACAACACCAAACATAAATTCCAAACAGCAATGATATCAGAAATCAAAAATAAGAATAGTAGAATCTGTGTCCTTTTAGCAGTTGAGCTTTTGAATGAAGTTAACAGATTACTGCTTTTCAGATAAAATGTTTCAAAAGATTCATCTGTTGTATTTTAAGAGAGGGTGATGAATGATTAAAATTGTTTATAGTTGTGAGGAAGGGAAAGATAAGGTGCTTCAAAAGGGTTGAGTCTGTTTACAAAACATCTTTGGTAAAGGGCTCCATCTAAAATGCTGATCAAAAATCAAATGAGCTTTATTGAAATTGAAGTGTCAGCAATAAGAGATCTATGCTCTATGATCTATCAAGCATAAATCAGGCTGAAAATGGTCAGATAAATTGGAAATTATTACATTAATGCCACTTTGTCCATCATGAGATGGCGTCTACCAAGGCAAGCTCTTGTTACTAATCATGCACACATGCTCTCTAACTTCTGCATTTTTAGTATAAATGCTTGTCGTACTTGCTTATTTTCTTTGTTCGTTTGGGAATTTGTTTAAAATATATAACAAGCAGATGTTTTAAAAGACACTAATATCTAAAGTAGGGTTGACAGTATTTTAGGGATGAGAGAACTAGAACTCAGCCTTTTGATCTGCTTAAGAATTTTAAGAAGCCATCTAATGACTGGGAAAGGTTTTATGGATGAGACTAGAAACAGAAAGCCCCAGAGAGCCCCAGAGAGGCGAACAGCTCCTAAATATCTTTAAAATCTGTTAAAAAGAAAGATCTGGAAATGGGAGTGGAGCTTCTTTTGCCTTCCAAGAATGATCTAAGCCAATCAGTTAGCTTCGGTCATGCAATCACTGATAAGAAACATGCATATCATAATGTAATGAACAAAATATTGAATGATAAACAAAACACATTTACCTCAGTGTTTCACTGTAAATTAAGGCAATGTGAAAATTTTATTTATTTATTTCTCTCCTGTCTTTATTATGTTTATAAATAACTCAAGGTAGTGAACATTCATAATATTCCTTCCACCTCCTATTTTTTCCACAAAAAAATCCTTTGAGGTAGGTTGATCTCAGAGTCAATGACTTTCTTTTCTTTTCTTTTTTTTTAATTATTCAACATTTACATCTTTAACAATCTTGTTACATTTTTTACAGCTTTCTGATACCAGCATCATTGATACTATCTATAACCAACTATATACACATACATTTTATATATTACTTAATAATTTCTATATTCACTCCAATTTATATCTATATATTACATAATAACTATAATTCCTCTAGTTCCTCTATAATATATTCTCTTATGTTTATACATTTATACATTAATTTTGGATTGTTTCTCCAACCAGTTATACCATCTATTCCATGTCTCGTAATAAATCATTTATTTATTTATTTTATTAAATTTCTATACCGCCCTTCTCCCGAAGGACTCAGGGTGGTGAACAGCCACAAGATAAAACACATAAATACAAAAATTTAAAATAAATAAAAAACGAATTAAATAATTTGGCTGAATTTAAAATACCCCATAATTTAAAAACAAATTAAAATTTACATTTAAAAAGGGGAGAAGATTTAGGCCAGGCCAGCTTGATGAAATAAAAAAGTCTTAAGCACGCAACAGAAGGTGCACAGATCCGGGATCCTCCATATCTCCGGGGGGAGCTCGTTCCAGATCGTACAAGAAATCAATCCAAATCATTTCCTCTCGGTCTTTTAATTCCATTGTTAATTTATCTGCTTCTGTACATTCTAGCACCTTTTTTATGAGAGTCAATGACTCTCAAGGTCAACTGGTCGGTTTTCATGCTTAAGGTGGGACTAGAACTCACTGTCTCCTGGTTTCTAGCGTGGTACCTTTTTGAATGAAAAATAGCCAATAACAGAGAATTTTTAAAATTTACATTCCTATTGAATGGGTAAACAGTTGGTTACCATTATTTTATTTATAAAATGTATAAAGCTGCCCATCTCACCAAAGGCAATTCTGGGCAGTGCACAACATTACTCAAAACACAGGTTGTCTATAGTGGCAAATTAGGCTTTTTGCTATAAAATGTAGGATACTCCCCAGGTCTCAACAACCACAAAGAATCAGTTTTATGTTTGAATATTTCTTCTGACATTCTTTGGCCTAGTACATCCAGAAAGTTGTCTCTAAAATAAGGTGACCAGATTTTAACATTGGTAAAGCGGGACATCCACCATTTTGTGGGTGTGGCTTGGAGGTCATGTGATTGGGTGGGTGTGACTAGCTGGTCATGTGACTGGGTGGGCATGGCTATGTGTATAGAAAAAAGTCATTTCTGACTGGTCCTCACACTTATGACCATCCTCACATTTATGCCCGTGCAGCATTCTTAACAACCATGTCACTCATTTCACAACTGCTTCTCTTCACCATGGTGATAAGATAGGGCAAAAAGATAAAATGTGAGGACAGTCGTAAGTTTGAGGACTGGTCAAAAGTGCGAGGACCAGTCAAAAATAACTTTTTCAGCCCTCTGAGTAGTCCATATGCACAAAAGGACTAACCAGAGGGCTGAAAAAAGTGATTTCTGACAGGTCCTCGCACTTTTGACCGGTCCTCGCACTTATGAGTGGTCATCATTTATGCCCATTGTAGCATTCTTAACAACCGTGTCACTCGTTTCACAACTGCTTCTCTTCACCATGGTGACAAGATAGGGCAAAAACATAAAATGTGAGGACAGTCGTAAGTTCAAGGACTGGTCAAAAGTGCGAGGACCAGTCAAAAATAACTTTTTCAGCCCTCTGAGTAGTCCATATGCATAAAAGGATACAGCAATAGAGAGGGATGAAGGAAGGGAAGGGAAATTAGAGTAGGAGTGAGGGTAAGAGAGGGAGGAAGAGAGGAGGAGAAGGAGAAAGGAAGAGGAAGTAGGGAGGAGAAGAAGAGGGGGGGAAGAGAAAGTAAGAAGGAAAGAAAAGAGAGAGGTGGTAGGTTTGAGGAGAAAGATTGCTGTACAAAAAAAAAGATGAAAGGGAAGAAAGCCAACCCCAAACAAATATAAAGGTATTAAGATAAAGAATGAATTGTTAAACTTTAAAGAATAAAAGAGAACAAATATGAATAAATAACAATAATTAGAAACACACATACAAACATACAATGTATTTTCTTTGAAGAGAATATTTGGCTGGTTCACAAATTTAAACAGTGTTTAGTCATTTCAATTAAATTAAATTTCTATATTTCCTTTTTGCCATATTTATTCCTCATCTATTTTTTTAAAAAACCAATATTACCCTTCAACCTCATCTCTAATCTTAATCAAATTCATTTTTTCCCTTCTATTCTATATTATACCCCTTCCCATTGTCATCTATTTTTATATCCATCCTCACATTGGTTAATTATGTAATTATGTAATACAGTTGTTTAATACAAATTCAACATTTTAATATAAATCAATTAGTTATATAACTATCTTTTTTGTATATTAATCAATATGAACATGAATATTCCAATTATTTCCATGCAATCCAATTTCTTACAAATCCATTAATTATATTTACCAATAATAATAAACCAAATAATTTCTCCCATATATTCCTCCAAACCACAACTTAACCATTTCTGCTTTCAACACAATATACAATTAATAGTATCTCAATTATTACAATTCCCTAGTTAAATAGAGCTTTTTTTCTTTTGTGTTTTAAAATCTTGAACTCTCCCATTGTTTGCAGTTTTTCACCTACCTTTTTTGGTGAGGAAAAAGAAATCTCTCTTCCTCATTTCGCCACGTTGCAGCAAACCCTGCTTTACTTTCAATTTCGCTTTTTCAGCATAGTTAGGGGAAAAAAATCTCCAGCACTCTGCAGCTAGCAACTACAGAGCCCTGAGCAAAACAGCTGAGAGCAAATCAGCTGAGAGTCGGGAAGCAGATCTAATCAACTTGTGCTAATTAACCTATGCTGAAGCTTTAAGGGGCTGTTTTTTCTATTTTTGCAGGCATCGGTCTACTCATTTGTTTTCTTTTAACACTGATCAGCTGTAGGGCGGCCCTTTGAAGCCCCGCGGCAAGAGTTTAAACAGTTTTTTTCCCTCTAGCCATCAGCTGGGACTCAGGAGGCAGCCGGGAGCAACCCACCACTGCGCCGTTCCCTAGCTTGTCGTACATTCTTTCCAAAAATCGGGACTTTTTAAAAACGCTGCGGGACGCGGGACAAATTGTTCAAAAGCAGGACTGTCCCGCCAAAAGCGGGACGTCTGGTCACCTTACTCTAAAAGGAAACCGCAGTTGTTTTGCTTAGAGAAAACAATGGCATGAATGTTACAGCAAAGTCTGTTGTGTTATTTTTCATTTGTTGTGTGGAAACCCAGAGGCTCATTTTTTCCCCATGTTTATTCGAATTCTGTTGATGTCATTATCAATAATGTACTGGCATGCAATGTTACAATCGGGCCATAAATATAATACATGTATTAACATTCTATTATAAGAAATATTAGCTTGCTGACAGTGTCATCTAATAAATGTGAGTCCAAAGGGATTGGTGTTTTCTTGACATTATACTGATTTAGTTATAAACACTGAAGACATTTTAATAAACATGTCTGAATTGTTTATTTTAAGCCAAGGAAGTAAGCACTTGACATTCATTAGCCTGAATAGATGGGATCCCCCCCACTGAAGTTTCACACAATATGGTTGTTTTTGCACCACGTTGAATTTCCTATCATGAATGCCTTCTGGAAAGTTGCTTGAAATGGAAACTGACTGTTAAAAATGGCCAGATTTTTGCATGCAAATGTTGATCTTCAGGGAATAAAGATATAAAGAAATAAAGATATATTATTTTATTTCAAAGAATATGTTTAATGAACAAAGGCGAATATATGTGTCCCAGGATAATATTGGAGGATCCAATCTGGGTCGGTTACTGGGACCAGAGGGTTACTCTTCTGAGCATTTGGATTTGTGCTGGAGCCCATCATCAGGGAAGTTTTCTGAGTGTGCACACACTCAGCTAGAGAAAAGTTCCCTGAAGATAGACTCCAGCATGAGTCCAAAAGCTCAGAAGGCTAAACCTATGGACCCAGATTGAATTCTGCAATATGTTTAATGAACATAAACAAATATCACATTCTTAGAAAACTTTCTGGAGGCCAAGTACACAGCATTAAGCAGTCCCAAAGGTGCTTTTTCAAGAGGCAACTGGACGTTCTTGTTTTTCTTTGAAGATGTTTTGCTTCTCATCCAAGAAGCTTCTACAGGTCTGACTGGATTTTCCCATCATCCAGTCAGAGCTGAAGAAGCTTCTTGGATGAGAAGCGAAACATCTTCAAAGAAAAAAGAAGAATGTACAGTTGCCTCTTGAAAAAGCACCTTTGGGACAACTATGGCCTGGATGATTGAGAATCTCCATAGACATTTAGCATTAAGCAGTGTGACCCAACTCTCTGCAACCCCATGCAAACTAATTGAATATCTTATTATCCTAATGTCACCAGTGTCTGCATGGATGGTCAAGGACAAGACTTCTGGTAGTGCATTTTTTTGTATGTGCATTGATGTTACACATAAATACAAAGAATAGGATTTCAATCACATTGCCATAGCTGTTACCATGCCCTTTCAATGCAAATTCTGGTAATCACCTTCCCCAACAATACAAACGACAGTGATAATTTATGTAGTATAAATATCCTGCCCTGAGTTGTCATACATTTGACTGGTTCATTTCTCTTTTTTTAAAAAAAATGTTTTTTTGTAGATCGATTTAGTGTTTTCAAAGAAAAACAGATTACAGATTATTTTTGATTTTGGACAATAGTGAATGAAAGGCAAGGGAAGGGAAATCAAAGTAGTGAGATTTGGATTCAGGATTAAGTCAAATCTGAGAACCTAAATAAAACTTTTTTTAAAAAAGTCACCATATCTATAATGGAAGTAAAATAGTTACAGGTAGTCCTCAATTTACAACAGTTCATTTAGTAACCGTTCAAAGTAACAATGGCACTGAAAAAAGTGACACGACTGTTTTTCACACTTACAACCTTTGTAGCATCCCCATGGTCATGTGATCAAAATTTAGATGCTTGGCAACTGGTTCATGCTTAAGGCTATTGTTGTGTCCCAAGGTCACGCGATCACCTTTTGCAACCTTTTGACAAGCAAAGTCAACAGGAAAGCCAGATTTGTTTTACAATTTAATTTATTAAATTAAATTGTTTAATTCAATTTATTACAGTCATAGACCAGAGACCAGAACAAATAAAAACACTCAGTAAACATACAATTAAAAATTCTAGTATAAAATAATAAATAACAGCTAAAATCTATGATAAAATCCAGTCTGTCAATTATACATGGTCTAATTATACTAAAATTACAATCGATAAACTCTGTGGCCCATAGTCAGTTTAATACTAAATGGGAAAGGAATAAGCAGTGCAATGGGTTTGCCACATTTGTTGTATAAAATAGCTGTGGTGGATTAGTTTAACAACTACAGTGATTCACTTAACAATTGTGGCAAGGAAGATCATAAAATGAGCAAAACTCACTTAACAAATGTGTCACTTAACAACATAAATTTTGGGCTCAATTGTGGTTGTAAATCGAGGACTACCTGTATTGCATATAATTGTCTCTGTTTAAGAAATTTTATTTCTTGGTTAGATCCTCTTAGATGCTGCTTCTATTTCATATTATTTTTGTAGCTCAATATTTTTATATTGTGTTTTCTGTTTCATATACATTACTTTTGTATGCTGCCTTAAGTGTTTGTTGTTTAAATTAAGACATAAGCATTCCTTAATCAAATTAATATAATCCTTTTCAGGTTGCCAGTTGATTTTTGGTAACTGGGGCTCTTGTCATGGAATCATGGTTATTTTCTGGAGAATGTTTCTTGAATTGGAAACCAATTTGATTTTCTGTCTTTAAAATATTACGTATTTTTGGGAGTATAAGAAGCACTGGAGTATAAGACGCACCTTAGTTTTTGGGGAGGGAAATAAGAAAAAAGCTGATTGGCAGGTGGATTGGCCTCCTGGAATACCCCCAATCAGCTGTTCCCAGAGGTGAATTTTAGCAACAGGTTCCTTGGTTGTGAACTCTGTGCCTTGCTTTTTTTTTTGGCTTTTTTTTTTCCTGCCTCTGAAACTCCATTTCAGAAAAAACTTTTTTTCCTGCCTCTGAAAGCTTCCGAAACAGAGCTTCAGAAAAAAAGCCTCTGAAGCGCTGTTTGGGGGCTTCTTTTCTGAAGCTCTGTTTGGGGGCTTCTTTTCTGAAACTTCTTTTCTGATGCTTTTTTCAGCCTCTGAAACCTCCGTTTGAGAAGCTGGGCAGGGCTACATTCAGAGTATAAGACGCACCCAGATTTTCACCCTCTTTTTTGGGGAAAAAGGTGCATCTTATACTCCGAAAAATATGGTAAATCAGCTTGCTATGTTGTGCATAATTACATGAAATAATTATTTTAAAGATACATTATGAAAATGCTTTGTATCTACAAAACAAGAGGCAATATATGTAATATGTAATTGTAATTGTAAACATGTAGAAGAGGTTAACTATGTGTATATAATAAGTAAGTAGTAATGTATATTGAATACATAAGATACTTGTGTTACACTGTGTAGGGCAGAGATATCGCCAAGATGGTTCCACCATGTCCAATTTTTTTTTAACAATAAAGGTTTTTTTATAAAGAAAAAGAAAATGCTTTGTATCCTGTGAAAGTATCTCCTGAAAGTATCCCTTGATGCCAACCAGAATTGACATTGTGCATTGAATGAATGCAGGATGCACAAAAATCTTTTACAGAAGAAAGAAATGGTTACTTTAAAAAAAATGTAATATTTTTTTCCCTGTTGTGTTATACACAGACACACACACACACACACACACACACACACACACACACACACACTTTGTTGGATTCAATAGGGCAATGTGAAATCATTTTTCTCTTTAAAAAGCGATTGGAGCCTGAACTAGGATGCACATGACACATTTCATTGTAGAGGTGTCAGCTAGGATTTTGAAGCTCAGAAATAATATATATACAGAAAATATCTCAGAAGCACTATATAATCTAATAGGAAATTGTTCGCTGGGAGAACGACTATTTTGGACTATATCTATGAGCACACATAAATCAGCTTCCTGGTAAATGTATTGCAGTTGGGCGGAGAGTTCTCTGATGAAGAACGGAGACTCCAAAGAGAGCTGTCAACCTGTCAGGTATTAACTCGGCAACTGATGCATTCCCTCTTTTTTTTTATTTCTAAACAGCTCTGCACACGAATGCATAAAGTGTCTTTATTGGGAACTTCTGGCAAGAGATGAAATGTTATTTCAACTTTCTTGATACTGACCATTTGGGTATTCTTCCCAGATTCTTCTAATGCTGACTTAAAAGGAATTAGAAAGGAGTGTTCTATTTCATTGTCTACTTATTAGCTAAACAAATGTTCTCTATCTACAGGGAAGTTTTGAAGCTCAAGGACTGAGAAAAAGCAAAGACGATTAATAGAAGCAATGCCAGTGCATTTCAGAAGAATGTGCTCAGTGAAAATCTTTCCCAATATTGCTAGCAAATCCCAACACTGACTGGGCATTGTGCTCAAACTTTCATACTGATAGATTGTATTTAGCCAACATTGGTGTCTTTCATGGGTGCTGTGAAATTATCTGACTTGGGAAGGTAATGACAGCTGATATAAAGAAAGCCATTTTTAGATTTATTTTGCATAACTCATTGTACAGAAAAGTATCAAATGGAACACATAGCAATGATCATCAGAAAGGGATTTAGAAATGGAAACATTGGCAATTACTTATTTTCTATAAATTTATAAATAAATCTATTTATTTTCCATAAATAGGTCTATTCAATAATGTAGAGGCCTTCATTTTTTGACCACCTAAAACTAATGTTGTAAAAGTACTAAATTCATGTTAATTCACTCTATTTTCATACAGGTAGTGCTTGCTTACCAACCACAATGGGGACTGGTAGCTCTGTCACTAAGTACAGTGGTTGCTAAGCGGAAAAATAATGTGACCCTAATGGACTTACAACCTGACTTCCATTTCCATTATTAAGCAAATCATTATGGTTGTTAAGCATAAGTCATCACATGACTGTGACGTGCAATTTCACTTCCACATTGTCCATTAATTATGCTTGTTGGAAGCCAATTCTGAAAGATGCAAATGGTGACCATGTGAACAGAATATGCTGCAACAGTTGTAAATGCGAGTATTGTTTGCAAAACTGTTTTTTTTCAACTATGTAACTTTGAACGGTCACCAAACAAAGTTGACTACTTGCATATTCATATACATACGTTATGTCTCAGTTTTCATAAAGTGTCTGGGACAGATTGCTGGGGGCTGAGATATATGGGTCATGACGGCTGCTAATAGATTCTTGGTCTGTGATGCATCCTCATCAGAAAGTCCTCTAGTCAATTCTGTCAAATGCTTGATTGTAAATAGCAGAAAAACAACTAATAATTCTTAAAGCACAGGATTTACATTTCTGGAAAAATAATATATTCTTACCTAATGGGATTGCCAAGGACTATTTTCAAAACTTCAGTGAGACTAAATTCTCAGCATATCAGTCTCTGGTGTTTGAAATATAAATGGTTTGTCCTTGTAAAAGTCCTGCCTTCATATAATGAAAGAGAAATATACATATTTTTGACCCGAGAGCATATTTACAAGTGTGTGGATCACACCTTTGGCAGCTTTTGAGGTAGAAGTATTATTTATCCAGTTGGAATGTACAATTCTCAATTTTCCTATCAGCTATCATCAACACCTAAAGTGCTCCATTATAAATAAGATGACCCTGAACTTTAATTTTGCAAGATACTTTTTAAATTTCATGCATACTGATGAAATTTTATAAAGGTAAAGTTTCTCCTATCCAGTCATGTTCGACCTTAGGGGATGGTGCTCATCTCTTAGCCAAGGGAGCCATTGGTGTCCAAAAACATTTTCTGTGGTCATGTGACCAATATGATTATGTTATATCACATGGAACGCTGTTATTTTCCCACCAAAGTGGTACCTATTTATCTACTTGCATTTTTATGCTTTCAAACTGCTAGGTTGGCAGGAACTGTGGCAAGTAATGGAAACTCACCCTATTGTGCAGTGCTTGGGTCTCGAACCTGGTCTATCTGCTTTCCAGCTGACAAATGTGGCATCTTTAACCACTAAGCCATCACTCTCCATGATGAAATTTTATACTGAACTCCACATTTTCCTACTTCCTTACCAGACAAAATGCTTATGGGTACAGCCAGCCCCTTTAGCATTCTTTCTACATTAAAGTGCCACAGAGAAGCTATGATACGTTGGAAGATACCTGCAAGGAAAAAAAAATCCATAGATTGAAAATAGTCAACAGGCATAGTCAACAAGAATAGTCAACAGGTGACTATTCAAGGTGTTGGTTATTACCTTTAAAGCCCTACATGGCTCAGGGCCAGGTTAACTTCGAGACCCCCTTCTACCGCATAGCTCCCAGTGACCAGTAAGATCCCACAGAGTTGGTCTCCTCTGGGTCTAGTCAGCGACTGGACTGGCGGCTGGCAGGCCCGCGGGGGAGGGCCTTCTCTGTGGCTGCCCCAGTATCTGGAACCAGTTACCTCCTGAGGTCCGAACGATCCCCACCCTATTGGCTTTCCGAAAAGTGGTGAAGACCTGGCTTTTCCTGCAAGCCTGGGGCCGTTGATCTCACTTTGCGATCTGACGAGATCCGGCCATGAATGGTGTGAATATGTTTTAATGTTTTTAATGTTTTTAATTTATAAGTGTTTTTATAGTGATTTTTTGAGTGTATTGTGAGCTGTCCTGGGTCTTCGGAGAGGGGCGGCATATAAATTGAATAAATAAAATAAATAAAATAAATAAATAAACAGGGAATGAGAGTTTCTGTTAGTACATTGGTAATGTGGCAGAAAAAGAAGTATGCTTTTTGCTAATCATTCATGCCTCAGTTCTACTGGTACAATTGGGAAATTTCATACTATTGTATCAAATTTCACTTAATGAAAGAATTGAAATGCATTTGCCATAGTCTCCTTTTCTCATGTGTGTCCATCCCCCAGCCCACTCCCACTCTGGCTTCTTCTATAATTTATTAAATTAGAAAAGCAATTATGTACTTGCTCCTTGTACATTACTGATTCTCCCTTCAAAGTTAGCTATTATTCTTTTCTAAAATAGTTCCACTGAAGTATTATGATTTACCACTGATTTATCCTGTTTAATTCACACATTAACAGTGCCATCCAAAACTTGTTTAGTTAGAAGCAGGGCCATTTTTTTATAATCTCTGATAATTATAAAAACACAATTTCTATCTATATTTCTATTTTTCTGGCCATGCTTATTTATATGGATTTAATAACTGTAATGTAGCAGGAGCGGGGGAGGGGGAGGGGGAGGGGGGCTCATGTGAGTAGGATGCTGGGTTGGAGGTTAGCAAGACTGTGTTTGAGATTTGAGCACTATTGCTTAGTGGGGTGAGCTCCCGTCACTTGCTCCAGTTCCTTTGTGTGGACATGAAAGGAGCCGCCACAGGTATCCCCGAGGCAACGGTGATGTCACCACCTAGTGGTCCTTTCAACTCGGAAGTGCCTTAAATGGTGCCTCTGATACAAATGGGATAGACAATTTGTAATGTAGTATTGATTGGTGAATTTTATTGCGCTCTGCTTTGGGGTTGGATATTAAAGCAAAAATGCAAAAATGGATATTAAGATACAGAGAAAATTACTTCTGCTTCTGCTTCCTAAAGTCATGTAGAGATGGGAAAATTTCCACTTACACATTGTTTGAGTCCAGTGATTTCAATACAGTACACATTTCAGAATTATCTTTAGTTATTATAATTATTTTCCAGGGAAGCATGCCATGTTCCTCAGTTATCTCCTCAGAGTAACTCAGTAGGTCAGATTAGGTTGAAAATGTCCCAACATCTTCCAGTAAGCTTTAGATCTTGACTTTGCTCTCCCACGACCAAGTGAAGCTATTTCATCAAAAGGGAATGTATGTTTTAACAAGTGAGTCAATGTTAGCACAAGATTAAGAAGCTACTGTAAAGAAAAGTCCTGCTGATAAGATTTGGGCAGGATAATCTTTTTAATGTCTTTGAATTATTCAGTTAACACTGAGAAACTTTCCAAACTAAGTAAATGTTTATATTTCTTTTTAATTTTACAAGGAAATTTTGAAGTGTCATGGTGTTTTTTTAATCTCAATATTTTTTTTAAAAAAAATTATTAATGTGGGAATATCAATCTTTCCTGCAAAACTGTCTAAATATTTTAAACATTTCCCATAGTAAATGTTGAAACCTCAGTAAACAAGTCCCATAGTAAATGTTGAAACCTCAGGGTCAATATTTAAGACTTGCCATGGAAATAAGGCAGAACATCAGGGAGTGGAGAATCTGCCAGACTCAAAGAAGCTAAAAATTGTGCAAGCTAGAATGGTAAGCCACTCAGAGTCACTTGGCTGAGATGGGCAGCTATAGAAATTGAATAAAATAAAATGTGGTCAGTGAGAAATTGCCTCAAGTAGGGTTGGAGGTCATCAAGCGTATCTTGCACTGGCTTCTTTCTTCTTTTCTTCAAATTTATGTTGCTCTTAATCTGTCCTGCCATTTCTTTCTTACATTCTTAGATTTATAGAAAAGGTATTTGTCCAGTGAGTTAATTTCAGTTTAGTTGTTTTGAATTAGGTATGATGGGATAGTCAGTGCCAATCTGCCAGATGTCTTAGTTGGCTGCTTTGGGTTCTTTCAAGACTTCACAAAGAGAAGACAAAATGGGGTTGAGAATAGAGTGCACATAAGCCAAGTCAACACTATTCAATGTTATAAATATAAAGAGCTAATAATAATTTATAATTTCAGCAACTACTTAGGTGGCTTGCAACATCTGTTCCACAATTATACGGAAGTGTACATTATGTCTCTAGTACACTATCTTTCCAATATCACACGCAGTTCTAGCTATTATAAAGTCTGTCTGGAATTTTGCAAAAAGACTGGGAACTCACACAGTGGTGAAAATTTATACAATAACTTATTTTGTTTCCCCCAAAATAAGACATCCCCTGATAATAAGCCCAATCAGGCTTTTGAGTGCATGGCAATAAGGCCAAGCGCTTATTTCAAAAAAATAGGGCCTGATAGCAGACTGATAGCATTAACACCAGCTGTCTGCAATTATTGTAAGTTCGAATCTCACCAGGCTCAAGGTTGACTCAGCCTTCCATCCTTTCTAAGGTAGGTAAATTGAAGACCCAGTTTGTGGGGGCAATAAGCTGACTTTGTATAAATATACAAAGTATGAAGGCTATTGCTTAATGCATTGCATTCAATCACTGCTAAAAGCAAAAGCCCTTCTCAATGCGGCAAGATTTCAATATTTTTTTTAAAAAAAGGAAACAGTCAGCTATATCAGTTATTTCCATAGGAGTTTTATCATTTTCCCCCAAAAAGAATGAATCCAAACTGGAGCTTAGGCTGTGTCCTTTCAGTTTGGAAGAGCAATGAAATCAGTTTGATCATTTAGCTTTATGGACAAATTTAGTTACATATTTTTGTTTTTAGATCTGGATTGAGATTGATGAAGAGCCCTGCAGTCTAGAAAAAAATCAATTAGAATAGAATTGGAAGGGACCTTGGAGGTCTTCTAGTCCAAGCCGCTGCTCAAGCAGGAGACTCTATACCATTTCAGACAAGTGACTGTCCAGTCTCATCTTAAAAACCTCCAGTGATGAAGCACCCGCAACTTCTTCTTTTTTAATCCATAGTTTTTATTGTATAGTTTTTATAATATAACATACAAAGAGAATACAAAAGCAAATATTAGGGAAATTAGGAAAGGGAAAGAAGAACTTCTGATGACAAGCTCTTCTAATGGTTAATTATCGTCACTGTTAGGAAGTTTCTTCTTAATTTCAGGTTGCTTCTCCTCTTGATTAGTTTCCATCCATTGTTTCTTGTACTAGTCTCTGGTGCTCTGCTGCAAAATATTGACTATGTCCTCTTTATGGCAACCTCTCAAATACTGGAATACTGATATCATGTCCCCCTAGTCCTTCTTTTCTCTAGACTAGCCAAACCCAAATCCTGCAACTGTTCTTCATATGTTTTAGTCTCCACGCCTTTAATCATCTTAGTTGCTCTTCTTTGCACTTTTTCCAAAGTCTCAACATCTTTAGCACCACACATTTGCAGGACACCAGGGTGGGAAAGACAATTTTAAAGTGAAGATTTTGAGCTAGTTGGGATGTGAGTAATGTGAGATTTGTTTCCTTAGGGAAACTCTGCTTTTAAAAGCTTTGTGATGTTTAGATCACAGATGTTTAAGATCAATTAGTTTCTGCAAGTCAATTGAGCTGTGACTGCTGTCATGAATTAATGTATGCATGATTTGAAGGTGAATCCATTCTAATTACCTGGCCATATTTGCAATGTATGTATAAACCACCTTGTTTAGCATATTATACTTCTTAAAATACTGCATTATGTTGGTCAAATTATAGGCTTATTTGCTCTATTATATATTACTTACTGTAATCAATGACCAAGCTCTCAAATTTTATCTGAGTCAAGAACTGACATTTGAGCAGAATTTCTAATCAAACAAAAGGAAGTTGGATGCTTTGATACAAAAGTCTTTTTTCTCAGCAGATTAATGTGCCTGCCTGTGGTTATTTACCAATAAGAGAAGAATCCTCTTCTAATGCTTAGGGCATATCTCTAGACAAGTCTTTCTCACCCTTGAAAAGTTGCTTGCTGGAAAATTCAGAGGATTGAAACACATCTTAAAATTGTCAAGATTGAGCAACACTCTTCTAATCTAACAAATCCCAGATTAAGAAGGATTTCTGAGGTTTGAGATTTGATGAGTTGAACGTAATACTCCTACATGAACATTTGGAAAAAGGTTGGAGAATGTTATTGAACTCCATCTACCCTCAGGTCTAGTTAGCATGGCCATGCTGAGGGAATCATAAACATTACAATCTGACAATATCTGGAGGGCCACATGTTGCCTCTCTGGTCTGGAAAATTGCTTCCAGTATGATTAAACAGTATTTAATTAAAATTGCTCAGTTCATTACTGATAGGATAGGAATGTCCTTATTTCGGAGGTTTCAGCAGCTTCTGACCAGTTCTGGAGAACCAGTAGTGGAAATTTTGAGTAGTTCGGAGAACTGGTAAATACCACCTCTGACTGGCTCCGCCCCCATCTCTTCTCTGCCTCTCAAGTCACAGCTGATCGGGAGGAAATGGGGATTTTGCATTCCCCTGGAGTGGAGAGGGAATGGAGATTTCACAGTATCATTTCCCTGCCATGCCCACCAAGCCATGCCCACCAAGCCATGGCATGCCCACCAAGCCACACCCACAGAACTGGTAGTAAAAAATTTTGAAACCCACCACTGCCTTATTTATACTGAACAATCTTCTCTTTGAAAATGTAGGTAGACCATGTTAACTGTTCTTGTGTAGCTATGAATGATAATTAGACTTTGGTATGTGCATACAAGTTTTCACAAATTTGCCATTTTTTTTTACCTAGTGCACAAAATGTCAGAATGGTTTTTATGCATGAGGTTATTACTTTGTTAAGTATAAAGGTTATCTTGTCTATGGTATGCAACCATATTTATTTCTCCATCTTTTTGCTCAGCTGCAATGAGGCTCCATGGAGCTTTCTCTTGGTAGCTGTCCTTCTTTGTAGTATATGATATGGAAAAGTTATACATTATTGGTCTTTTATCACATGATCTTCTAGACAAATAAATTGAGCCTGAGAAATAACTGGGGATGAAATCTTTATTTCATCCGATATATTCAGCAATAACCCATTCTCATAAATTTAGACTGGGTTGTGAATCAAATTTGGCTCCTTGTGGGATTCCAGAAATATGAAATACTGCGCTCTATTTTAGAGTCTCTGCATTTTCCCTTTTCTATAAGCCTGAACAAGGCATAATTGAGTGTCCTTCCTTTCTTATCAGTCCAATGATGGTCTATGACCCCGGAGAGTCAGTATACCTGTTTAGGATCAATTAAGAACTGTCTGGGATTTTGTTTGCTCAGAAGAGGGCTAATTTTGGACAGGGGTGCATGCACAGAAGCGTTTTGATGACATCAGGGTCAGTGGGTGGAGCCTCCCACCGGTTTTACTACCGGTTCTATAGAATCAGTGTGAACCGGAGGCAACCCATCACTGGTTTAGGATAAGCTCCACTCCCCCAATATGCAAAGTTTACTTTTAAAGAGCTGTTGTGCAGAAAGTCCTGGCAACTATTTTTGTCAACAGTATAGATCAGTGTTGGCGAACTTTTTCGGCACCGAGTGCTGAAACGGGAGCACATGCATGTGCACATGCATGCAGGAAACCAGAAGAGCAGCCACCAATGCAGATGCACGTGCTGGGAAGCTGATCTTCTAGTTTCTGGAGCAAGATGCGCACTGCACCAGCTGGTCTTCACGCACGCATGTGCACCAGAAACCAGAAGATCAGGTGGGCAGTGCACATGCGCACACCAGAAACCAGAAATCAGCTTCCCATGCTCTTCCAGTTTCTGGTGCTCCTGCATGTGTGAAGATCAGCTGGCCGGTGCGCTGGAACCCAGAAGAAAACAGGCGATGGCTCGCATGCCGGGAGAGATGGCTCTGCGTGCCACTTCTGGCATGCGTGCCATAGGTTCACCATCACAGGTATAGATCCTCATATAACATGTTTCAGGTGTGATGCCACAAAATTCTAATACACACACACACACACACACACACACACACTCACTCTACATTAACATGACATGGAAGTAAAAGCTTAAAAGTTTGCAGATAAGATCAGATTTGGCATACGGTTTTGCATGTTAAAAATGTTCAGTTAATGAGAAAAGTAGAAAAAAATAAAAATGATGTGGCATAAGTATGTATTCATGAACTGATCATTCTCATTTTTGCAATTCAAGCAAAGAGGGAAAGGAAAGAAAATTATTTCAGTCCTCGTAGTTCAGTCTTCAAAGGTCTATATGGATGTGATTGTGGTGTTATTTAAAAATGGAAACAAAAGGCGCAATTGCCACAGTTAAGAGAAAGGAAACAGTTGTGAATTGTTTATTTGTTTATTGCTATGAGTGGGAGCATAGTACATCAAGTAAAAGAACACTGAATATAAAGAGTATGTTCAAAGAGTATAAACATATTTAGTATTATTATAAACAAAAATATGGTGTGCAAGTTAAACGTAAAACAAAATCTTCCCTCAGAAATGGTTTCAAGGTTGAAAGTAAGTAAAATTCACTCAGAAAAAGTGACTGAAAACAATGAGAAGTGGAAATACAATCCAGTCACCATGTAATTAGTTCTTATAAATGTGCCCCCCCCAAAATAATCTGGACTCCATTTGGAACACCATCACTTGATGCTTCAAGAAGGACGTGTGTGCAATGCACAAAATGGAAGAGTGTTGCATGCTGTTACTGATCTATTTAAAATATTCATGTTCTCATTCTTGATTGCAGTTCCCAATGATTAAAATTAAAATAAACATTAAATTCCGAAAAGCAAAGTTAAAAAATAAATGTTGTAATAAAAATAAATGTTTATGTTAAAAAAAATTGGCTGATTCGTTTTCAGTTGGCATCAAAAACATTATGAGATTTCTACAATTAGAGATCTATTCTGGACAGAAGGGGAGAATCAGGTAACATAAGCAAGCTGCTGAGTGATTTGTCTGAAAAGATGGTCATTTCCTTTTTATAAAGAACAAACTTCTGAGCAAATTCGGGGATTCAGCATACTCCTTCGGTGTCCTCAGTTATTGAAACTGAAAGATTCCTAGGGAGGCATTAATGGGATTCTTTTAATCTATTAAACAAGAGTTGTGTATGTGTAGGGGGGAGCTGATTGTAACTGGGACCAAGAATAGGACATGGTGCCTTCACCAATACTTAATTTGTATCAAGCTCCTCTACTAAACTATGTAATATTTCTAAAGAAAAATCACTATGTAAGAGAAATCTTACTGTAGTGAAAAGTACCATAATAATGATTAAAGAGTAGTTTTTTAAAGTGTTTTATTTAAATGAGGAAAACTATTATTGGCTCATGAAATTTATTTATTTAATTTATATGCCACCAAACTTTCATGACTGGGCAGTTCAGAAGTAAACAATATGAAAAGCAAGGGGAAAAAATACAGTAAGAGACAGAAAGGAACAAAAGATGGCGAAGATAACAAAAATAAAAATAGAGAAACCAACCCATGCAACCCAAATAAAGCTTCAGAGCGCCTTGAAACAACAGTAGGGTGTTTGGATCTCAGGAGGAACCTCATTCCACAAGGCATCAACTTCTACAGGGAAGGCACAGTCCCAAGATCCAAAAGACGGCCTTGTTAAATTGAAGGAGTCCAGAGCATGTCAATTCTGCCAGATCAGATCAACCAGGGAAATACTATGGAAGACAGGTAGTCCCTCAAGTAACCAGGATCATTCTACCATGTTCTAGATTAGTTGAAGCTTCTGGATGGACTTTTAACTGAAATCTAATTGTATTCTGAAGATTTTCCATTACATTTTTTGATGCTTCTTTCAGTTGTTTATTCATTTTGTGGTGCTTAACACACGAGAGTATACTTTAACTTTAATGTAGTATAGTATAATGTTATATAATGTATAATGCATTATACTAATATATATATTAGTATAATGCCACTGGGACTGAAAAAGGCAGCTGATCTTTGATCTAGTTCAGTGATTCTCAACCTTCCTAATGCTGCGATCTTTTAATACAGTTCCTCATGTTGTGGTGACCACTGACAATAAAATTATTCCTAAAACCATTGAAAATATGTGGTTTCCGATGGTCTTAGGCGACCCCTATGAAAGGGTCATTTGACCCCCAAAGGGGTCCCGACCCACAGGTTGAGAACCACTGATCTAGTTAATATAAGACACAAAGAAGCTTTGTAGTAAGAATCAGGAGAAATGATGTAGGATAGTCTCTTCATAAATGTATAATTAAATTGGCTTTGATACATTAAAAAGGTAAAATCTCATTGATTAGTTATTAGAAGTCTTAGGAACTTCATGAATACATCCAGTTTTCATCACAGTACAGGAGTGGTTTATCACTGCCTCCTCTTGGTATGTGTTTTGATTTCCCAGTCCAGCCTACAATATAGTCTATCATATTTCAGACAGATTGTATAAATTTTCTGGAGAAAGCTCTAATGCTGCAAAAGATGGAAGAAAAGAAAGGAAGGCCAGCAGCAAGGGGGATGGACAGTATTACAGTGGCAATGGTTGTCCTGTTGGAAGTCCTGAAAGATCAGGTTAGGGATAGGTCATCACGGATAAACTCTATCTTATGTAATTGCTCAGAACTGACAGTGACTTTGTGGCACACAATTTAGTCTACAGTGCTATAATTCTCTTACGGGCTTCTACCCAAGTATTAATCAAGCTTTGCCCTGCTTAGCCTTCACTGATTAATCCATGTTGGATTAGAAGGGGTGATGGAAATAATCATGAAACTAAAGTTCGGGAAGGCTTTTATTTGTATCACTGAGATAATTTTGCTTTTTGGAGGTCCCTCAGTTTTATGTAAGTTAAGATGAGGCTGCTGTCCTTCAACCAAACATTGCATTGCTGTCAGGACTATATATTGATACAAGGAGACTGGTACTTTGCTTCCTGGTTTTGCTCTGAAAGGTTGCTTTTCTCAAGTTTTTAGTGGAGCACAGCTCCCTTTTGAAGAGTTGCATAGGCTTGACTTAATATGAAGGTAATTGTATTGATCATATTCATACAGGGTACCCTAGAGAATGCCAAAGACTGCACATTTTTGATTGTTCTTTTAAAAAAAGTGAAGAACTAGCAACTGATTTTGTCTCTTTTTGTATGTATTAGATGGATATGCATAATAAAAATTTTTATCTCCCTGTTTTTACTTTTATATTAACCCATGGTTATTTATAAATGTTTTTATTATTACATTAGTTGTTTTAGTGTATTAATAACTTTAGCAATTTTGTAGGCTGCTTTTGAACTGACCACAAAGTTTCCAATTAAAAAAAAATTACAGAGTGACCTTGTTTTTTTTTTTTTTTTTTTAAAAAGAAGCATGCGGTTGTATGATCATTCACACTTGAGCATCCATTTTGCTTCACTCATTTATCACTTATATTCCATATTAACATATGATTATTTCACAAGGGAAGAAAAGCTAATTTCGAAGAGCTATTCAGGTTAAAAAAATAAACCTGTATGCTGGTATGTGCATCATAGTTGAGTACGGTAGGTGGAAAAAACAATGAAACAATATAGAATATTACATTTCCAAATCATTTGGGAATGTGTCCTTCAGGCTCCAACTGAACTATTTTAAAATTGGGCATCAAACTGTTTCAAACTTACTAGTATGTAAGGATGCACAAACACTCACACACTCAGGAAATCTTGGATCTACCTCACCTTTTTGAACTCTTCATCACATTTCACCAATTTGAAATGGTATAGGGTCTCCTGCTTAAGCAGGGGGCTGGACTAGAAGATCTCCAAAGTCCCTTCCAGCTCTATTCTGATTGGAAAACTTACATCAGCCATTAGTGTCCTTCCAAAGTGAAACCCTTATCTATTCCTTGGCACTGCAAAATAATATACGTAATAATATATGTAGCACATAACATTTTTTAAAAAATTCTCTCTCTAGGAGATTTCATCCCCATGAGGATATATTACATTGAATTTGTGGGGGAGAAAAAGAATAATTAACATGTCATTGTTACAGCAGGCACTTATATGGCACAAGTTATAGTATGCACACAGATCAGGGAGTTATCAGCAGGCACTTTCCAGACATTCTATCATTTGTTGCTTTCTAAATATTTATGTGACACTTCTGATTTGCTTAAGATGTGTAAGTGTGAAAAAATTTAAGCTGCTCAATTATGCAAAATGTCTAGCAAGGCACTGAACTAGAAATGTAGTTGTGACACTTGTGTTAGTTTCTGGATTATAATCTAATTGCCTTGAGCCTAGTGAGGATCAGGCAATATACTAATTGCTCTCTAAGGTTAATGATTTTCCAGTTATGGTGGATTGATACCATGCTGCCTGGCAGTCTAGTATCTTCAAACCAAAAGTTCACTTTGCTTGAGAGGGAAAAATCAATGAAATTATGCCCCCCCCCCAAAGACTAGAAGTTCAAGTAGTAGCTGTTTTGAACAAATGTTTCCTGTGCACAATGGCCACTGACACACTATAAACCTGAATGATAGAAAATCCGTGTCTTTTAGCATGTCAGGTCCTCCCCAAACTGAAAATCATACACTTGCCCAAGTATTTCATTCATCACCTTGAGAAATTGCATATGACCTTGAAATACATTGCATTTAAATCAGACCCATAAACTTGAATCAAATTGTGTAAGGGGGAAAGGAGGGGGAAACCAGGAATAATCCCAACCCCATCCCTTTTAAAAATATGATATCTCTTTTATCCTATTGTTTACATTAAAGCAATTAGTGAACAAAGTTGGATTGAGAGCCTTTCTTCAAATACTGATTGCTTTTTTTGTGTGTATTATAGGAAATCATTTTGATGTAGTCAAAATGTAGTAGAATACAGTCTTGTTGTATTCATTAGTAATGAATAATGTTAATAATGAAGGACTAATACAACAATATAATTCATTTAAAGCAGACTGTCCCAATTTACCACTTTTCAAAATTGTTAGGATGACAACACCCAGAATCCCTAACCAGCAGCAAGGTATTTTGGAAGTTGTGTCTGGAGGCACTAGAGAGAGGAAGGATGTTTTAAAGGAAATGAATATTTTAAAATTTTAATATTTTAAAATTATATCAGTAATTTTACACAAATATTACACCTAAGGTTTATGCCTGAGTCTATGGGTTTATGGCAAGGCCCTGCAATGGCTCAGCTGGGATTTGAAGCAACAACTTTTCCAGTAACTGCATCTCCTTTGAAAAGTTAGGCTATATTTTTGTTGTTGTTTTTAGTTTCAAAGTCATGTCTGACCCATCGTGACCCCATGGACGACGTTCCTCCAGGCCTTCCTGTCCTCTACCATCCATTTAAGCTCACACCTACTGCTTCAGTGACTCCATCCAGCCACCACGTTCTCTGTCGTCCCTTTCTTCTTTTGCCCTCAATCTTTCCCAGCAAAGAATGACTCCAATGAGTAATTCCTTCTCATTAGGTGGCCAAGTAGATTGGGTCCTTTAGAAAATAACACTTATTTTATAGTTAGAGTCTGCATAGTAAAGAAATATTCCATGGCTTCTGGGTGCTTTGTGTCTTAAATGATATGAAGATGTGTTGATTGCAGCAGCCAAAGTCAATATGGGAGACAAAGTTGGCAGAATTATGACCCTCCAACATAATGAAACAGGAACGAGCTGTAAGTCAGAACAAAATGTGATCTTATCTACTGTACTATGGATGACTGAAAAATGACTCAGAGATTCTGAATGCACCCTTATTTTAAAACACAGTTCAAAGGGCATGCATTTTTCAGTTTTTCTAAACAGATGTTCCCAAGAAAAGCCTGAAATGGCTCACTATGGCTAATAATACAGTGTCTCAGTTATCTACTATGGCACTTAGAAAGATCAAATAGCAGGAAGGATGTAAAACAAAATGTGCCTGGTTTTTTGAATTGTTGTATTTTACTTTAATCCAGACACTTTAAAACTTCCAACATTTCCTTAAACTAAGTAGGACCACTGGACCACCCAAACAGATACTTTTTCTAGCCCACCTGCCTTTAAAAAATTTTTAATTATTATTTTATGGCTCCTAGAACCATCAAATCATACAGAGAAAATGTTGCTTCAAGTCCATGATGGGCTTAACTCAGGATCAATCACTCTTCCCCCAGAGGATTATTTTATGGGGATAAAATTGGATATATATATACTTCTTTTCTTATTTTTATTCTTTTTATTAGACTTTTATCCCACTTTTATTACTTTATAAATAATTCAAGGCAGTGAACATTCATAATATTCCTTTCTTTTTTCTATTTTCCCCCACAACAGTAGCTCTATGAGTTGGGTTGGGCTCAGAGAGGGTGATTGGCCCAAGGACCTCCAGATGGCTTTCAAGGCTAATGTGGGACTCGAACTCACAGTCTCCTGGTTTCTAGCCCAGCATCTTAACCACTACACCAACTGGCTCTCTGTAACTAATAAATAAATAAAATATTTGAACTATGGAAGTTCTTACTGACATCATTTATCTCCCCCAGACATGGTTATTGTGTCAAAGTTTTCTCTTTCTTGGATTAGAACAAGAAAAGGAATTATCGGTGATCCGCCTCAAGAATCTACCTCAAGAAAGAGTAGAGCACATGAGACAAATCCCTCTTTTCCTACTGTTCCTATTGCTCAAAAATATCCCAAATTTGGATAATTAAACTTTGTTAGTATTTCTGCTTACAAATATCATTTAATTTTTGCACAAAAAGCCATTAGCAACTGTGCTGTATGTAGGTTTAAAAGGTAAAGTTCCCTCACATATATGTGCTAGTCGTTCCCGACTCTAGGAGGCGGTGCTCATCTCCATTTCAAAGCCGAAGAGCCAGCGCTGTCCAAAGACGTCTCCATGGTCATGTGGCTGGCATGACTAAATGCCAAAGGCGCACAGAATGCTGTTACCTTCCTACCAAAGGTGGGCCCTATTTTTCTACTTACATTTATTACGTGCTTTCGAATTGCTAGGTTGGCTGGGACAAGTAAAAGGAGCTCACCCCATTTTACGGCAGTAGGGTTTCGAACTGCTGAACTGCCAACCTTTAGATCAACAAGCTCAGCGTCTTAGCCACTGAGCCACCGTGTCCCATATGTATGTTTAGTTTTGCTTTAAAAAAAATAGCAAGAAGATCCTTACCTTTGTGAATAGTTCCTATCCCTTGAAACAATGCAATCATCTCATCTATCACCCCAATATACATGATTTGCCCAATAGAAGATTCCACTGATGCTCAGGATCAAGTAATAGACTTAGTTGTGTGTGTGTGTAATCCTTGAAAGTTCATATTAGATCCAAAAAGACTCCTTGAAACAAATAAACAAAAACAATGCAATCAAAAATATAACTAAACTAATACATTGTTAATCTTTGGGGGAGGAAGCACCATTTTTTTTTGACAGAAATGATTCCTACAAAAATATTTCATAAACAACTAGGACCATTTATTCAATATCTTGAAATCAAAGCATTCAGACGAAAATAGTGCAGAGACATCTGCACAAAGCAACTGCATAAATTGCTTCTAGCCGAGAAAAAAAACCCGTTCATAACATAATACGTTAGAACCTGAACAGAATACAGCCAAGGTAAGGCTTTATGTTATTGTCAGGGAAAACAAATATTATCCTAGTATTTTTCCTTCCATTAAAAAAATGATTACATATATATAATCCCCTAAGACTAGTGATTCTTCATTCCATAACTAAGATCTTCAGAGAAACAGTGTTGTTAACTGTTCTTTGTGACTTACAAAACTCCTATACTAGAAATGCTTATAACTTATTGTTTATCCAAATGACTAGATTATTTTAATCCCAGTAAATTCAATAATATTGATTCTGCCTCATTGTATAAGATGAAAGAATTGTTGTACAGTAGGGATGTCAAGCTCAATTTCATTGAGGGCCGCATCAGGGTTGTGTTTGACCTTGAGGGGCTGGGGTGGGTGTAGCCAGGGTGGGCATAGCCAGCTCGATGTCACTCATGTCGGGAGTGCCTGTGGCGGCCCTAGCACTCTGCCAGTGAAAATGGGCTCCCAAGCTCCGTTTTGGCTGCGACGGCCTCCTGCAACCCTTTGCCAGTGAAAACGAAGCTCAGGACCCACCTGAGCTCTGTTTTCGCTGGCAGAGGCACTGCGGGTCAGTCCTTTGCTATTTCCAGGGTGGCTCTGTGGGCCAGATTTAAGCACCCTCGTGGGCCAGATTCGGCCCATGGGCCTTGAGTTTGACACCCCTCTGTTATACAGTATACAAACTCTGAGACATGGAGTAGATCGTGATGGAAGTTCATATATATCATCAATATATTTGTACAGTATATATGTATGTATGTATTTAAATTGTAAATTGAGTTCCTGATCTAAGATGTTAAATAAAGCCAGAAAGACCTTCAGAATAACATAGAACATGTTCTTAGCTATAAATAGACTAAATCATAAAATAAATGTGCTATCTTAGGGAAAAAAAATGTCCAAAATGATCAAGATGCATTGAACCCCTCTCCTGCTCTTCATTAATTTAGTCATAAATTTAAAAATATGTCTCTTTTGGTTTAGGGGATCCAAGGTCAGTCTAAGCAAGAGATCTTGGAATCTATTAAATATTGTGGCTTGATACAAATCTCAACCCAATCTCTAGACATTATAAAGACAAGTTGAATAATTAGAAATCAGAATTAATTGCTATTCATAATGGCTTCTCATAAACCTATAGTAGGACTGCAATTGAAATATTATCCATTGTTCTGGCTAGTGCACTCTAAAAAGTAGGATGTAAGTTTTTAAATACCTATCAAAAATATATTCAGAATGACAAAGGGGTAAATAAATTACCCTAAAAGGATAAGTAGCAATTCAGCTTCTGAGGGGGGAGGGTGGGGAATAATGCTGGGCATGATGGGACCATTATGTCTATTGTGGCAAAAGTAAATAAGAACAAGGGACTTTCCCCTTCTAAAATATTCAGACATGCAACAATCCAGTGAAGCTGAATGATGCAAGCTCAAGAGCAAGACCAAAAACAGCTCTGGAACTAGCTACCTCAGGTTGTAGTGATGGCCATCAGGTTTAGGTGACTTTAAAAAGGAATTTAAAAAATATATATGAAGGAAAATAAAGTGATTAATGGCTACAGTGACAATGAGATACAACTTCTGTTTGCATCTGACTAGCAACATGGACCAGAAATGGAAACAGAATATTGAACCAGCTAGACTTTTAGTTTGATCCAAAATAATTCTTGGTCTATAAAATTTGTCGTGACCTTTTTCCTGAGAAAGTGCTTTTCCTGAGAAGCCATTTTTCCTCAGCTTTCTGAAGAAACTTAATTACATAAGCCTTTAACCTAAATAAAAACTAAAGTAGTACACCCCCACATACAAATCTACCAGCTCATCCGTCACTCGAAAGAACCATTTCTTAACTTTATTTGAAAACAAGGCTGTCTACTTCTAATTCACAAGCTTATGCCATGGGATCACTTTCCCATTATCCATGCTTGTTATAGCCTCAGTACATCCAAGCCAAGTATTATCATTTTTTGAGCACAGCTCAAGAGATTGAGTCAAAGAAATAAAATCCACACAATAATTCCATGTCATCACCTATTGTAGTCTCCTCCCTGAGATAACAATATGTTAGCTGAATATTTCTTTTTTTCTAATGCTTTAAAGAAAAAGTAATGCATTTGATTGCTGTAAGATGGTGAGGGGCAGCTACATCTGACACATATAAATTGCCTATTTAGCAGCAAAGCTTCTCAAGTAATTACTTAAATGGCGTTTGAGCCTAAATGTCTATGTAACATTCAGCTGATACTTGTGTGATCTGTTCTCTCTGTGTCACCCAGCACATTCTTTCAAGGTCAATTTATCTGTTTTAGTTAAGAAATGTGCTTTGTTGAATTTCAGCTGTCTGTGCAAGTGGGTTTTATTGAAAAGAGAAACCTGCTGGTAATATGGCTTTGGCAAATAACACCTTTTATCCTTGTAGATTGTTTTCAAGGGTGTCTCACTTTTAAGACTCTAAAAAGGTATACCCATCTCAGAGGCTGGGTGTTAACTGGAATACAGATGCTCTCAGTTCCATTTAGCCCCTTACTGACATATACTGAGGTACTTCTCTTTCTGTGTGCGTGTGTTTTAGGGGCAGCATAATAGCATAAGATTGCTATGAGAATTAAATGCAATCTAAAAATAGGAAGACAACTTAATCACTTAACAATTCATCACAGTTCTGGGTCCTTTTTTTAACTGATAGGAAAATATCATGGATACAGATCAGAGTATGTGATGAAATGATTGACCAAATAAAATTAGCTACATGTCAGAGGGTATAACTCACCATTTTGGTATGTATCTCTCCAGAGGAGAAATACAGGATGGGAGTCTGTGAACTGTTCAATATATACTTTAAGCAGTCAGTTGCTCAAACAGAAAGCCCAGACCAGAATCGGCTCCTTGACAGCAGCATCCCCCAGAGGAGTGTCTTCCAATATGTGACACTTCACTGCCATAAGTTTTCGAAGAACAAGACAAATGGCCATAGAGAACAAAAGTGTGGAAACTGAGATAGATAGGTAAATAGGGAAGTTTTTTTTTTTAAATGTGAGTGTGTGAAATCCTATTGCCCTCTAATGCCCTCTAATCAGAGGTGGGTTTCAGCAGATTCTGACCAGTTCTGGAGAACCGGTAGTAGAAATTTTGAATAGTTCAGAGAACCGGTAGTAAAAATTATGACTGGCCCCACCCCCATCTTTTCTCTGCCTCCCAAGTCCCAGCTGATTGGGAGGAAATGGGGATTTTGCAGTAACCTTCCCCTGGAGTGGGGAGGGAATGGAGATTTTACAGTATCCTTCCCCTGCCATGCCCACCAAGCCCCACCCACCAAGCCACACCACACCCACCAAGCCACACCCACAGAACCAGTAGTAGAAAATTTTAAAACCCACCACTGCCTCTAATATTAGTAGCAACAATATTGCTTCCAGGTCATCTAAGGCTATAGCAAATTTAGCTGCTAAGCGAGGCACACGGCCGTTCCACATATCTTTGCACTCCTCCAAAATCAGCCTCACACCTGGATGATTCCATACCATCATCTTTGTTCTGCAGCTGAGTCCCATTATTCTGAGCTCAGCTGTAATGCAGCCAAATTCACAAAGAAAGCAGTCTTTCTGTTTACAAGCTGGAAGATCTGCAGAGCTCACAGGCAGACCATTTTCCTATTGTGATAGGAATCTGATTCATCCTGTTTACCACCTGTGGGGTAGGCCAGCCTTTCCCCACAGTCTCTTCTCTCTTGGTGGCTTTGCACCTCCTTTTCGCAAACAACAGCTAGTTGTAAGGAGGGCAGACACAAGTTGGGTATATGAAACAATTAATGAGGCTTGGAGCTGAGAACGCAAAACCGCTTGTCAGTTCTGATAGAGCTTGACTGAAGTTGCTTCTTACAAGCTTTTAAATGAACAATGAAAACTAATGTGATCCTGCCTCTTTCAATCAGAACCCTTGAAACTATCTTTTGACTTGGTTTCATCTTTGTTTTATTGCTTTTATTCTAATGTCTTTGATTGTTTTGAGCAACACAGTCATTGGGAGTGAAGTGACATATATGTTTAATAGACTATAGTGATGAATGGAAACTAATAAATCATGATCATCACCATCATTATCATCCTGACTAATCATTCCAAAGTCTAATAATTCTAAAGAATGAGAATTGAATTATATGGGAATTTCCCACTGATGGAAATAAAAGCCACAGAAGTGGGATTTTCTTCAGAAAAGCAGAAAACAAAGGTTAAATCTCCTGTTCCAAAATTCAACAATCCTAGTCACACTCCCTCCACCCAAAACACACACACACACAGTGCAAAGCTTCCTTTTGCATCTAATTTAGCTTGGAGACAATGGATAGCATTACTAGCCACAATCTCATCTAAAAATTAAGTAACTGAAATGAGATTTTTGTTGCATTCTAGTTTAAGATATCTTAAATTGTCTCCTGGAATGGGTCCACCCCGGGGTGAAATGCTGTTCGGACCGGATTGGGCGATCCATTAGCGATGGCAGTGGGTAGTTTGGAGAACCGGTAGCAAAAATCCCTGCCCCCCCCACTCATGCCCACCCAATCGCCAGGTCCCCACTTGCCTACTTTGCAACTTGCTGCTTCTTTCGGGCTCACTCGCTTTTCCTGCCTTGCTTCCATTGCATCCGCTAGCAACTTAATCTGCCTCCCTGCAATCAATGCAATCGGTGAGCAGCTCAGTCTGCCTGCCTGTCTGCCTTGTGCCTTCAATTTGGTGAGTAACTGGGAGCTTTTAAAAAAAATAGTTAATTGGAGGTTTTTTTAGGAGTTTTTTTTTTTTTTTTTTAGACATAGCATTTTAAAGTTAAGGAAGTTTTAAATTTAGCTGGTTTTATAAAAAATTTTATATTTTATAAAAAATATACTGTAAATAAAATAAAATAATTATTTATTTATTTATTTTATTTTATTAAATTTCTATACCGCCCTTCTCCCAAAGGACTCAGGGCGGTGAACAGCCATGAGATAAAACAAAATACAAAATAAAATAAATACAAAAAATTTAAAATGAATTAAAAACAAATTAAATAATTTGGCTGAATTTAAAATACCCCATAATTTAAAACAAATTAAAATTTACATTTAAAAAATTTAAAAATTTACATTTAAAAAGGGGACAAGATTTAGGCCAGGCCAGCTTGATGGAATAGGAAAGTCTTAAGTGCGCGACGGAAGGTACGCAGATCCGGGATCCTCCGTATCTCTGGGGGGAGCTCGTTCCAGATTGTAGGTGCCCCCACAGAGAAGGCTCTCCCCCTAGGAGCCGCCAGTCGACATTGTTTGGCCGACGGCACCCGGAGGAGCCCCTCTCTATGGGAGCGTATTGGCCGGTGGGACGCTATTGGTGGTAGCCATGGAGTGCTTTAAAGGTGATAACCAGAACCTTGAAGCGCACTCGGAAGACCACCGGGAGCCAGTGCAGCTTGCGCAGGAGAGGTGTTACATGGGAACTCCACGTTGCTCCCATAACCACCCGCACCCGCCAGTTGGAGCCTCCGAGTGCACCTCAAGGGGAGCCCCATGTAGAGAGCATTACAATAGTCCAGACGAGAGGTGACGAGGGCGTGAGTGACTGTGTGTAGAGAGTCCCGATCTAGAAAGGGACGCAACTGGCGAATCAGGCGAACCTGATGAAAAATCCTCCCGGTCACGGCTGTCAAGTGCTCTTCTAAGGACAGCCATGAATCCAAGAGGACGCCCAAGTTGCGAGCCCTTTCCGTGGGGGCCAATGATTTGCCCCCAATAGTCAGCAATGGCACCAGCTGACTATATCGGGACGTTGGAAACCACAGCCACTCAGTCTTGGATGGGTTGAGCCTGAGCCTGTTTCTCCTGATCCAGATCCGTACGGCCTCCAGGCACCGGGACATCACTTCAAGGGCATTGTTGGGGTGGTCCGAGGTGGAGATGTACAGCTGGGTGTCGTCAGCGTACTGATGGTACTTCACCCCGAAACCACGGATGATCTCGCCCAGCGGCTTTACATAAATGTTGAACAAAAGGGGCGAGAGGACCGACCCCTGCAGCACCCCACATATGAAGGGCCTCGGGGTTGACCTCTGCCCCCCTGTCAACACAGACTGCGACCCATCAGAGAGAAAGGAGGAGAACCACTGTAATACGGTGCCTCCCACCCCCAACTCTTCCAACTGGTGCAGCATGATACCATGGTCGATGGTATCAAAAGCTGCTGAGAGATCTAACAGGACCAGGACAGAGGAGCAACTCCTGTCCCGAGCCCTCCAGAGATCATCAACCAACGTGACCAATGCCGTTTCCATGCTGTACCCAGGCCTGAAACCCGATTGGAACGGATCTAGATACGACGTTTCATCCAGGTACTGGGGAAGCTGTCGCGCAGCCACACTCTCAACAACCTTCGCAACAAAGTGAAGGTTGGAGACTGGACGATAATTAGCCAATACTGCCGGGTCTGGGAGGGCTTCTTGAGGAGAGGCCTCACCACCACCTCCTTCAAGGCGGCGGGGAAGGCACCCTCACCCATTGAAGCATTTATAATCCCCTGGAGCCAGCCTCGCATCACCTCCCGGGAAGCCAGCACTAACCAGGAGGGACACGGGTCCAACAAACATGTGGTCGCGTTCAATCTGCCCAGAATCCTGTCCACGTCATCTGGGGTCACAGGATCAAACTCATCCCAGATAACATTCTCAAGACCTGCCTCCGTCACCCTCGCTGGACCTACCCAGTCGGAGTCCAGACCTTCCCAAATCTGAGTGAAATAATAAAATATTTGTGCAGCTTTCTGAGATTTGGTGTGTTTCTGTAGTGTTTCACTCTAACTACACAAACACACAAAATCTCACAAAGCTGTATGTGGCATTTTGTGTGGAAAAAATGTGAAAGTTGGTTTTTGAGCTTTTTGTGGTTGTGTGAGGTTCCTGCTTGTTGCAGGGGCCATTTTGGGTGAAGTGCAGCTGCTTTTACATTGTGTGTGAGTCAGTTGTGTTGTGTGTGTGTAAAGTGTGAAAGTTGGTTTTTGGTACCTCTTATTGTTCTGTGTACTTTGTTTATTATTTTTATTATTTATTATTATTGGCCACACCCACCCGGTCATCTGACCACCAAGCCATGCCCACCAGGTCACCTGACCACCAAGCCATGCCCACCAATTAAGCCACACCCACAGAACCGGTAGGGAAAATGTTTAGATTTCACCCCTGGTCCACCCTGCTTTCGGTATCCACAAACTATCATGAACAAACTAGGAGAAGATCTTCAACAATGCCTAATTCATTTTCCCTGAAGTCTATCAACATTGAACAAAATGTTATTAAGTGGCATAAGGCTAATGGAGATTTGTGCACCCCCAGAAATTATCTAGAGTCTGAAAAGAGGCAGCAGGCTGGCAGGCAGATAAATGGCAGCCATGGTACAGCGTGGGCAAGGCAGGCCTAGGGGGTGGCTAGAACTGGGTAGGGAAGGTATGAAGGAGTCACATGATCACCATTTGCCTGTGTGATGGGGCTGGGGATGGCTGCTCTAGCTTTCCTATGAGAATCTAACTCTCACATCCTAAACAGCAAACTGAGTACAAACTATGAAAACCACTTTGCATAGTGGTTAAAATATGGGCTCAGATATCAGGAGACTGTGAATTCTAATCCTGCCTTAGGCATGAAAAACTGGTTGGTTGTCTTTGAGCCAGCCAATCTCTTTCAATACCAACTCACTTTACAGGGTTGTGGTTGTGTGGTAAAGTAGGAGGAGGTTTGCTACTTTGAGTTGTATATGAAAAAGAAAGTGGGATAAAAATCTAAAAAAAAAAATTAGTTTTGTTGGAGTGTATGCATGGGTATGTGAAAATCCAGAGAAAATCCAGAGAAAACAGATACATCACACACCAGTTTAGGCAGTAATTTTGACATAACTGCTTCTTCATTATCCCTAATGAACTGTACAACTTGAAAGTTCTCTATTTGAGGCATTTTTCCCTCCAAAACAGAAGTACCAATGTATTGCATTAAGACAGTATAAACTACAGACTGTTTTCTCCTTAATGTCTTTAAAATATACTTGCAGAGGTCATTCACAATACAGCCTAATTAGGAGCTCTGATTCTTCGTTGCCTAGCAACCTCTGTATATCATGATTGCCTATATATTGTACAACTCTTAGAACATATCTGCCACTGTACTATTCTGAGAAATTCGTTTAAAAATAATATTTTCTTGGATTTATTGAGGCTGCTTTATTTTCTAACGATTTCAAAATTCTTCATTCACTGGATGTAGCCTGCTACATAAAAAGGAAAAAAAGAAGGGAAAAAAAAAGAGAAAAAAAAACCCTGGGTGTAGTCTGCTTATTCATAGACACTCTGTGTAAATCCTGAAATGAACTTAGCTGAGGCCATCTTGGCTGACACTCTGCTAATGTTTGTAACTTAATGAAACATTCTTGTCTGCAAAGGCTTTTTGCAAAAACAACCTGAGCCTATAGGATCACAATATCTTGTCCCTGTGGGCCTCAGCAAGCCTTTGCTCCAGGAGAAACCATGGCAGAGGGGCTGTAGAGAAGATGGCTCCATTGATCGTCACATAAGGCAGGGGTGAAATGCTCCCAGTTCGGACCGAATCAGCCAATCCATTAGCGATGGAGAACCAGTAGCAAAAATCCCTCCCCCCACACCCATGCCCACCCAATCGCCCAGTCACTCACTTGCCTGCTTGGCCACTTGCTGCTGCTTTTGGGCTCACTCACTTTTACTGCCTTGCTTCGGCTGCATTAGCTAGCAACTGAATCTCCTTGCCTGCAATCAATCCAATTGTCAGCACTTCAAACTACATTCATTCCAGTGCTGACATAAGGAGGAGAAGAGGGGGCAGCTGGCAAGAGGACGCTTGACTTTTCACCTACTTATTTTCCCTGAAGATAATATCCCCTAGGAGATGGGTTGGGAGGGGGGACATTCCTGGGAGCTGAAGTAGTAGATATGAGGAGAGTGATTTGGAAGATGGCCAATGAGATGCAGAGAATTGGGGAACGGAAAGGGAAGGTTTGGGGTCAGGAAGTCAGTGTTGGCTTCGACATGATCGGGGACAGATTGTTGTGCTTAATAAATGAAAGATTTCATCAAAGAGTATCTGTTTGGAAAATGCAATTTATTTGAGACGACATCGAAACTTGACACCAATTGGGTGAGCAACTCAATCTGCCTGCCTTGTGCCTTCAATTTGGTAAGTAACTGGGGTTTTTTGGGGGGGTGGGGGTGGGGGGAGCTTTAAAAAAAATAGTTAATTGGGGGGTTTTTTTAGATTTTTTTTTTTTAGACATAGTAATTTAAGGTTAAGGAAGTTTTAAATTTAGCTGCTTTTATCTAAAAATATGAATAAAATAAAATAATAAAATAAAATATTTGTGCAGCTTTTTTAGATTTGGTTTGCTTCTGTAGTGTTTCACTCTAACTACACAAACACACAAAATCTCACAAAGCTGTATGTGGCATTTTGCATGGAAAAAGTGTGAGTCAGTTGAGTTGTGTTGTGTGTGTGTAAAGTGTGAAAGTTGGTTTTTGGTACCTCTTATTGTTTTGTGCACTTTGTTTATTACTTTTATTATTCATTATTATTGGCCACACACCCCAGTCACTTGACAACCAAGCCATGCCCACTGTGTCACCTGACCACCAAGCCATGCCCACAGAACTGGTAGGGAAAATTTTTAGATTTCATCCCTGACATAAGGTAAGTGACCTGGTTGGGCAGGATGGCTGGAGGGAAGCATAAGATATCTCAGTGGGTCAGGGAAAGGTCTAGGTCCCCCATTGCCTTCCCTACCCTGAGATACTTCATGTGCACATAATGATCCATGCATTCTATTAGTGAATGCATAGGTGAAAACAGGGAGTGATCACGTTTAAATTACATGATTCACTCCTCTGAATCTTTGGGTTACGAGTGTAATTGGCAGGCTCCATTACATTTGTAACTCAAGGACTACCTATAAAGGTAGTAAATATCAAGATATTATAGATGGAACACTGATCTTGATTGGGCAGGGCAACAGACATTCTCCCCCAAAAGTGTGGCTTTCACTTATTCTCCACATTCATAAACCTAAGGAAAAAACTCAGAGAGGAGGGAAGAAATAAAGATGGCCACAATCAAGCAAATAGGAGGCCCAGATTATCTTTCTCCAACCATCTTTTTGCAGTAAATAATGTAGTGAAACTCAGCTTATTCAAGAAGGCAGTAATTTAGCTAGACTTGACAGTATTGCTTTTACTTGGAATTCCATATGTGTGATTGTTATCTTCTGTCATTTTCTCTACATGACCTTTCCTTGAATAAAGCCATTAATACATCTAGAGATACTGTATCTTTCATGGGTTTTATAGCAGGATTTCACTGTGCCTAGTGGTTAAGATGCTGGGCTTGTCAACCGGAAGGTTGGCAGTTGGAGACCCAAGTACTGTGAGACTGTGTAAACGCTCATTCTTCCCGAGCTCATACCAATTTAGCAGTTCAGGAGCATTCAAATGCAAGCAGATAAATAGGTACTACTTCGATGGGAAGGTAACAGTGTTCTATGAACCTTGGCATATAGTCATGCCAACCACATAACCACAGAAGTGTCTTCAGACAATACTGGCTCTCTTGGATAAGAAATGGAGATCAACCTAGAATCAGACACAACTGGACAGGGGAAATTTTTAACTTTTTTTTAAATTAAAACCTCTGTATATATGTCTGCATCCATACTAACCATTTATGTTTCAGGATTGGCACAAAGTTCATTTTATCCTTCTGGACCAGAATGATTTCCTTACTGTTTGCCAAGAGAAGAACTAAGAACTCCCAAGGTAAGAATGGTTAAATGGTTTCAGGAGGTTTGGCCTGGCTAATGCTCTCTCCTGCAATGATCTTTCACTCATGAAATCTTGGAAAGAAGGATCTGCCAGGAAGTTTTAAATGATCTGCCTCGCCTGGTTTGTGAGAGTTTACTAAGGACACCTTGCTACAAAAAAAAAAAAAAAAAAAATCCAGCCTTCGAAAACAGAATTGTTAGCATCTTCAGAAAACACCAGGCAGCAAAAGCAGCTTTTTTGTAAGCCTCCACTTTGTATTATCCTTTTGGGTGGTGAGTTGAGGGGAGAGGGTTTCAGACAGCGATGCCCCTCAACTAATTCCGGAAGAGCAATTCAGCAAAAGATTTTTAAGATGTGAAATCAAATAAATGAGGGAAAACCTCAAATCCTATTGAATGTTGCCCCCTTTGTCTTTCGTTGACTCTATTACCACCTGTATGTTTTCTTCTGTGACAGCCATTCTTCATTTTTCTGAACCTTGTTGAAAAAATGTGTGATTTAAGTCTCTGCTCATGTTCATCAAAGATCTATGGTTCCCTCTAAAGCAACAGAGTCCTTAGGCACTTATTTCACATCAAGCAGGTGTTCCACTTCTTCCTTTTGGATTGCAACAAAAGCAGATTCTAGTACAAATCAGTGGTGAGATTCGACATTTTTTACTATGGGTTCTGTGGGCGTGGCTTGGTGGGTGTGGCATGGCTTGGTGGGCGTGGCTTGGTGGGCATGGCAGGGGAAGGATACTGTAAAATCTCCATTCCCTCCCCACTCCAGGGGAAGGTTACTGCAAAATCCCCCTTTCCTCCCGATCAGCTGGGACACAGGAAGCAAAGAATAGATGGGGGTGGGGCCAGTCAGAGTGGTATTTACCAGTTCTCCGAACTACTCAAAATTTCCGCTACCGGTTCTCCAGAACTGGTCAGAACCTGCTGAATAGCAACTCTGGTACAAATATATCAGAATATCTAGTATAGGTACATCTGAAACCACAAACATTCCAACCAAACATAAACATTTTCAGGAATCAGAGGCTTTATTTCCTGAAAAAGTAATCTGGGTTTCAGTGGGAAGGATCCACTGCTTGCTACACAAAGCATGGAACCACAATTTTAAAACGTTTATATAATCATAGGAGAAAAGCATGGCAAGGTAAATGAAGTCCACCCAGCCATCTTTATGTTCATTTTTCATAATGCCTATCTAAATCTCTAAGGAAATTCTCAGTCATCCAGGTCATGGTTGTCCCAAAGGTGATTTTTTTTCAAGAGGCAACTGGACTTTCTGGTTTTTCTTTGAAGACATTTCGCTTCTCACCCAAGAAACTTCTTCAGCTCTGAAGAAACTTCTTGGATGAGAAGCGAAACATCCAGGAGCTGAAGAAGCTTCTTGGATGAGAAGCGAAATGTCTTCAAAGAAAAACCAGAAAGTCCAGTTGCCTCTTGAAAAAAATCATCTTTGGGACATAATGCCTACCTGTTTTCAGTCCCTGCTCTCCTTTCCAGATATCAGGACAAAGCTGCATTATCAGATCAACAAGAACCAATTATTGTTCTGACCTAGGCTTCCCAAGAGCATGAAGCAGACTCCTTATCCTGACAAAAAGCCCTTTTTATTAAGTTACTGTGAATTCCTCTCATTCACATCCAGCAAAGTCTTTCAAGGGAGAATTTACAGCCACAGACCTTCTCTGGCTTGGAGAGCTGCCAGGCTGATATCTTCAAAACTTGGCAAAAAATATCGAGAGTCAGGAACCAATTAAGCAAACTAATTGTCTCCTGCAAACTCCACTCCCCTTTCGTTCCTCTTTTATTCCCTCTGGGAGGGGCCATTCATTGTCCACCTGTGGCCTTACTCCCAAGTCAACCCTTGTTCTTTAGCTGTTCCCTTCGCCTGGCAACTCTGCACATGAGCACACTAGGAAATGGCTCCAGCTGTTCATCCACCTCACTGATGTCTGACTCCAAAGGCAACTGATAACTGGCATCCGGCCCTGACCCCCTCTCTGCCTCCAATGCAGAGCCCACATCAGAGCCTTCCCCAGACTCCAGGACTGGCCCATGTTCCTCCCCAACCTCCTCACTGTCCAAATCTGCTGTCAGCTCTGCTGCCCACTGGCAGGCCACAACAATTATAACATTTGGAGTTCTAGAAACCAGCTAGGCAAATCCCCTCTCTGGACCAATATCTCTGGCTCCTTTTTTATAATACGTAACTGACAAGTTGATTTTTCATGCAAATCGAATAACCTTACCTCGATTAAATTATTCTTCTACATATTTTCTAATCAATATTTATTTTTTCTGCTGTATCAAAACATCACTACCACATAAAGGACAAGGTCTGAAATTCCTATCTAAATATTTACATGTCTGTTAAGTGGGGATGTACATTGGATTTGGCCAAGTCCAAAGGAAAAAAAAACTAATCCGAAACAGAGTTATTTATGCCTCTCAACGCTTTACAATGCATTCTGCATATTCTTTATGGCCATTCTTTTTTTTCCCTAATTTCTCCTTTAAAAGTATTTATCTTTCCTGTAGTACTCGCTGTAGGAGCTATCACCATCACTCTATTTCAGAGCAATAGAAGAGGTATGTGGGTGTATTTGTATACACACATAATAAGCAGTACGTATATACATATACAATTTTGAGAGAGCATAGATTCAGAATTCTCTGCATTGATTCCTCTAAAATTTGGCTCGTGCCATCTCATTCCTTCAACATTTTTAGTGTTCTATTAAATTCTATTCCATTGAAAACCAAAAGGGATGTTTCTTTTGTGCTTATCTTTGGAAGAAAGCAATTCTGTTTTCTTAAATGTCACTCAACCTTCCCATAATCATTAGTGACTCCACTTCAACGTGTGGCAGTTAGACTGTTCATCATAAAGTTTGCTGCCTATCATAAAGTTTAAGATTTTTAAAATTCTTTGACAAGTATATTATATCAAATATTACACACAGACTGTCCTTAAAGACAAATGACTCTCAAATGCCACCAACATTGTCTCTCATTTTCACTGGGTCAAAAAGGGTTTGTTTGAAATAAGAATTGCCTGGTCTTAAAATTGAACATACTGCAATATTTAGTCTTGTAAATGTATATGCATATAGTATGTAGCACCTTCCTGATTTGCATATTGCCCTACATAGGTAAAAAAAATATCCTGCACATTTTTGCCCTTCTTACTTCTGTTTTTTACACTTTAATCAATTGCTTTCTTTAATAATTTACAGTGGCTACAGCAACACTCACTGCATTTCTGTTTTGCTGACAGCCTTCAAGTGTTGTTATGCTGAATAAGCTTTCTGCTTATCTCTTTTTAAAGTTATTCTGTGCAACGTATAGTTCTGTGATGAGAATAATGCAGCAAACGTCTCTTAAATTTAATTTGAAAGACAGTTATATATCTACAGACTCCAGAAAGTGACCCATTGTCCATGAATTTGCTAAGGTATTTGACATCATATGTATGTAATATACAATTTTCTCAATACTCAGAAAAATAGCAAGGTTAGGAAAATAGCTTTGATATTGCTGTTCCCCATTGATTCATGTATTGAACAGCATTAAGTTCTGATTCAGGGATCTAATCCAAAAGCAATTTGATCAAACCCCTTCTTTGCATCAAATCGCCAAATCAGTTTGCTGCATCAAATGGAATTGAGTGCCTTTGAATTCAGTTGGCGATTCACTTTTATATGTATACATAAACTTTTGGAAATCAATAATTTACATCAAAGCATGGATGGGATCCCATCAAATAGGATCTTGGCTGACTTGCATACTGCTATTAAAACTGCTATTAAATACAGAAAACTAAACATAGATAAACTTGATAGACTCATAAACCCATATTTAGTTTTCTCAGCATTCTCTGTGCTTCTAGTAGACAGGGAAGAGATTTTTATTTCAAAAGCCTTAAGATACATTTCTGGTGGAATGGCATCATCAGAAAATGTCAGAACATATGTATGCTGAAATAAAGTTGACATATGCTTTAGGGGTAGGATGTTCCACAAAGTGGATTGCATCACAGAAAAAAATATATATTTTCCTGTTTGATACCTTACTATTATCCACGTAAAGTGATAGGACCATGAGTCAGGCAGATCTATCTGGAGAAAACAATCTCTAACATATCCCTGTTACAAATCAGCCAGAATAATATTTTTAACAATAGTACCATATGGCAGTAGCTAAGTGTAGCGTGCAACAAGCTAACTACTGGCTTTCTGTGAGGGAGTGAAATTGGAGTAGCTGTCTGTTTGTTTCAAAAGTAGATGCAGACATAAAAACAAATCTTTCCTTCCCCAGGCATCCAAGCCTGTATTCCAGCTGCCTGATCAATTGAGCCACTCGGTGTTTTCAAGGACATCCAGAGCCAGAGCCTCACCCCAGAGGCTACCCCTTACATCCAGATCAGGGGTGAAATCCAGCAGGTTCTGACAGGTTCTGGAAAACCAGTAGCACAAATTTTGAGTAGTTCGGGGAACTGGCAAATACCACTTTTGGCTGGTCCCACAGGGGTGGGAATGGAGTTTTTGCAATATCCTTCCCCCAGGAGTAGGGAGGGAATGGGGATTTTGCAGCATCCTTCCCCTGGAGTGGGGAGGGAATGGAGATTTTGCAGTATCCTTCCCCTGCCATGCCCACCAATCCACACCCACCAAGCTACACCCACAGAACCGGTAGTAAAAAAAATTCAATTTCACCACTGGTCCAGACCCTTAGCTTAACAAAATCAAGCGCTAAAAGAGATTTGGTTTGGGTATGTAGGAGAAATTGAGATAGCAAATGGCATACAGGCTAAGAAGCAGGATGCAAGGTCTGAAGATTAGCAGCTATTACAGGTAGGCCAGATAACTATCAGTCAACTGCCAGGATCACAAGCAGCATATAGTAAGCAGCATTTAGTTTTTAGTTTAGTTTAGTTTAGTTTGGTTTTATTTGTCAAGCATATATAAGATAACAAGTAAAAGTGTAAACATAATTTGAATACATGAAAAGAGTAAGTAAAAAGGAATATTAAGACAGGGACAGTAGGCATGTTGGTGCACTTATGCACATCCCTTACGAACCTCTTAGGAATGGGGTGAGGTCAACAGTAGACAGTTTAAGGTTAAAGTTTTGGGGGTTTGGGGAAGAAACTAGAGTCAGGTAGTGCATTCCAGGCATTGACCATTCTGTTACTGAAGTCATATTTTCTGCAATCGAGTTTGGAACAGTTTACCTTGAGTTTGTATCTATTATTTGCTCATGTATTGTGGTTGAAGTTGAAGTAGTCATTGACAGGAAGGACATTGTGGCAGATAATTTTATGTACTATGCTTAGGTTAGACTGAAGTCAGTGTAGTTCTAAGTTGTCTAAGCCCAATGTTTGGAGTCTGGTGGCATAAGATATTATTGAAGTTAGAGGAATGGAGGACTCTTTTCGTAAAATATCTCTGGACTCTCTCGGTTGTATTTATGTCCGATATGCAGTGCGGGTTCCAGACAGATGAGCTGTATTCAATAATTGGTCTAGCAAATGTTTTGTGTGCTCTAGTTAGTAGTACAACATTACCAGAGAAGAAGCTACGGAAGATTAGGTTAACAACTCTTAATGCCTTTTTGGCAATGTTGTTACAGTGGGCTTGGGCACTTAGATCTTTAGTGCTGGAGTTTGGCTTGGAGGCCAGCTGAAGTACTCAAAAACCACACTACTTAAGAGCAAAGCTTGGAGTCTGGACTGGAACTCCCAGCACCTAGAAGAGGAGGAATCACACTGAAACAGCACCTCTTCCAACTAGTGCAAGACTTTTGGGAAAAGGCAATGGTTTTATGCTCCTTTGAGACTTCTGTGTAAACTGTATTAACAGACTAAGTATAAAAGATTGAGTTTTGAAGCTATCTTTACCTGGCAATATCATCTGGCAAAGTTCCAGAAGGGTGGAGATGAGCAGAGCAATAGCCTGTTGTTAAGGAAGAGGTTTGAGGCAATAAAATATTGTTCAAGATTTGCTGCACTCTGTTGTGTCCAATTCTTGGAGAGCAAAAAACCCTCACACTTTCCTACAAATAATACTTCCCAAGTGAACAGAAAGACAGCTCCTCTACCCAAGGTCACTGTAAAGTAACACAGCTTGGGAGTAGTTGGTTGTACCCAAATGTATCATTGTGGCCGTTTCAGTTTCTAGTGAATGTTAGAAAATTGAATTGCTTTTTCTGTCAACCTGTGGTCATAATCCTGTTGTAATTTGTCTCCAGTGTCTTCTTTTTGGGGGTATCCAGAAAGAAGAATCCTTCCTTCCTTCCTTCCTTCCTTCCTTCCTTCCTTCCTTCCTTCCTTCCTTCCTTCCTTCCTTCCTTCCTTTCATTCTTTCTTTCATTCATTTTCTCTCTCTCTCTCTCTCTCTCTCTCTCTCTCTCTCTCTCTCTCTCTCTCTCTCTCTCTCTCTTTCATTCATTCATTCATTCTGGAACAGTACCTTAGATGCTTTATAAACTACCAACAGGGCAATTGGATCGACCTCTTGCCATTTGCTGAAGCAACCTATAACAATCTGTGCACAGCAGCACCAGTTTCACCCCTTTCCAAGTGGTTTCGAGGCAAAAATTCAAGCCTATGTGCACAAACACACACACACACACAGAGGACAGGTCTGAGTAGAGTAGAGTAGCGTAGCATAGCATTGGATTGCATTGGATTGCATTCAATTCAATTCAATTCAATTCAATTCTTTACTGGCTAAGTATGATTGGACACACAAGGAATTTGTCTCCGGTGCATAAGCTTACAGTGTACATATAAACAGTAAGCAATAGATCCTAGGTTCTATTCATAGTTACAATTATTAATCATAAATTACAAACAATAATTGATAAATCACAAGAAACCAATAAAAAAAATAGTAGGAAAGATGAGAAGATGAGAAATGAGTGCTGTGGGAATTAAGTGTTATGTAGAGCCTTTTTCTTTACCCATGGTAGGTTAGGAAATATTAATATGAATTTGCAATTGGAACACTGATCTTCCTCTTTGTGTGATATTGGACATCCATTGAGGGTTGCTTTGCACTTCCAAATAAATGAACTAGTCAAGTTCTTCAAAGTCCTTCCTGACAAACAAAACATTGTTTGCAGCATAAGCAAACAAAACTAGAACTCTAAGGAAAAAGAAATTGGCCTAATATGCTAATGCTTACATGACTCTTATCTGAAATAATGCATTAGTTACCTGTTAGCTGAGATAGAAAAGGATTTATTTCAAAGCAGTCCTTTAAATACTGCTGCCACATAAACACTATAATGTTCATCATTTACATTGTTAAATAACACAGGTGTCATAGGCTTCTTTCTAATTCATGGTTTGCATGGATAGGGTCATGGCAAGCTGAAGAAATATAAACTATCATCCTAAAGTCTATTATTTGTGGCGGTAAATATTACCATACTATCTATTTATACTGCTTTTGAGATGTGTTGGAAATACACCTCTCAGGAATCCCAACCATTAAAACCAATTTATGTCAGGCTAATAGGGAATTTGGAGAGTTATTGTTCCATGTTTGGAGGATAGCAGGTTAGAGAAGACTGGCCCACCTAGTGGGAAAATGAAAGTTGAAGATAATAATGATTTAAATGTAGGCTTTTGAGCAAATCTGAGAGATTACTTTGATATACTCCGAATCTGGGTCAAAGTCCAGAGCAATCTGTTCCCTTCTACTATTAATCATTTCCCAGTACTTTGGGGCTTTACAATATAGCCACCATTTATGAAAAAAATAATCCAGCATTTTATAGAGAAATAATTATTCATTTTGGCAATCAAGACTGGAATACATACTAGTAATAAAACATGCCATTTTGTTTGATATTTGAAGTAAATTTAATATTTTTTCTTCCACTGAAATTCTCACTGTTGCATACTATACGTTTAACTGCTACAACCATTTAATCATACAGTCTTTAGCTTGGTTCAAATTTAAAATCATATTTCAGTAGTAGTGTGGAAATAGTATCTCAGAGATGTTCAATGTTACAAGTAATATTGATTTTCAGAATTTTCAGATTCAGTCGAATCCTTCTGTTTCACCCTTGTTCTTTAATTGCAATGCTAATTATCTGAAGATACTAACTGTTGCAACCTAAACAAGTTACAGGTAGTCCTTGATTTATAACAGTTCATTTAGTGACCGTTCAAAGTTACAATGGCATTGAAAAAAGTGACTTCTGACCATTTTTCACACAACCTTTGTGGCATCTTTGAGGGTCATGTGATCCCCTTTTGCAACCTTTTGATAAGCAAAATCAATGGGGAAGCTAGAGTCGCTTAACAACTGAATTGTGGGCTTATCAACTGCAGTGAGTCACTTAACAACTGTGGCAAGAAAGATTGTAAAATGGAGGGAAATTCACTTAACAGATGTCTCAATTAAAATCAGAAATGTGGGGCTCAGTTGTGGTCATAAGTTGAGGCTACCTCTACTGACCAATTTTAAAAAATATCTTCAACTTCATAAAATAGACATAATGAAACAGGATGAGAAAAACTAGGACTTAATTGTGTCTTATATTTATTTTATATATATATATATATATATATATATATATATGTATATATATATGTATAGGTCTTTGGTTATTCGGGTCTTCTCCCACATAAAATTGGAAGTGTCTTGGCGACGTTTCGACGAAGTTCATTCATCATCTTCAGGCTAGTGTTCTCGGCTTCGTGCTTCCTGGAAGCATGAAGCCGAGAACACCAGCCTGAAGATGATGAATGAGACTTCGTCGAAACGTCGGCAAGACACTTCCAATTTTACGTGGGAGAAGACCCGAATAACCAAAGACCTACATACAAACACCCGCGAAAACCTGAGAAAATATATATATATATATATATATATATATATATATATATATATGTGTGTGTGTGTGTGTGTGTGTGTGTGTGTGTGTGTGTGTGTGTGTGTGTATATAGTTACTTAATTAATGTGATATCTTATAGCTTGTTTATATCCATTTGTATCAGGTCAGATATATCTATGCAGCCCTTCTGGGAGAGATGTCCTTTATATCAGAGTTATAGCATTTGTGGAAACATAATGCATTCTGAAATCCACATTAATAAATAAATAATAAATAACTTTATTGTCATTGTAAATGTATACACAGTATACCCATACAACGAAATTCACTTAACACCCGAAGACCAGGTCCAACACACATAATAATCCCCAAACACACTCCCACTCACACAATTCCCCACCCCTAAATCACCCAAACATCCACACAACAGACCAAGTAATTCTGTCCAACAGCTCACTGATGGTGGCCCTTTAGTTCGTTGTTGAGTGCAATTATAGCTCTGGGATAAAAACTATTCAAAAAATGTGTGGCCTGAGTTTTAATTGTTCTGCATCTTCTGCCAGAAGGCAACAGTCCAAAGAGATTGTAAACAGGATGGGAAGAGTCTCTGAGAATGTTGTGCAACTTTGTCAAACAGCGAGATTCAAAAATGTCATCCAGGGCTGGTAGCTGGAGTCCAATGATATTCTGGGCAGTTTTAATGGTTCTCTGTATAGCCTTTTTGTCTGCTACAAAGCTGCTCCCATACTATGCAAGAATGCCATATGTCAGGACACTCTCAATAGTGTTGCGATAGTAGGACAGAAGTAGATGCTGATATAGATTCATCTTCCTGAGCATTCTCAGGAAGTACAGCCTCTTCTGTGCCTTTTTCACAAGCATGTTAGCATATATTAAGGTGCTGTTATCACAATACAATATAAAATTTGGAGCAAGCCATCTCATTCTCATAGGTTCTGCAGATACTGCATCACATCCTTTACCGTAAAGGCATGCTTAGTTCTATCACAAAAGTTACAATAATTATTTTGCTTCTTAAACAACTGGTAAGCTAGTAGTTCACCTGGGTTATTGTTTTCTTTTTTTATTAAGTATTTTTGTCTGGTAAAATTCAAATGTTTATAAATTTAATTTACTTACTAAGTCAAGCTATTTTCTTATTGTTTTTATGCTTTGCTGCAAAGCTAAAATTGTGTTGAATTTATGGCTTAGTTCTAAGTGTTTCAAACCATTAAAAGGTGTATCTTTCTGTTTTCGTATGGCTTTATTTCTGCTTCATGCTAGAGAAATAAGCAAATCTCTCATGAATGCTTCACTTGACTTTCATACTTGCAAGAGAGAAAAATTCAGAATTTAAATTGAACTGGAACTGGAACTAGAATTGAACTCTTTAATTTCTGTTGACACTTCAATTTAATATCCTCTTGTAATAAAAACAATAATTTTCTAAGTCTTCACCTGTTCAATCCAGGAATTCCTCTGTTTAGTCTTACTATCATTGGATTGTTATCTACATATGTTGAAACTGCCACTTGCATGCCAATAAATCATGATTTAAAACCACACAGGTGTTGGATAAGACATATGTTGGAATATCAAAAGAGCAGAGCTTAAATTAGGTTATCACAATGCATATTTTGTCATTTTGGTATCATCATGGCTAGTAACAGATGCCTGTAAAAAATGAAACGGCTGGGTTTACTTTCTGTACTAATCCAAAACTAAATCATAGTTCATAATTGGGAATTCCAGCCTAAGGTGATATAAGATAATAAATTATGTTATGGCTTAGGGCAGTGATGGCTAACCTTTTTGCCATCATGTGCCAGGAGCGGGAGGGGAGGGGGGTCGCATGCACACGTGCCCACACCCATAATTCTATGTGCCCTACACCCATGCATGCGCGTGCTCCCCCCAATCTCCCCAATCCCCCCTGCTCCTGGCACGCAATGGCCCGGTGGGCACGGTAGGCCCATTTTTTTCTCTCTTCCCAGCTCCAGAGCCATTCTAGGAGCTTCGGGAGGGTGAAAATGGCCTTCCCCGCCCCCCTGGAGGCCCTCTGGAGGCCAGAAATGTCCCATTTGTCAACTTCCGGTGGGACCAGAAGGCCCATTTTTTGCTTTCCCCAGCCTCCAGAGCCTTTCTAAGAGCCTGGGGAGGGCAAAAACAGCCATCCCTACCCACTCTGGAAATGGCCCATTTGCCAACTTCCGGTCCCACCAGAGGGTTCTCTGGAGGCAGGAAACAGCCTGCTTCCCTACTTCCAGTGGGCCCAGAAGGCCCACCCAGAAGGCCCGAAAATGAGCTGGCCAGCACACACATGCATGCTGGAGCTGAGTTCATGTGCCCACCGATATGGTTTTGCATGCCATCACGGCAGAGGTGAAATCTAAAATTTGTTACTACCGGTTCTGTGGGCATGGCTTGGGGGTAATGTGACTGGGTGGGCGTGGCTAATCTTTTTTTTTTTTTACTTTTAAAACCATTTTTTCTACAACCTCTTTGGTTTAAGAGGTTGTAAAAAAATGTTTTCAAAAGGCTCTGAGGATCCCAGCTGAGTTCCCTGATCGGCAGAGGCAAAAAGCCTCTGCCGATCAGGGAACTCAGCTGGGATCCTCAGAGCATTTAAAAGAAAAACCGGGAGCATTTCACCCCTGCTTAGGGTATTACTAAGTCTGTTGTTCTGAAATTTGACAATAATAAACATGGTATATGTATGGATAACTGCAATAATTTATTGTTCAAACATCTGCTTTGTTCTTGGCTCTATTTTAAAAAAAGCAAAAGTGCAAAGTGTGTTGTCATTTAATAAGCCTCGGGGCTATTGCGTAGAATGTTTCATGTTCAGAGTATAATTTCACATTTCTTGATTAAACCCAAGTTGCCTCTTACTGCTATTTTCAAAGTGGTCTGCAAATAGTTAATCATCATAGGATTTAAATAGTATTTGTTAGAGACAAATTACATTGCCAAATGGCATATTTGTGCCATACATATGAGTTCCAAATCTTTGCCACATGGCTAAAATATACTCCCCATGATTTGAAACGTGTGGTCTTCCTAAGCATTGAGGCAAGCTAGCTTTACATTCTGCAAATGATTCACATAAAAGCATTGAACTGAAGATTCTTGCAGAGATTTACAGTTCCATCCATTCAGACTGCAGACAAACAGCAGATGATAGCTTTCAAGTTCTTCACTCAGAGGCTTACTGAAATCATAATATTTATTTCCCAATGAAGGAGAATATGAGAAAAATGATTTTTTTTTTGTTGCATCACAGACAAAAGTAACTTTAGCAAGCTTTCTAGGATTATTTAAGAAGTGAATTTATTTCAAATGTCCACCTAAAAGACTGAAACTTCCAATAGCTTTGCTTAGTTTAGCTCTGCTTTTGCTTTGCTTTGTTTCTCTCGATAAAGGGGGTATAATTAGATAGCAAAGCAAGAAATTTTAGTCTGGTGCATATTCAGTATCCTAAATATGAATATCTATCATGCTAAGCTAAAATATCGTTGGCATGTTTTTAATTTAGTGTCTCATACAAAAACAGTTACTATAATCCATAATCCACTATTTTAGCACGGTAGCATCTTGTGGAAACAATTTATGGTTTATTTAATAAAACATGAATATACAAATGTTATCAAGAACGTGAATATGGCTGGTAAGCAGGACATCTGAAGCAGGGTTGTGCAATGCCCTGCTCTCCAACATCTAATGATCCAGAGATGCTCCATTAGGATATTCCAGAAAAAGACTGCCCCAGGGATTCCCAGTTCCACCACATTCTTTGTTTTATTGCTAGAAGGAATTTCCTTGTATCTTTCAAAAGGATCCTCAGAGATGTGTATTTCTTCTAACAGAGAAAGTGATTGGGGCCCAACCAATGTGATGCTGCTAAGCCTGTATTATATCTTTAATTCCCAGTAGTGGAGAATTTCTTCAGAGGCTTAACCCGAGACAAAAGTCATGTTCCCTGCTTATATAGCAATAGGAGGGGAAAACTGGAGATCAATTTCAATTTTAAGCAATTGGCAAATTCAATAAGTTTACAGTAATGTGTTTCTGTTGTCCAAATGCTATGCCATTTTTATCTATAGATAAAAATAAGAAATGAGGAAAGGCTTCATTCTTCTTATAAAGTGCCATCTTGATAGTTTTTCTGACTATCAAAGTTCCTTCAGGCAAAAGGAACTTTGGTGTCTCCTAAGCCATATGAGAAGGAAGGACTCACTGGAGAAGAGCCTAATGCTGGGAATGATTGAGGGCAAAAGAAGAAAGGGACGGCAGAGAATGAGGTGGCTGGATGGAGACAATCAATCAGCGTGAGCTTAAATGGTCTCTGGGGGATGGTATTGGACAGGAAGGCCTGGAGGAAAGTTGTCCATGGGGTCGCAATGGGTCGGACATGACTTTGCAACTAACAACAACAACAACAAGCCATATTGGATCAATTATCCAAAATCTAACATAACCCATCTTAATCATGTCGTATCATACTATATATATATATATATATATTTACTATGGCTCCTGAAAACATTTTGTAGCTTTTCCAAGGCCTCCAGTAATTATTTTTTTTAACAGTATTTGAGTCTGTTCTGCCCATGCTTCGTTTCTCTTGTAGGCTGTCCAGAACAAAACATTCTTAAAAATATATTGGAGTCTAGAGACATATAAAGCTATTTTAGTTATACCATTTACTGCAATTATTTTTAGAATAAACATTTAAGCATAATGGTTTTATCACAAGCACTTGCTATTTAAAATTAATTTACATTAATTAAGCTAATTAGTCTATTGGTTTAATCTAATGTGTAGTTTAGGAAGTATCACTTGCAACAGAAGTACAAAAAGCCTAACATACTCCAACACCCAGAATTGAGAAAGAGAGCTTATAAGGTTACATGAAAGAGACACTGGGGATGAAATTCATTTTCAGCACTAAGCTATTGTATTGCCAAAGGAAATTCTATAAGCTTAGTGTGTCTGGATTGTGATATGTCAATGTTTTTTTGGAGAGGGTGTCCCAAATACAAGTTGTATGAATGGATCATTAAAACTAAACTTGTCCTATCTGATAAGTTCATAGTTGGCAGTTCCAACCTAAAGCAATATAAGATAATTCGAGTCACAGAAGTCCTGTTGACTTTAGTGACAGAGATCGATGTGCAACACCAAACAATCTAGTCCTCTAGGATGAACTCAATCTTATAAAAACAGATTAAACATAATTCACTTGAGCAGACAAATTGCCCATATTCACTTGCAGTGTTTCCTCATCTAAACTGAGCTTATTGGCCACCCTCCAAACAATTTCTGTGATCCAGAATTAATTTAGTACTTTTACTATTACCATAAAAATATAATTGGAAACTATACATAAATAATTAAATTGTGAATAACCCCACCCTGTAGTTTCATGCTGATATTAAGCATAGAAAGACAGAGAATCCCAAAGCATAGATACCATGGAGTTATGTGAAAATTCTCCAGTAATTTTTTTTTTTTTTTGAAAAATCCATTCTGCTATGAATACAACTACTGAAAAATATGCATCCTCTTCAGTGACCTTTCTGAAGATCGCAATGCATGGGATCAAAACATAAATCCAAAATATCTTGTTGCAAATGAAAACCATGTTCCACATCTCTTGTTGCGTCTTTTAAGCACCCGGGAGCTTACACTATTGCATAAGCACATTAAACAGAAACCAACAATGGATGTACTCGTGCATTATCACCCCTGCCTCCAAACTCCATAATCTTGCTAGCTATTTCATGACTAGCTGGAGCCCGTGCTTCACTACGAAACTATGTGCTCAGGCTTGATAAATTGACACTTGCAGCCTGAAACGTATTGTAGAATGTGTAACTCCGTAGCATCAGAACATGTTAATATAATGCAACTGGCAGTTGGAACCGAGGGGGAGGGGAAGTCAGGGCCGGATTTTCCTATAGGCTAACTAGGCTTCAGCCTAGGGCCTCAAGATCAAGAGGGGGCCTCAAGATCAAGAGGGGCCTACATTCAAATTGTTAGCAAAATTAAAATTACACTTGCACTATAGGTGAAAGGGCCTCATAAGTGGAATAGCCTAGGGCCTCTTTTCATCTAAATCTGGCCCTGGGGGGGAGTAGAATGTCCCAGCCTGCAGCATCCATCGGTATTCATCTGGCTAGCATCCTGTCACTGTGTGAGAGAGTTGAGGGGTGTTTGGAAACTCAAACAGTATTTGCTATGTGAGCAAGAAGGAGACAGAAAGGAGGCTGGGCATGGCTTAGCTTAACTGTTCTGTAGTAAAGCTGCTTGCTGCTGTGAAAGTAAAACTGAAAGTAAAACTCCTCTGCTTATGTTTTTCATTTGGAATAGATTTCTTTTCAGGTGGGGTGGGGGACTACAACTCCTTAGCATCATTGCGTGTTAATAATAATATAGGAAATACTAATGCTCTGATGAACATTTTGAAAAATAATTTCTTAGTGAGCACCTAGAAGCCAAGAGGAACATACATGGCAAATTTCAAGTTTGTAAGCTTTACAGTTCTGGAGCTTTCGTGATTAATGTGTGAGTGGTTTTCAATTTTATATATATATAGATCAGTTATCCAGAACTTCAAAGTAAAATTTCTCCTTGCCATCTAACACCAGGGGAATGTACTGAACAATTCCTAAGTTTGATGACAGCCTCAATGAGGGAGAATAAACTGAAATTAAATGCAGACAAAATAGAAGTTCTGCTAATGAGTATGGTGTGGGGTGCTCTCCTTCAGAAAGTGTAGATCGGTAGTATGGGAGTTGTTTGACCTCCAAATATTTTGGATTCCCCAAAGGAGCTGGGTGGGTGGGTATGGGGTATGTTTCCATTGTTATGTTTAGTATTCTATGTCCATTCCTAAGCAACTTGGATTTGGCAGCTGTCACCTGTGCCTTTAGTGCTTAACTCTGCAATGCATTCCGTAAAGAACTGCCCTAGAGGAATGTCTGAGAAAGTTCACATGTACAAATTACAACTGCTAGACTGCCAAGTGCTGAATGAAATCAGAAACGTTATATAAATAAAATTCTATACTGGCTGCTAACAGTTTCCGAGGGACAACTAAAGGTATTGGTTTGTGCCTTTCAAGCCTCATGTGACTCAGAGTCTCGCTATCTGAGAAACTCTCTAACTCAGTATGAAACTGTCCAGACATTAAATCAAGCAGGAGAAATTCTCTTTGCAATACACTCGCTTTCTGAAGTCTATTTGTCAGGCAGATGGATAAAAGAGATTTTCTACTGTTCCCCATGCTATGGGACTCACTCAAAAGTGAGTCAAGAGTTTCATTTTTCTCTCTAGACAGATCTTTCCATTTTGAATTTATTAACACGCAAAATGCTTTCGCAATCTTTTTACAAAAGTGATTTGTCTTTTAATTATTAGTAACTTTGTTTTCTGTACAGAAAAGCAAGATATAAACTGAATTATTTTTATTATCCATTAAATGCAAGGTAATCTTAATACAGGTGGTTTTAGAACTGTTGTTTTTTTAGAACTGTCATCTGATCTATAGTGAGAAACCTTTTTTTAAAACAGATTTGTTGGTAGGCTCTTAATTAATGGATTCTGCATCATTTAATGATTCTTACTGGATAGGAAAATATATTTCAATGTTCTTCCCAGCAGAAAATAAGGATACTCCACTGTTGAAGGGAAACAACATATTAATGATGAATGAGTCTCTGGCTTGATTAAGGGCATGTCAATTTCAAAGGATTTATGACTGCATATAAATTGGACTTGCATGGTAAACATTCAACAAGGGGAATCTCTACCTTCTTCATCTTTATTAAATCTAATTAAATTTTAACTAGGCAAACTTCATTTTCCATGCCTACTTCCCATTTCATCCCTGGCTTAATAATCAGTACCAAAATAGTTCAGTTGCAATAGTCATTTATATTTAGAAGTAATGTGTGCACAATGTATTCTCATGAGACACTTGAATTTTCAGCCACACTATATATGTCTTTGTTTCTATGTATTTCAAATAACAAGAATATTGTTTTAAACTGTGATAGAGCAAACTAATATTCTATTATTAACCACAAGGTATAACCACATTAATAAATGAACTGTGTATTAATATATTAATGCCAGGACTGTCATCCATGCAGAATATATACTGAGGGCAGCTTGATTGCAAATTGTTGGATATAATTTTAAATCTGCAGGAAGAAATATAATCTGTGACATGTTGATAACACTATTCTGATAACTGAAAGTGCAAATGTTCTGCAAGGTCTAGTAATAAAAGTCAAGGAACACAGTGAAAAAAGGAGACTAAGATTAAATACAAAGACCAAACTAAAGACAGCAGATACAGCAACCAGCCTTAGAACTGAGATTATTATGGTTGATCACAAAGCTAGTCAGATGCTTAGACAGGATTTGGTATTTTTGGCACCTATTGAGTTTTTTTTCTGAGGATAAACCTGAGATAAGGTGCTGCTATTGTTGTTGTTGTTAATCTTCAATTTGATTTAGAGTCTGGGACTGGTAAAAGCTTAACAGTTCAAGTCCTAACCAAGGACCTAAGCGCTATTAAGAGCTATTGGAAGAGCTGCGGTGGCGCAGTGGTTACAATGCAGCACTGCAGTTAATTCTGCTGACTGCCGGCTGCCAGCAGTTTGGCAGTTTGAGTTTTACCGGCTCATGGTTGACTCAGCCTTTCATCCTTCTGAGGTTGATAAAATGAGGACCCAGATTGTTGGGGTCAATATGCTGACTCTGCAAACTGCTTAGAGAGGCTGGAAAGCACTGTGAACAGTATATAAGTCTAAGTGCTATTGCTATTGCTATTAAGATAGCATCTCAGTATATAGGCAGTTCCAAGTAGGGTGGTTTTTTGTAAAGTCAGGATATTCAGGTCTAATAAGTTCAAAATTTCCATGTATCTAGGCAACCCTTTGGGTATTGCTCCAAGGGCTCCTATTACTATTGGTATAACCACTGATTTCTTCCTGCATAGTTACTCAACTTCAATTTGAAAATCACACTGTTTTGTTATTTTTTATAGCTGTTTCTGTTCAATTTGTGCATCACCTGATATTACAATCTCAATGAACCAGACTTTTTTCTTTTCCACAATAGTGATGTCAGGTGTGTTATGGGCCACTGTCTACTTGGATCTGAAAGTCCCACAGGATCTTGACTTGCTCATTTTCAAGAGCTTATTATTATCATCAATTATTGTTTTTAATGTTTTTAATTGTCTGTTATTGTTTTTAATCATGGGGCCAAATTTATATATATCTTTTTAATTGTATTTTAATGTTTGTAGTTTATGTTTTTACTTGGCTGTACACCGCCCTGAGTCCTCAGGGAGAAGGGGGGTATACAAATTTAAAAATAAATAAATAAATAAATAAATAAATAAATAAATAAATAAATAAATAAATAAATAAATAATTTGGCATTTTTGTCTACCTATCAAATCCTTACCAAGGATCTGGGATATGTAGATTTGGATGTTTGATGGGTTTACAGATATCGTCGCAGGATTTTCCCAGTAACGCCTCCTTTTGCAATTGACTGATCGTGAATTTGTCAATGCCAATGGTGTTCAAGTGGTGCTCCAGTTGTTTTGGGATTGCACCCAAGGTGCCTATTACAATTGTTATTATTTTTGTTGTTGCTGTTGTTATCATAATTTATACAGCAATGTAAAATTGCAGCTGCCAGTTCCTTAGCTGATGTTGGCCTTTATACACATAAAGTTCTTCCCAAGAACCTATGATGTCATACCTGGTATACATGTCGGTCCAAGCAATGTCGCCTTTTGTAATTCCTAGATGCACACATTTTCTAAGTGTCATCTGAGATTTTTTTTGGTATGGTACTCAGAAATCTTTCCATTTCAATTTTCAGATCTTGATACTTGTGATCTTTTCCAATTCTTTGTTTTCTATTCCACTATCTTCTGGTATTGCCACATCAATTATCCACACTCTCTTCTTTTCAATCAAGTTAAATCTGATATGTTATGAGCCGAGATATAATCAGTTTTGATTCAGAAATCCCACAATATTTTAACCTGCTCATTCTCAACTACTTTTTCAACTCCATGTTCCCACCAATTTCCCCCTCTTGGTGCATGATAATTTTTAGAGATGTTCCTGTAATTATTTTGGCAACTGTTGTGCTGTGGTTTATAATCAACATTATAATTTGAGGAAGATGGGCAGTTAAGAAGCATGATAAATAAATAAATAAATAAATAAATAAATAAATAAATAAATAAATAAATAAATAAATAAATAAATGCGATCATTTTGCTTGAGCTGAGTATATGATCTACTATTTTTTTTCTGGGTCTTTGCACAATCTGCACTTTGAATCATTTGATGATTTTTCAATTCTGGCCTTAATTGCATTAATTGAAATAGCTTCCTCTTCAGCAGCCAAAAACAAGCCTTCAGTTGTTTTTTTAAAAATGTCATAGTTGTAACCCTTGTTAGATTTTATCTTTATCCACTATCTCTTCATTGGATGTTTTTTGTAGAAATTAACCATGTAATGTTTTCTCAGCATTCTCTTCTTCTTTTTATTACATTATTTCAATATTCATGTTTTGTTTCAATATTTTCAACGTTCTAGTTATTAACTTGCATCAATGCTTGTTCTGAGCTTGTTTTTGTACAATCAGCCAATGTACACTTTTCTTCTTCCTCAACCATTTGTTTGAGTTTAAATAAACCGAACATTTCTTGCTTTATAATTTCCAAAGCTTCTTCAGTTTGTCTGGTGCTGAGCCAATATTTTTTATTAGGCTTGTCTTGATCCTTATATTTTTCAGTTTTTGCTTTTTCGTGTTCTTTAAATTACTTCCATCTGATCTTAATTTCTTTATGTTGGCCTCAGTCAGGTCTTCCACTTTGAGATTGAATATGATTTTATTTTTGGTTTTAAATTTATTTATTTTCTATACCTAGTTCTTCCATAGCCACCATCGCTATACTATAAGCAAACTGATTTATGCGAAAGATGTTATTTTAATCTTTTCAATAACATTTCAAGATGTTATTTTAATCTTATTCACAACCTTCATTACAGGTCTTTTTGGGACACAACTTTCAATACTACTACTATGCAAATAGTTATCTATTTCAGCTACTCTGGAACGGAAATCTGCCTTCACCATCTAAACTTTCACTCAGTCCATCAATCAATTGGTCATTTTCAAAGATTCATAAATTGCTTCATGTGATAAAATTACACACACATATACATGTTGTTAAAATATATTTAAAATCAATATAAAATAGAATACCAAAATGTAAAGTATAAATATTATAAATAAATAAAATAAATATAAAATATCACTGATTTTTATTTTCTGCTCCATTATCAACAATACAATAGATTTTTGGCAGTTGGCCATACAATTTTGGCAGTTGATCATACAATGGTGTCTTCAAGTAAACAGTTTATATAAAAGTTTTCCAGAGCTTCTGGAAATTTTTTAATTAAGCAAACTATTGTGGTATTGCAAAAGTTCCCATCTAAAAGACAATACCAAAAATGTGAACCAGTGTTTTTTTTTGTATCTTCCCCCATGGAATTTTACTGTATGGAGTCTTCTTATTTCTATTCTTGAGAACTGCTGAAGGGAGGAAGCTACAGCAAACAAGGAAGAATGCAGTCACATCAGGAAGACTGTCTCAGCATTTCTCATCCTTGGCCATAGCTAAACACAGAGACACAGAGAGATGGATGGATATGAATGGGTGTGTGAATGAATGGAACTTTCAACTGTAAATCTTCACAGATTTCTCTGTGTTCTCTGAATGAAAAAGAACAAAATGCAGCCCTAATGGTACATCCTGTCCCTCAGTGGGGGAAGGGAATCAGTATAGGCTTCAGATATCAGATTTCCAATTTTTGTTTAAAGATCAACATTTTATGAAAGCAAAGGGATCCACAATAGATTGATCCTGGTCTGGTCTTGGTCCTGGACTTTAACCTGGACCTGGAACTCTCCTGAGAATAATAATTGGGAAGGGAAAACAAAATATTTGAGTGAATAATCCTGCATTGTGAGGAATTGGATTTCAAGTTAAAAAATTCTTCCTTCCTTCCTTCCTTCCTTCCTTCCTTCCTTCCTTCCTTCCTTCCTTCCTTCCTTCCTTCCTTCTTTCCCTCCCCTCCCCTCCCCTCCCCTCCCCTCCCCTCCCTTCCTTCCAAAAGCTCTTTAAGCCAGACGCTAAAGGTTTCCTGAGCCCTGCTTCCTACAATGAAGGGAAGGGAGGAAAGGAAAGGAGAAAAGTTAGTTTAATCATTGCTTGAAAAAAATCTTTTCTGCATTAATAATGGTTTCCTATTTAATTCTGTGCTGCAAAAAATGAAGAAAATTAAAATGGAGCTGCAAGTAATGCTACTTGTTTGGTATCTATCTTTTGCCTTTCCTCAATTCCCTCAACACTGTCAAACTATTCACATTAGGCTGCATTACTATTACTATTGGTCTTCTCATCATTCCTGTCACCCATCTCCTCCCATTTGTGACTGCATGACTGTAACTTTGTTGCTTGTATCCTTGCAATTTATATTGATATTGATTGTTTCCTAGTATGATCTGATTGCTTATTGTACTGTATGATTGTCACTGGGTGTTGTGCCTTGTGATTCTTGACAAGTGTATCTTGTCCTTTTATGTACACTGAGAGCATATGCATCAAGGACAAATTTCTTGTGTGTCTAATCACACTTGGCCAATAAAGAATTCTATTCTATTCTAATAGTTTTGGAAAACAAAATGTCTCCCAGCAAAGTGCTTCGGAGTTCGTGTTCATGTCCTGCTAAAAACATGAGAACAGCCTAATACTGCAGTTTCAGACATTAAGGCTATCCTAAAGAGCAAAAAGTAATAATGTGCCCTTTGTGTACATAATTATGTCATAGCAATTTAATTATCCCATGGCAATTTAAATAGCAGCTGATATAGGAATAGCCACCATCTCCGTGGAATGGAACTTTTCTTTTGTTTCAAGGCAAAGATTTGCTGGAAGCCTAACAAATCTGAGGCCTCTCTCTGAGGGAAAAGAAAATATGAGTTCTACCATAACTTTACCTGACAGCCCATCAATCTAAGAGGATTAAGATTGAATGGCAAGGAGCTCTTAGAAGAAAAGTAGCTGGGATGGAAAGTTGTACTGTCATTGCCAATCTTTTCATGGAGGCAAAGATCCCATCTTATGCTTTATTTCTCCCTGAAATACCCTCTCTTCTCTCCCTCCCCCCCCCACTCTTTATAATCTATATTTGCTGCCATTGATTCTATCTCTTTTTATCCTGGATCATATTTTACTGGACAAGGGAATAAGAATAGCACAGAATCAGAATTTAAAAGATTCAAAGTTAACTGTAATGAGAACAATTCAAAACCCAGACAATAGTCTAGAAGAAGTTCAAAAGATAATGGCATATGCTTCCATGCTTACAACTAAAAATGCTGCAGGCCGGGTAAAGAAAGGACTCTGATTAGATAGGTGCTGATCTAAAGCTTAAAGCACAGGCCAACCTGCCTTCCATTGAGGACCTGTATACTGCATGAGTCAAAAAGAGGGCTGTGAAAATATTTACAGACCCCTCGCATCCTGGACACAAACTGTTTCAACTCCTACCCTCAAGATGACGCAATAGAGCACTGCACACCAGAACAACTAGAACACAAGAACAGGTTTTTCCCGAACGCCATCACTCTGCTAAACAAATAATTCCCTCAACACTGTCAAACTAGTTACTAAGTCTGCATTACTATTAATCTTCTCATTGTTCCTATCACCCATCTCATCCCACTTATGACTGTATGACTGTAATCTTGTTGCTGGTATTCTTAAGATTTATATTGACTGTTTCCCTATGATTATCATTAAGTGTTGTACCTTATGGTTCTTGATGAATGTATCTTTTCTTTTATATACACCGAGAACATATGCACCAAGACAAATTCCTTGTGTGTCCAATCACACTTGGCCAATAAAGAATTCTATTCTATTCTATTCTATTCTATTCTATTCTATTCTATTCTATTCTATTCTATTCTATTCTATTCTATTCTATTCTATTCTATTCTATTCTATTCTATATCAAACCACTGGAATGTTTTACCAAATTTCTCCCTCCAAACATCTAATTTCATTCCTAACCAGTCACATGCAGCTATTTGGATCTGAAGCAGAAAATGAGCTTCAGAGGTCTTGTGGTTGCGTTCACTGAACCTATCAGTGCTTTTAGAGAGCCGTGACTTCCCTTGGCTTGTACAGTGGCTTGACAAGTGTTACTCCTTTAGGGAGATATGACTAAATGCTTCAAGGATAACACTTCTGTGGTGCTTTTTATACTCCAAACCCAGATTGCATGCCACTACCTTTTTATTAGTAGAAATTGTATTGGTTAAGCTATTTCACCATATCAAATTTTTAACACTTACATATACAAATAGATACAACGAAAACAATAGGACATGTTCATAGTAAGTCGTCACCCCTACCGTTAACCCCAATCTGATCTAAATGTTCTGTGCTCTTTGAAATGCTCTTTGAAATAAAAGAATGGGTCCAATATCATGCCACTAGCCTTGGGCTAAGTTAAGCTTGGGCTTCTCCATAGGATCATTAGTAAACGACCATATAACTTTCCTGCAGTGATAGTTGCTAACCACAGTTCTTCTGTGCTGTCTCCCAAAGCTACTGCTGGGACTTTGCCTGTACCCAAATCACACTGCTTGTATTAATCTCCTAATATTGTGGTACCTGTTCCATTTCCCTCCTTATTTGCTCTTCCTATCTCTTTATATGCTTCTGATACTTTTTTTTCTAGGTCAGGGGTGTCAAATTCACGTCATCATGGCAGCGCCACGTGACGTATTGGAACTTTCACCCCCCCCTTTTGTTAAACTGGGCATGGGCGTGGCCAGAATGTGATGCATCCAGCCCGCAGGCTGGGAGTTTGAAAACCCTGTTCTAGGTGAATTTAATGTAACCTTCTTACAGAATCAGATTCTCTGAGATCTTCCCACTGACTGAAAATGGTCGTTTTCATTCTTTTGAGTCCATATATTAAACACTCTTAGCAAGAGTAATTGGATATTCTTAAGCTTGCAATAAATCTTTATAACCATTTGAACTATGTAGTCACATTCTTGATTAGTTTTTGAATCAAGCATTATGTCATTTAAATAGATGACATTGGAGAACGTAATTTGTCTTAAAACAACTTTTCAAATGTTTAAATACAATTAATTATACAAATGCCAAACAAAATTAAAATTGCAGACAGGGAAAAAGAGAGCTGTTCAGTCCCATTCTGTTGTCAAGTGCCAGAGAAATCAAAAGATCCAGGCAGTTCAAATGGTTATAAAGATTTATTGCAAGCTTAACCTCGCTACAAAAATCTGAACTACTAATGGCCAAAGCAAACTGGTGGTAGATAAGAGTCAAAGGAATTCAAGGTGGGCTGGACTTAGATGTCTTGTAGGCATGAAGGAACTCATGACTGATGACCTGTTTGACCCCTCCCTTGGGCTCAGCCTGGTCATCTCCTACTCTGTACTTTTACACCATTATACAGTACTGCAATAAGTCAATTTCTTACAGAGGTTTATCAGAGGAACATTTTATTTTCCTGGATCCAAACTCTCTTTTGAAATTCCAGAATTCATCCTAACAAGACTTTCAGCCTTGAGCTATTATGCTTAATCTTCCCAATGACTTCAAAAGTGGTGAATTAAGCCAGTGATGGGATTCAAGTAATTTAAGAACCGCATCTCTGCCCTAATGATTTCTTCCAACAACCAGTTTGCCAAACTACTCAGCAAGTTAACAACCGGTTCTCCCGAAGTGGTGCGAACTGGCTGAATCCCACCACTAAATTAAGCTCTCTTTGAGCTACCTTCACACACATACACCCATCTAGTATTTGCTGGCAAGGTTTTGACTGGCTATCAGTTCACTTCCCCTGCCAATTAGATTGGCCTGCCTAGAAGCAGGAAGTTGACTTAGATTTTAATTTTTCTGATATAGTATGGTAAAACGGCAAAGGGTAACTTTTTTTGGGGGGAGGGGGCTTCAAGTCAGAGTTGACTCATGGCAACTGGAATAAATCATTGCAGTTTTTTTAGGCAAGATTTCAGAACTGGTTTGCCCTTGTCTCTTTCCAAGGGCTGACAAGAAGTGGCTGGCCAAAGGCCATCCAGTTGGCTTTGGGCTTCAGGCAGAACTAAAACTCACAGTCTACTGGTTTCTAGTGTAAACACTAAACTGGCTCTCAAGTAGAATTTTAGGTGGCATTAATTCAAATAACTCTGTTAGCTACCAATTGAATTAGTTAATGCTGTGTCTGTGCATTTGTGTGTGTGTGTATGTGCACATATTCATTGGTCCATAAAATAGAGTGCATTTGAAAAACCAGGACTTTTAGATTTGTCAGAGTATTAAGCATGCTTTATGTATACAGCACCCAGCAAATCTTGACCTTTAGAATAACCTAATAGTTACCAGTTTCCAGAGCATCTATTTTTGGTACTTATAATTTCTTATAAACCTTTGACAAGCTTCTCAAACCTATTGACTATACTTCATTTGAGGTAATTTAGTGAAGTTCTCTAACATTGGGCCCCTGACTGTTCTATTATATTAAACTTACAGACACACACACCAGGCGATTTCCTCAGGTGACAACTTACTGGAATAAAGCACTGAATTACAGCAGGTTAGAAAGCTGTTTTTATACAACAGCTTCATGAAGAGTCATTGAGCCAATATTGAGCCTGCTGAGGGAGAAATCTTTTCAGCAAGGAATCACTGAAAAAAGTCAGTGGAAATTTTAGCTGTTTGCCATTAAACCTGCCAAGTCAGTGCTACCCAAAAAGGCAGTAAAATTTGCTTTTTGAGTCCTATTTCACCCCAATCCTATTGCTCAACTCATGTCAATGTCCAAAGGTGTCAATTAATTGGTCAAGAAAAGGATCAGCTGTGAGGTGAGGTGTCCACTGAGTAAGTAAAGGGCTGTGGCCTGTCCATATTTCATTTATTTCATTTCATTTCATTTATTAGATTTCTATACCGCCCTACTCCCGAAGGACTCAGGGCGGTGCACAGCCAAACAATAAAAACACATACAATACAAAATTTAAAAAATAGAATAAAATCAAATTAAATAATTTTGGCCCCGACAAATTTAAAACCCCAAACTTTTAAAACCAATTTAAAATTGAATATATAAATACTAAAAGATGTTTAAAATTTTAAAAATCTTTTATAAAAGAGGGGGAAAATTAGGCCAGGCCGGCCTGGTGAAATAGTAAGGTCTTTAAGGCGCGGCGGAAGGTGCGCAGATCCGGGATCCTCCGTATCTCTGGGGGGAGCTCGTTCCAGATAGTAGGTGCCCCCACAGAGAAGGCTCTCCCCCTGGGGGCCGCCAGTCGGCATTGTTTGGCTGACGGCACCCGGAGGAGCCCCTCTCTATGGGAGCGTACCGGCCGGTGGGAGGCTATTGGTGGTAGTAGGCGGTCCCGCAAGTACCCGGGTCCTAAGCCATGGAGCGCTTTAAAGGTGGTAACCAAAACCTTGAAGCGCACCCGGAAGACCACCGGGAGCCAGTGCAGCTCGCGCAGGAGAGGTGTTACATGGGAACGCCATGTCGCTCCCATTACCACCCGCGCGGCCGCACTCTGCACCAGTTGGAGCCTCCGGGTGCTCCTCAAGGGGAGCCCCATGTAGAGAGCGTTGCAATAGTCCAGGCAGGAGGTGACAAGGGCATGAGTGACCGTGCGTAAAGAGTCCCGATCCAGAAAGGGACGCAACTGGCGAATCAGGCGAACCTGATGAAAAATCCTCCCGGTCACGGCCGTCAAGTGCTCTTCTAAAGACAGCCGTGAATCCAGGAGGACGCCCACGTTGCGAGCCCTCTCCGTGGGGGCCAATGATTCGCCCCCAATAGTCAGTGATGGCGTCAACTGACTATATCGGGACGTCGGAAACCACAGCCACTCAGTCTTGGATGGGTTGAGCCTGAGCCTGTTCCTCCCCATCCAGATCCGTACGGCCTCCAGGCACCGGGACATCACTTCAAGGGCATCGTTGGGGTGATCTGGGGTGGAGATGTACAGCTGGGTGTCGTCAGCGTACTGATGGTACTCCACCCCGAAACCACGGATGATCTCGCCCAGCGGCTTCACATAAATGTTGAACAGGAGAGGCGAGAGGACCGACCCTTGCGGCACCCCACATATGAGGGGCCTCGGGGTCGACCTCTGTCCCCCTGTCAACACAGACTGCGACCGGTCAGAGAGAAAGGAGGAGAACCACCGCAACACAGTGCCTCCCACCCCCAACTCTTCCAACCGGTGCAGCATGATACCATGGTCGATGGTATCAAAAGCCGCTGAGAGATCTAACAGGACCAGGACAGAGGAGCACCCCCTGTCCCGAGCCCTCCAGAGATCATCAACCAACGCGACCAATGCCGTTTCCGTGCTGTACCCGGGCCTGAAGCCCGACTGGAACGGATCCAGATACGTCGTTTCATCCAGTGCTGGGGGAGCTGTTGCGCGACCACACTCTAAACAACCTTCGCAACAAAGCGAAGATTGGAGACCGGACGATAATTTACCAACATTGCCGGGTCCAGGGAAGGCTTCTTGAGGAGAGGCCTCACCACCGCCTCTTTCAAGGTGGCGGGAAAGTCACCCTCACTCAGCGAAGCGTTTATAATCCCCTGGAGCCAACCTCGTGTCACTTCCTGGGAAGCCAGTACTAACCAGGAAGGACACGGGTCCAATAAACAAGTGGTCGCGTTCAGTCTACCCAGAATCCTGTCCACGTCCTCAGGGGTCACAGGATCAAACTCATCCCAGATAACATTCTCAAGACCTGCCCCTGTCTCTCCCCCTGAGACTACCCAGTCGGAGTCCAAATCTTCCCGAATCTGAGTGATTTTGTCATACAGATACTGAACAAAATCCTCGGCTCAACCCTCCAAGGGGTCCTCCCGCGCTTCCTGGTGGAGCAGGGAGTGGGTCACCCTAAAGAGGGCGGCCGGGCGATTATCTGATGACGCAATAAGAGCAGCAAAATAACTACATTTCGCTGCTTTTATCGCCACTAAGTAATTCCTAATGTGGGATCTTACTAGTGTCCGGTCAGATTCAAGAAGACTGGCCCTCCAACTACTCTCTAGGCGTCTTTTCTGGCGCTTCAACTCCCTCAGCTCCTCGGTAAACCAAGGAGCCAATTGAGATCGGCGCCAGGTCAGAGGCCGCAAAGGCACGACCCGATCCAGAGCACCAGCAGCCGCCCTATCCCAGGCAGCCACCAGGTCTCCAGTCGAGGTGTGTGCCAGAACCTCAGGAAATGGCCCAAGCTCCGTCTGGAATCTGTCAGATTCCATCAGGCGCCTGGGGCGGAACCATCTTACCGGCTCCGCCTCCCTGCGGCGGGGTGCAGCGGTTCGGAAGTCGAGACAAAGGAGAGAGTGATCTGACCATGACAAGGGTTCAGTAACTATATCCCCTATATCAAGATCCCTCAACCACTGTCCAGAGACAAAAACCAGATCCAGCGTGTTTCCCCCTGTGTGGGTAGGGCCATGAATTAACTGGGTCAGGTCCATAGCTGTCATGGAAGCCATGAACTCCCGAGCCATCTCTGACGTCTCGCCCACGGACGGCAGGTTGAAATCCCCCATGACCATAAGCTTATGGGTTATGACCAGGCAATCTTGTAATTTATAGACAGTTTAGAGTACCGTTAGTGTGTTATGTGCATTTCAAAAATGGTATTTGAGTTATGCTGGAGAACTCATGCTAACAAGTTAAGAACTTAATAAGGAGTAAAAGATGATCACGCCTACTACTAAAAAAACCTGATAGAGATCCAGAAGTCTCCTGAGATCAATATCATAACCATGGATCAGCTGGTTTTTTTTGTTTGTTTGTTTGTTCAAAATACTATACTTCTATAAGTATTAAAAGTGGCAGCAGATATTAATTTTTACATACCATAATGTAGAGCAGAGATGGGCCTCTTTTTGGCATTATCATGGCCTATCAAGAGAGGGAAATAACATTTCCTCTTCTTCCCAGATGGCAAGCAAAAGGGCTTTTTTAAAATTTGGAGTGTGTTTTGATTAAGCACACCTGCACTGGAGTTTGGTTTTAATCTTAACATTACTTATGTATTTTTGTTGCATTTTATTTTACCTCTTAATTGACCAATTTTGTTGCTTTATATCAAAAGGGACAGGCCTTGTTCCACAGACCTCTGCTTCCCAGAGTCACTTGAATGTCAACAATTATATTTGAGTAATTAGTAATTAGCTACCCAGAGTCATAACAGATTTAAATCTCATGAATAAATACCTAAAAAGAAGGTTTCCTTTCTGGTGTGAACCTGTTTTTCTTTTCAAATACTGTATCTTTGTTTTGCTCCTTATATTCTGCAAGATTAAATTTAGATTTACTAACATTTCAACAAAACCTTATCAGACCTTATGTCCTGATGGTATTCCAGATAGAGATGAGAGGAGTAAAAGAAAGAGATATTGCACTTACTCAAGCATTTAAATCTGGAGTTGAACTATGTTGAGATAAAACCAAAAATAGTCTAAACTGGGTCTCTTTTCAGCTAGTCAGGAAAAAAATATCCTTTCATCTTCTCATATCTAGTGTGAAAAAAGATAGTTATCAGTTTATTATTTTTCATTGAAAAGTTTCACATTATAAGGATAAAAACTTCCATCTTTCACAACATTCAAGGGGTTTTGAATTATATTCCTTTAAAATCTGGTTTATTAAATCTACTTACAGAGAAACTATTGTCTGAACCTTCAGCAGAAGATCTGAAGTGATGTATGGTATGCAAATATAGATACTTCTCTGTTTTACTACAGAGTAGTACAATAGTTTTGCCACAATTTTGCCACCAGTTGAAAAGCTCTGGTAGGGGCTACCAATTGCAATATTCTGACAAATTTGGAATAGACAGATATCATGAATCCAATGTTTCTTCCCCATTTTGTCTCAAGTACACAATGAAGATACTATTCTACTGTTTCTTTTTTTCTTTTTTTAAAAAATATTTTATTAGTTTTAAAAGTAAAACAATGGACATTGCTCAACGTCTCTGGTTTGTAACATTTGCGTCTAAATCAAGTTAATGTAATCTATTCCTTGATCTATATACAAATTTACATATCTCCTATTTCATTATATATCTATGCAGTATTTTACTTCCTAAACAACTATGCATCTGTTTAATAAACCTATATTACATTCACAAATTCAATATACATTGATATATTGATATACATTGATATATACATTTCCAAACATTTGTTATCCCTTGTTTTTGGCATTCTTCCTCTTATCTAACCAATTATAAAATTTATTCCAGACTTCATAGTATGTTGATTCACTTTTGTCTTTGAGTTCTAAAGTGAGTCTGTCCATCTCTGTACAGCTGTAAATTTTGTGTATTACTTCTTCTTCTGAGGGTATTTCTTTACACTTCCATTTTTGAGCAAATACTAGTCTTGCCATGGACTATTTTACTGTTTCTCTGCACCCCTTTTGAGGCACAGTGTGTCTCTTTCCAGCATACTGAGCTCCTGAACTGGATGCTGAGATGCAGCATCTCAGACTGATAAACAGAACTGTCCCATTCCATTCTGGGTCAAACTTTGTATTGACCTGGTCTTAGGATCAACAGAGCAAAAAGATGGGGCTTTGATCATACAGTTGCAGCTGCCACCTGGTCCCTGGTTAGAGTGTAGCTTTAATATAAGGACCTCTCCTCCATGGGCTGACAATATATAATAATTGCTAGAACTAGTGGAAGTGAATAGTGATAAAACTAGTGATAGAAGTGTTCCAATATTTGAGGGGCTGACACAAAGAAGGGGGGGGTCAACCTATTTTCCCAAGCACCACAAGGCAAGACAAGAAAAAATGGATGGAAACTAATCAAGAAGACCTAGAACTAAGGAGACATTTTTTAACAGTGAGAACAGGAGCCGAAGTGGCGCAGTGGTTAGGGTGTAGTACTGCAGCTACTTCAGCTGACTGCTAGTTCAGCAGATCAGCAGATCAAATCTCACCGGCTCAAGGTTGACTCAGTCTTCCATTCTTCCGAGGTAGGTAAAATGAGGACCCAGATTGTTGGGGGCAATATGCTATTTAGTATACTGTCTTTGGTATAAGCCGCCCAGAGTCCTCAGAGGGTGGACGGCATAGAAATATTAATATTAATATTAATATTAATAATAATAATAATAATAATAATAATAATAATAATAATAATAATAATCCAGTGGAACAGCTTGCCTTCAGAGATTGTGGGTGCTCCATCACTGGAGGTTTTTAGGAAGAGACTGGGCAAGAAGGAGACTGGATTGTATAGGGTCTCCTTCTTGAGCAGTTGGTTGGACTAGACCTCCAAGGTCTTTTCCAACTCTGATATTCTGTAGTTCTGAAGGGCAGAGTAAGAAAAAATGCTTTTCAACCTAGGTTCAACCTAGTTATTTTCAACCTAGTTATTATTTTTTAATCTTCTGTTATGTTGTGTTGTTGAAATATGGAATATATGTATAGAATATACACTGCTAAAAAAAATAAAGGGAACACAAGCAGAAGATCCAAGATCTGAATGAATGAAATAGCTTTATTAAATACTTTGTTCATTACATACAGTAGTTTTGTGTTCCCTTTAGTTGTTTGAGCAGTGTATAAACTACTGTATGTAAAGAACAAAGTATTTAATAAGGCTATTTCATTCATTCAGATCTCGGATGTCTTCTGCTTGTGTTCCCTTTATTTTTTTTTGAGCAGTATATATAGTGTATATGTGTTTGTATGTGTTATACTGTATATACATACACACACCCTCTCAAATGTCCTCTTTTCCAGGATCATCCCACATTCTTTCCTTCTTCCTCTCATTCTCCCATATATGTATATTTCTTCCACTTCCTCGTCCACATCTTCCTCCTTGTGGCATTCTCCTAAAGTTTTTTGATTTACTATTCTCTGTCTGCAGCAACAGGCTCTCTTTCTCCCCTCTCTCTTTTTTAAATTTTTCAACCAGTGAGTAGGCTTGCTTCAATCTAAGGCGCTGAACCTTTGTACCTATCATCTCTATTTCTTATATTTGTTCAGACCCAAGAGATATTGTGAGAAAATCTAAATGCTATCGGCTTAAAACAAGTATTTCTGCTTACAGAACACTGAAGTAAAATGCCTGTTCTTCTTGGTGAAATGCCTGTAATCCCTGTTTGAAAAAAAAATTCCCCTCATGTTTTGTACTATTTGACATTTTGATGGTTTCCTTTTTCATCTCTGAGTGGGGACTAGGTCTTACAGAGAGGTTTCTGAATACACATGGAGAGAATTAGGATACATAATTTTCTAAGCAAACATTTACATATCTGATTCAGTAATGGGCTTCAATTTAGTTTGCTACTAGTTCACTCGTGCGCGCATGCACATGCGCAGAAGCGTCCGGGCGGGTGGGCAGAGCCTCCCACTGCCGCTGCTACTGGTTCGCCCCAGATCTGGCGAACTGGTAGCAACCCACCACTGATCTGATTCCCCTATAAAAGTACCTCATTTCAATTGCTGGAATAGAAGGCTGTCGCTCTGGATGTGATTTGATTTGGATCATCCCAAAGAATTAAAATCCAAACAGATAATAAATATTGAACTATTGCACTAGAAGCTATAGCAAAACATCTGCAGTGCTAGTGGTCTACACTTTAATGCAGTTGTTCCTCAACCTGGAGAACACCAAAGGAAATATGAGCTTAGGCTACTATTATTCCAAGAAACCATTGTCAACCTTGGCAGCGTATCTTCACAGCTTCAGGCTTTTTTCAACCATTTATGAAAATGCCAGGGATTGAACACGGACTTTCTATAGGCAAAGTAAATGTAGCTATTACCTTCCCTTGGAGTACTCTCAAATATAGGTAGTACTCAGGGGTGGGTTCTAAATATTTTTACTACCGGTTCTGTAGGCGTGGCTTATTTTGTGGGTGTGGCTTGGAGGTCATGTGACTAGGTGGGCGTGGCTAGGTGTTCAGAGTCATTTCTGGAAGGTCCTCGCACTTACGACCAGTCCTTGCACTTACGACCCGACTCATTTGTTTGCTTTTAACATTGATCAGCTGTAGGATGGCCCTTTGAACCCCTGCGGCAAGTTTTTTCCCTCTAGTCATCAGCTGGGACTAAGGAGGCAGCAATAGATTGGGGATGGGACCAAATAAAAGGTAAGAATAATGTGGGGTGGTGGGAGGGCGGGGGGGAGAACCGGTTCGGTGACATCATATCGTCACCACTACCAGCTCGACCGAACCGGACCGAACCGGGAGGAACCCACCACTGGTAGTCCTCATTTAGAGATTGCAATATACAGCAACTGCAGTTACAATGCATTGGCAGTTACAGTGGTGATGATGTGACTAATTCTTGCATTTACAATCTTTGCATGTCTGTAAAGTGAAGAACAGCTGAAGTAAGATTGTAAGCATAATTACAGTTTCATTTAGCAACTGCTTCACGTAACAATCAAATTACCAGTTTCAGTTGTAGTTGCTAAATGAGGATTACCTGTAACAAAACAAGACAGCACTCAAGTCTGAAGTAAAAAGCAGTGAAAACCTTAGTGCAGACAAACTTGCCTGATATAATAGTTTAAGATATAGGACCATTTAGAGGGATAGCACAAAACCTAGAGATTACAGATCATTTGGGGCAAACACTCTGAAACCATAAATATTGGCAGACAAACTGTATCTCCTTTAGAAACAAACAAATGGAAGATACAAGCAAAAATAAATAAATAAATAAAGCTAAGCAATAATGTTATGAGCCATGTAGATCTGGAAGTGATCTAGTATAAGCAAAACAAAGAATGATGTATAGCAACATGAAACTCAGTTGCACTTCTCTGTTTTACATCAATGAACATATCTCACTAAGATATTATTGAACCAATTTCTTCCTCAAGAAGGTGGTCTTGCCACTTCTTTTTTTCTCTCTCTCCCTCTTTTTTTTTTTTCTTCAATACTTGGTATTTGGTTTAGAGTCCATTGCTTTAAAAAAACAGACTCTTCCTCAATTGTACTCACGCAGTGAATATCGTTCTGTGTCTCTTAACAGAAATGCCGATTAGCATATATTGCTTGGCACTATTAATTAATTATTGATTAATATACTGGATTGTACTCCACTATCATTAAGTTATTTGATCACTTTCAAAGAATGTTTTTGAAACAGTTCATTATTATTATTTTTTGGCATTGTGATTCCCAGTAGACCCCTCTGTCCATGCATCCAATATCAGGAGACAATTACGTAAGACTTTGCATCTTGATATTGTGATGGGTATTTCTTCATTTGTTCCTCCCCTGCAGGGATTTGCGTGCCCTGACAGAAAAAAAGAGAAAGGGTTAATAGCAAGTTTTAAAAAACCTTCTGGGTCAACAGAGGAAGGTTCTATAGTAGTTCTTCAAAATAATTACTGCAATCCATGGATGATTGTCGAACCAACAAAAATGCAGGGAACAATGCCATATTTAACACTGAAATATAAAAGTGTTTATATATCACCTATGCTTTGCACCTAAAGAATCATGCCATCAACACATATTTCTGATCATTATAATGCATTTTAACCGAAATACCATTTGCATCAATCTGTTCAGCATTTTGTCTCCAGCTATTCTGTTGCACTGGAATAACAAAGAGGGGGTATTCATTCATGCATTGTAAGCAAGTGGATTGACAGGTTCTTTCTGCTTGTGTCAAAATGACAAAAACAAAAAACAAAAAAACCCATCATCATACTGTTATACCAAAAGCTTTTCGTCATGTGTCTATGATATGTCACAGGTAAAGGTAAAGGTTCTCCTCGCACATATGTGCTAGTTGTTCCCAACTCTAGGGAGCGGAGCTCATCTCTGTTTCAAAGCCGAAGAGCCAGTGCTGTCGAAAGACATTTCCGTGGTCATGTGGCCAGCATGACTAAACGCCAAAGGTGCATGGAACGCTGTTACCTTCCCCCCAAAGGTGGTCCCTATTTTTCTACTTGCATTATTTACATGATTTTGAACTGCTAGGTTGGCAGAAGCTGGGACAAGTAATGGGAGTTCACCCCATTTGAACCGCTGAACTGCTGACCTTTCAATCGACAAGCTCAGCATCTTAGCCACTGAGCCACCACGTTCCTCTGATGTATCACAACATATATACAAAAAGACTGGGCTTGTGTCATCACAGCATCATTCTGCTCTTCCTTTCCCATCTGCTGCAGATGCATTGACCTTAAGTAACAAAGCTTCTTGTGCAAGAGGAAGAGAAGGAGAAGAGGAGGAGGAGGAGGAGACATTTACCTTCTTTTGTCATCATATAAATATATATGATATATTATTTATGTTTTGATAAAACAAGAATAAAATGCAAAACAGAGAAAAAGAAAAAAACATACATCCAACAGTAACACAAATAACTGTACAAAAAAGAGGGGGGGAATGACCCAAACATCAAATAAGTCTAACCTTAAACATACAAAAAAATCCACCCTGGCTGGATGTTGGAAAGAAAATAATAATGAAAAAAACCCAATAAATTCTCTTCCCCTGACATAACAGGTCTACAAATAATTATAAGCTTTCTCATCCTTATTTAATGAGAAAATATGTAAATTAATATTTCAGATGAGGAGATCTCTATCTACTCATCGAATCGACCTAACTCTTTTGTCTTCTCTGATGAAGTCTGCTTCATACAATGTTCATCTTATTTTATCAGGTGGCCACATTTTGAATAATTGTGAGTGGCTGGTAGTGTACTGTATTCCTAAAAGAATTGTGCAAATTCTTTAAATTTTGCAATATCGGGGGATAAATAGCTAAAGAACAATGCTAATTTCCAGGCCCATAAATTATGAAGCAATTATGAAGGATTTGCATAGTGCTAATTTAATATACATATTTCAAAGACATAGTCAGATTCTCAGAATATAGAAATGTAGAATGATACATATCTTGGAGCACTGAATCAACCACTGAAGGAAAATATATTGTGTGAAATGTACCTGAAATATTGACAAAGGTAAAGCTAAGACCTATCAGAGCTATCACATTTAACCCAAATATACAATGTGCTTCAGAAATGTATGCAAATCAACTTGAAACCTCAAGGGGGTTTCTAATACTATTGACATTTGTCATCCAGTGATTTATCTATTGTGCTAGATCTCTGAGTCTACAAAGTGTTTTATCTGTATCTTTATCTGGTAGCATTTTTAAACATCAACAGACCTCCCAAATAATAAACATGAAAACTTGAGGTCAAAGAGGGAATCTAGAATGGGAATGTTTGAAAAGCTCAATACTTTAACACTCACCTTTCACATATGGATTAAATTGTTCTTTCCTGGGAATTGTAAATAAATGACAGACTGATTATGAAATTGTCAGCTTTATACAAAGCAAAAAGGATTAACGTAGAGGGGACTGATTCATGTCTTATTAAAAGGTACCTTTGTTGTAAGTAAAAGATGATTTTGCTTACACAACTGTTAAGGCAGTGACAAGTTTTGGAAGTGGATCTGCTAAAAAAGCCTGCAGCATTTTCAAGTCCGGGGGTTTTACCTGTGTGTTTATCTGTTTGCATTTGTTTTGTTTTTTTAAACCAGGAGAAAATCCAGCTTCCTTATGAATGAGCCTGATGAAGAAATCAGCTATTATAGAAGAGGATGTTTTGTACTAGATTTAATTAAATTTGATTAAATTCAACGTGTGAACTGGGAAGGATCAGGTCACCCAACCAGCTTGTTCTCCTCTGGAATAATTCAACAGCTGTGAAAACTGCCTTCTTAGAACAAGGCAATGAGTTTGCTGAACTTTGGTATTTTCACTCAAGGGCGATCTACATGCATAGAACAGAGTGTCTGCAAGGAGTCAGACCTTATTAAACATTTATTTTCTTTATTTTCAAAGTGCGTACCATCACTGAGGACAAGGTTTTTTTCAGGGCGATTTAAAAATCACGCAGTAAAATTCTGAATGATTGAAATACTGAAACATTCAAGTCAAAATGTCTATGGAGATTCTCAGTCATCCAGGTCATGGTTGTCCCAAAGGTGCTTTTTTTTCAAGAAGCAACTGGACTTTCTGGTTTGTTTGTTTGTTTGTTTGTTTGTTTTTTGGAAGACATTTGCTTCTCATTCAAGAAGCTTCTTCAACTCTGACTGGATAATGGAGAATGGAAGGATGTATACTCCTTTCAGACATTGGTCATTTGCATTCTTTTAGTGGGTCATTAAAGTCATGGCACAACATAGGAGAACGAACACATTTAGCAGTCCAACTGCATTTAAAAGACACAAGACACTCTTTTGAAGACAGCAAAGTCCACATTTTAGACAGAGAGGTCTGCTGGTTTGAAAGAGGCATCAAAGAGGCCATCTATGTCAAAATTGAACAGCCCTCTCTCAACAGAAGGGGAGGGATACAACATCATATATCTCCAAACTACAACACCATCCTTTCAACAGTTCCAAGAAGGCTCCACACCCATTTGCACTACTCAGGTGACCCTGATGACCCAGACAAACTTCCAGGTGACCTTAACAACCTGCTAAGAGAATGCAAATGACCAGCTATCTGCAAGGAGTATAAATCTTTCCATTTCCCACCATCCAGTCAGAGCTGAAGAAGCTTCTTGGATGAGAAGCGAAACATCTTCAAAGAAAAACCAGAAAATCCAGTTGCCTCTTGAAAAAAAGTACCTTTGGTTCAAGTAAAAAAATTCATTATAAAGATCTGCTTTCTGTTAGTTCTCACAACACTTTAGCGTGGAAGACATCTGAAACAGAAGTTCATGTTCTTAGGGTACAAGTATGAACAGTTAAGAAGAGTGTTTCTTTCAGATCCTGTGGTCCCAATCTGTGAAAAGGCTGAAGGAAGGATGTCCATTTACATATCACCAAAAACCTAGAAATGTGTTTCAAGATAGTAGTAGAGACATAGATACAACTCAAGAAATAATTTCTATAATTTTTTTAAAAATGCAATACATTGCACCATAGCAAGATGATGTAGGTGAACATTTTCAAGGCCATAATGTCTTCTTTATGAAAATTTTATATTAAATTAGATTAGATTGTGTTCCAATAAAGGGAACAATCCAATGGAGAATTGTCCTCTGACACACCTTTTAATAAAGGACTCTCAGGAAATTAGAACTCAACACTACTGATTTGATGAGTAACCACAGAATAAAAAATGTTTGTTGAGTCAATTTATTATTAAACATTTCAACACTAACTACCTGTATTTAAAGAGGAAAAAAGTATCTTCACTGGGAAAAGTCTTATTTTGTTCTTAATTGAGTTTCCCAATAATTGGCTTCTCCATTTCTTAGTTTTGTCGAATGAAATGCTCTTGTGACTCTCTGGAGAAGATCATAATAAATATTCTGAAATGTGTATTCAGAAATATTTATTTCAATAAACACCTTGTTTTATCTTGAAAGTCACAAATTACTATGTTGTTAATACGTACATCAGTATATCTGTTTAATGTCACCACACAAGATATTTATACTGTAATATAAGATGGCTAATTTGTAATGACAATCTGCATCAAATAAAGAAAATAAAATTTTACTGCATTATAAAATGCCAAATAACAACAGGAACATAATGAAACAGTAATAAGATTTCAATACTTACTAACACTTGTCATCAATAAATGAACAGACAAGAGAATTGATATAATGAAACAGCTTCACATGAAATAGATAGCACCTAAAATGTATGTATTTTTCCTCTCAGGGCAGATCTGTATCCTCTTTGTGCTCATTAAAAATTACTGCAACATTTTGATTATATCCTCTGTATAGTATTGAATTACAGACATCTGTATAAAATATTTTTATCACCACAATTGTGGAGGATTTTAATTCAAAAGAGCAAGTAAGATCTAGCGAGATAAACTGTGAGTCACCAGCACTTGAATCAGGGAACTGGGTGAATCATTAGTTCTGTATGGGTTACTCTCCTCATGAAGAAACTTGTGCAGCCTTGGTGCCTACCTAGTGGATTCACCTCTATCACTCAAGAACTGGTGGCCTTGGTGGCCCATAGAGCACATAAGTGTTCCTGATCCAGTTCCTGATCCAGAGAGAGACAGACAGATAGATAGATAGATAGATGATAGATAGAAGAAGGCAGTTTCACTGGAAACCCAAAAGCAGCATGATGTAAACCACATTTTTACTTGGAATGAACTTGCTTATATCTGCTTCCCCAAATCTGGATTTCATTTTTTTTGATAGGCACTCTAATTTTTTATTCCATATTTATTTTTGACTGTTATTTGCTCTTTATGAAAGCCACTGTAAAAAAGAAGATCCAAAAACCCTGACTCACACAAATAGAATATTGCAAACTTTTACCTTCCCTCTGCTCTTTCCAAACACCATACACTTTTCCATTTTGAAAGGCTTTAAATATTTAAAATAATAAATACAAAATATTAAATTTTACTAGCACATGCACTTCCACAGACACTGGAAAGATTATAGGTAAGCTACTTTTGTATATGGTACATAGTAGAAATGCTGGCATCACACAAAATAACATTTTATTATATTAATAAAAATTTAGGAACTGTTGGCAGTTCATAGATTCATATCACTGCTAGGAAAAAGAAAAAAAAAGGAAAACTATTCATTAAATTTAGTGATACTCATCCTTAAAATCTGTGCCTGACACAATTTTTGTTTTAATTGCACATTTCCCTCTGATTGTGACCCACTAGGGAATACCAAGATATGTCATCCATGATCCGAACCATTCAAGTTAATCTTTTCTTTTCTCTGGAAGTAGAAAATTTAAATTTAAATTTAAATTTTCTCTGTTTGCATCCCTTCCTTTTTTAATGACAAGTCATTTTTCATAATTTTACAAATATATTCCCAGTAGTTGAAGCATAGGTTATAAAGCTATGTATGAAGCATCCCTGATTAAAATATTTACTGAAACATCCTCAATTGATAACTTGAAATGAACAATAATTCACAAATAATTTATTTATGTAAAAGAGTACAATGTTTTTCAATGGAGATAGGTTAAGTGTAAATCTACTGTTGGCAACTACTAGGGTTGTTGCCTGTGTAAATTAAGCCATAAAGTGATCTACTATAATTTTGCTGATTTCTGTTGAATTAATAATCAACACTGAACACTACAGATATCATTTTTCAATACAATGGATTGGTTACAAGCAAGTATAGATTTTTCCATCAGGCCCTGCATGAGTATCTGAGCAAAACATTTTCTAAGAATCCAAACTGCTGTAGGCCAAATAATCAGGCATCTATATATATTGTGCAAGAGCAGCCTAAACCATGTTGGTGACTGAGGGTTTGGGAATTCTCAATCCAAGAGTCAGTTTGGTGTAGTGGTTAAAGTGCTGGCATAGAAGTCAAGAGACCATGAGTTCACATTCCATCTTAAATATGAAAACCCGGCTAGACGGCTTTGGCCAATCACTCTCTCTCAGCCCAATTCACCTCACAGGATGTTGTGGGGAAAATAGGAGGAGGAAGAAGTATTAGGTTGCCTAGAGTTGTACATGAAAAGACAAAAGTGGAATAAAAATCTATTTTAAAAAATCTAATGCCACTTCTGTCTGAGGAACAAAACATGCTGATAGAACAGGAGTGGACAACTATTCACCCTTTATGACCTGTGGACTTCAATTCCCAGAATTCCTGAGCCAGCCTCAAGAATTCCAACTGAAGAATTCTGGGAATTGAAGTCCACAGGGGCCACATTGCCCATCTCTGTGATAGAGGAACATAAAATATATTGAGATGTTTCTGCTTTTCAATCACAGATAACTGTTCCTTTTACTTGCTATGGTTCTGGCTTGTTTCTGTAATCATGTCTTTAACACAGGAGTTCATTATAACTCAAGAAAAATACTTCTGTTCATTTCTGCAAAGCACTTTATTGTAAAAGACACTAATGTAAAATATGCTGTGTCTGAGTGTAGTTCTATGTAACCCTATAGATCAGCGGTCCCTGGTGCCCAACCAGTGGTGGGTTGCCCCCTGTTTGGATTGGTTCACAAGAACCGGTAGTAAAACTGGTGGGAGGCTCCGCCCACTGCCCTGGATGTTGTTATAGGCGATCTGTGCATGCGCAGAAGCGAAGTGAGTGCGTGCGCACGATCTCATTGCGAACCGGTAGTAAAGGTAAGTAGAACCCACCCCTGGTGCCCAACCCTTTGGGCACCAGGGACTGGTTCTGTGGAGAGAGGTTTTTCTACAGACCAGAGGGAGCATGGTTTCGCAAGCTGCCTTCATCATGTGAATGGGGTTTCACTTGTTTGTGCAGCCTGGTTTTTGGCATGTCATGGCCTGGTGTTGGTCCATGGTGCAGGGATTGGGCACCCCTGCTATAGATGTCAGCTCTAATGTAAGTACCACTAAATTCAGTGGGCTCTAATCACATATAAAATTGCATTAACAGAAGGAACATCATTCACTTGCTTAATTCTGGAAGCAATGTAAGTTTCTTTAAAAAAGATAAATAACATGAATAGGGTTTTAGTCTCAATCTATGCTTGGCACATAACAAGCAACAATGGAATGTCACATAACTTGACATTCTTGTTGTTTTTATCTGCCATGTAATTTCCTCAAATAAGGCACTTCCAGCTCACAAATATATTTCTGGTTGAAAGAGCTGCAGACAGTTACGACTGCTAAACCTTTAGAAAAGGAAGAAATATGCTGTGGCCCAATACATGTGCATTTCTTCTTAGCAACATCTAATTGCTAATCTTAATGGATGGAAACCTAGCACAATTGCAGCAGAAAATAGAAATGACATCTGGAGCAAAACCCAAATATGTTTTTTCTCCCAATACATTTGCACAGATTGAACAGAGCTCAGGTAACCAGGTGCAACACAGGCTTTTGTGCCATTAATAGATATAAAAAGAAACATTTTGGCAGATATATCTCATTATGATGTTTGAATGGTGAAAAAAATATCCCTCTTTTACATAGCTATTGGAAGTTACAAAAGCCCTCGTCTATTTGCATCTCATCACTGGACAGTTATTGAAGTCAAATTCAAACAATATAAGAAATCTGATAAGCTTTATGGGGGATATTGGTTAGCAAGGAAATTATAAGTACTGGAACTTAATCTTATCATGTATAAGCTGTTCATCTACATAATAATAATAATTGACTACAATGTATTCATCATTTTTTCTGAATAGAGGCTCTAAAATTCACTGGGACCTTACACTTTTCAGCACATACTATTCCCATAAAATCCTGCTGGAAGGTTAGGGTAAGGGACAATACTATTAATACAGAGGGGGAAAATGCAGATATTCTCTTTGGAATGTATAGATTTGCTTTGTAAGGTTGAAATATTCAAAACTAAATAGCACATTCTATGTTCTGCTTTGAACAGTCTCCAGCAAAAATAGTAAATAGTATTTACGATATACTTCTATATAATTTGCTTTGAGTTCTCTTTCCTGAGTGGTTTAGAAAAACCCTGATATCCATTCCTTACCTTTCATGTCTCAGATGCCCAATATCTGGAGATGGAAGTTAAAATTTGTATTCATAATTTCAAAACACCACTCACTCACTCACTCACTCACTCACTCACTCAGAGTAGAGCTGGAAGGAACCTTGGTAGTGTTCTAGTCCAACTCTCCTGCTCAAGTAGGAAGCCCTATACCATTTCACATAAGTGACTGTCTAGTCTCCTCTTAAATACCTCCAGTGATGAAGCACCCACAACTTCTGACAGCAAGCTGTTCCATTGGTTAATTGCCTTCACTGTTAGGAAGATATTCCTTAATTCCATGTTGCTTCTCCTCTTGATTAGTTTCCATCTGTTGTTTCTTGTCCTGCCCTCTGGTGCTTTGGAAAACAAGTTGACCCCCCTTCTCTTTGTGGCAGCCTCTCAAATATTGGAATATTGCTATCGTGTGTGTCCCCCAGTCCTTCTTTTCTCTAGACTAGTCATACCCAGTTCCTGCAACCATTCTTCATATGCTTTAGGCTCCAGGCCTTTAATCATCTTAGTTGTTCTTCTCTGCACTTTTTCTAAAGTCCGAACATCTTTTTTGTAATGTGGTGACCAAAACTGGATGCACTATTCCAGGTATGTCCTTACTAAGGCTTTATAAAATGGTACTAATATTTCACCTGGCTTTGATTCTATGCCTCTGTTTATACAACCAAGGATTATATTAGTGTATATACTGCATACATAACACACATGTTGAACACCAAGTCTAATGCTGAGCAATTGGGGGGCAGAACTGAAATCATTTCATTTCATTTCATTTCATTTATTCGAATTTCTATACTGCCCTTCTCCTTTCGGACTCAGGGCGGTGAACAGCCAGATAAAAAACATCTATACAAACATCACAGTTAAAAATAAAGTTAAAATAATTTATAAATTTGGCCCATAATTTAAAACTTGTCAATTAAAATAAATATTAAAATTTTAAAACTAACCCTAAAATCAGGACAGACTGGCTAGCTGAAAAAAATGAGTTTTTAGGGCCCGACGAAAAATCCAGAGGTCGGAGATCACTCGTATCTCTGGGGGTAGATTGTTCCATAGGGTAGGTGCCACCATAGAGAAGGCTCTCCTCCTGGGGGTCGTCAGCCGGCATTGTCTGGCCGATGGCATCCTGAGGAGGCCCTCTCTGTGGGAGCGAACTGGCCGGTGGGAGGCTATTGGTGGCAGAAGGCGGTCCCGTAAGTACCCTGGCCCTAAGCCATGGAGCGCTTTAAAGGTGATCACCAACACCTTGAAGCGCACCCGGAAGTCCACCGGAAGCCAATGCAGCTCGCGCAGGAGAGGAGTCACATGGGAGCGCCCCGTCGCTCCCATAATCCCCCGCGCAGCCGCATTCTGCACCAGTTGGAGCCTCCGGATGCACCCCAAGGGGAGCCCCATGTAGAGAGCGTTACAATAGTCCAGACGAGAAGTGACGAGTGCTTGAGTGACCGTGCGTAGGGAGTCCCGGTCCAGAAAGGGGCGCAACTGGCGTATCAGGCGAACCTGACAAAAAGCCCCCCTGGCCACGGCTGTCATATGCCCTTCTAAGGACAGCCTTGCATCCAGGAGGACACCCAAGTTGCGGGCCCTTTCCGTGGGGGCCAATGATTCACCCCCAATAACCAGCGATGGCGTCAGCTGGCTATACCGGGATGCCGGCAGCCACAGCCACTCGGTCTTGGAAGGGTTGAGTCGAAGCCTGTTTCTCCCCATCCAGACCCGCACGGCCTCCAGGCACTGGGACATCACTTCCAAGGCATCATTGGGATGGTCTGGGGTGGAAATGTACAGCTGAGTATCATCAGCGTACTGATGGAACTCCACCCCAAAACCACAGATGATCTCACCCAGCGGCTTCACATAAATGTTGAACAGGAGGGGCGAAAGGACTGACCCTTGCGGCACCCCACAAACAAGGCGCCTTGGGGTCGACCGCTGCCCCCCTGTCAACACAGATTGCGACCGGTCGGAGAGATAGGAGGAGAACCATCGCAGAACAGTGCCCCCCACTCCCAGTCCCTCCAGCTGGCACAACATGATACCATGGTCGATGGTATCAAAAGCCGCTGAGGGGTCTAATAGGACCAGGATAGAGGAATAACCCCTATCCCGGGCCCTCCAGAGATCATCCACCAACGCGACCAATGCCGTTTCCGTGCTGTACCCAGGTCTGAAGCCGGACTGGAGCGGATCCAGATAGACAGCTTCATCCAGGTACTGGGGGAGCTGTCGCGCCACTGCACTCTCAACAACCTTCGCAATAAAGCGAAAGTTGGAGACTGGACGATAGTTAGCCAAAATAGCCGGATCCAGGGATGGCTTCTTGAGGAGAGGCCTCACCACCGCCTCTTTCAAGGTGGCCAGCAGGACACCCTCGCTCAAAGAAGCGTTAATAATCCCCTGGAGCCAGCCTCATGTAACCTCCCAGGAAGCCAGCACCAACCAGGAGGGACACGGGTCCAATAAACATGTGGTTGCGTTCAGTCGTCCCAAGATCCTGTCCATGTCTTCGGGAGCCACAGGATCGAACTCCTCCCAGATAACACTCTCAAGGCCTGCCTCAGTCATCTCGTCTGAACTAACCCAGTCGGCGGCCAAGTCTTCCCGAATCTGAGTTCGGGAAATCATCTTGAAAGAATGACCCCCTTTCTCTATCAAGTTTTCCTTGTGTTTGAAAGAATTGTTACAGGAAACAGATACATTCACTTTCTCCCACTTCTGTGTCATAGTTATGTACTTCCTTGACCACATGCTGGCACCAGCCACTATTAAACTTTAAGTACCACAGATCTAATTAAGTCAGTAATGGGTTTTCCACTGTTGTATTCTCTGAGTGACAGTTTAATAAGTAACTCCAAGGGGGATGTATAAATCAGAACTAAACTTCATCTTTACAAGATAGATCCCATGTGGCCTAAAAAATAGCCTCTTAAGGAAGTAGAGATGTAATATTTCTGGTAGCCACTTTGATTCACTTGCATTTCGATTCAGGAATACTGGCGGTCTTTAGAAAAGTTTGTATTGGTATTTTTCCTTGAACACACTGCTTCTGAAAATGGGAATTCTTATCACATGTTGTTGCACGTATTTCATTTACTCGAACAATGAGCAGTCTTCAGGGAAAAGTTATTAAGTTTTAAAGGACAGATCACTGGAAATCTGAATTTAAAAATGGACATGTGCTGTGTTTACAAATATACCACTACACTATAAGCAAGTTAGCAAACATTACTATCAGCAGACTTACTAATTCAGACCAGACTGTTTTCCAAATAAATAAATCCTTTCTAATAATACAGAAGATCAGGTATGTGATATCCTATAAATCTAAATGATAGATTTAGATTACTGCAGCCAGTAATAATGACCCTAGCCATGTCATAACAATGAACTTCATTTATTTGCAGTTATCATCCAAAATTGTGTGGTACTAGTGGCACACACATCTACTACTACTGTATCCCAATAATCCCAACTGACCACATTAGTCTGTGGTCTGACTAATCTGGTGCAATCCTAATCCAACATGCTTCCAGTTTTGGGTTCAATCAGCACTTTCTCTTTTTGCTCCACTGTGACAGCTGTTTTCATCTCATGCTTTCCCAGCTCACGTAAAATCAATTATTGCCCTTATGAACACTGAGAACATACTGATGATTGGAACTACTGTGGCCATTGCCTTCTTAAGAGGAGGAATTCCAGCTAATGAAATTCATAATAGACAGCATAAGAATATATAGACCCGTGATGACGAACCTATGGCACACCTGCCACAGGTGGCACATGTAGCCATATCAGTGGGCACGCCATATGGCTTCTTTGTAAAGTTCTCTGTAAAGCTCTGACCATCTGACCTGATGTCCACATTGCAGAAGGAATTACGATGGAAGGAAAAGGAGGAGGGGTGAGGACTGTGATTATTATCTCAGCATGACAGTGTTAGGTAGGAAAAGCATTAAAACAACTTACAGCCTGCCAGTATTTCATATGTTGCAGAGATATCTGTGGTGGCTGAAAGTCCCTTGGAATTTGCTTCTATACATAAACTAACCTAAACTAACCTAAAAGTTAGTTTGTTTATGAAACCCCAGTCTTTTGATTGCGGTGGTTGTTTTCTTGTCCAGACTGTAATGTTTTATTGATATTTGTATATTTGTTGTAAGTGGTCTAGAATAATTTGAATGGGCAGCTATAAAGGAGAAGGGAAAAGGAAAGAGGAGGAGGAGGAGGAGGAGGAGGAGGAGGAGGAGGAGGAGGAGGAGGAGGAGGAGGAGGAGGAGGAGAATATTTTAAACAGCTGTTTTGCAAGAGTTATGCAAAAGTAAGTGAGCTTATTGTTCCTATTAAAGTATTATTTTAAATTTTACTTTTTTTGCTAATTCCAATACATTTTATTTTGTAAAGCTATAAGGTTCTATCACCATTTTATCTGATTTATATATTACAATTATATTATTAAAACTAAGTGGTACATTTATTTCTTGACCAGTCTGTATCAGGGGTGAAATCCAGCAGGTTCTGATAGGGTTCTGGAAAACTGGTAGCGGAAATTTTGAGCAGTTCGGAGAACCGGTAGCGGAAATTTTGAGTAGTTTGGAGAACTGGCAAATATCACCTCTGGCTAGCCCCATAGTAGGGAGGGAATGGGGATTTTGCAGTATCCTTCCCCTGCCATGCCCACCAAGCTATACCATGCCCACCAAGCCATGGCCACAGAACCAGTAGTAAAAAAATATGGATTTCACCACTGGTCTGTATCCCAAGAAAATCATTAGTTTTATTTGGTTAGAGTTAGATGCTGGTCTTTTTCTTTAGGTACAGTATATCTTAACTTTTACAAAATTGATAAAAATTGCTTTGAAATACATACAAAGATTTGTAGGTAGGATAGTTAATATGCCAAAGCCAGATTCCCAGATAGACTAGGTAAGACTAAGTGAATAGTGCTCAAGTGATAAGTACTGTATTCATGTAAATGCTTTTATCTTTCCCTTTGTTTTTGAATTTTTACAAACAATAAATAATGATACTTAACATGTTCATAAACAAAACTCAACATATTTTGCTACATTCGGAGTTTTACATTCACTTAGGCCCATATTCTAGGCAGAATGCAAAAGCTTATAATTTTTATTTACTGAGCAGAAACGAGCCACAAGTGCCAATAGTGAAGAAAGGTGAGGAAGATATAAAAGGTGAGATAGATATAAAAATTTCGCTTTGCTGAACTAACCTTTACCTATGTGGGTCCTATAAAAGGTGATTTTGATAACATTTGGAATTTAAATCCCAATTTTTTTCTTTAGATAGGAATGCAATATGCAAAATAAATAAAAAAATTGTCTGAAGAATGACATGTTTGCCCCCCTTACATCTTCATAACCAACCAGTCCAAATGCTCTTTAGACCCTCAGTGTGGCTGAACACTTCAATTAATCCTCTGAAGCCATTCAATTCAGCTCCAAGCAACAAGACAATAACGACAATTGGCAAGTTACATTTTGCAGCTTGTCAAACCCTGCAAATGATAACACAAAGACCAAGGACAGAGACATTATTTCCCCATATCAGTCAGCAAAACACATATATCAGCTCAGTTTATCTTATTCAAGGTGATAAGAGCTCACCACAATTATACCACTCTCTAGCGACCGGATCCCAGAAGCAATGCAATAGTTCTTTTTCTGCAAGCTTTTCCAAACTGAACAAATAGATTTGGGCTGCAAAAATCCAGATAATCACCAGAGATACCGCCACCGCTACCTCATTTCTGTCATCTAGGGGTCATTCAGCGGTTTGCCACCCAGTTCTCTGTATCTTACTTTGAACAGAGTATCTCTGCCTTCAGAGACTTAGCCTGAACAATTCAGGGAGTTTGTATTGGCATAAAAAGAACAGGGGAAACTTGCAGTAATGGAGTACATTATGATCTCTGGCAGGCTTTTACTTCCCATAAAATAGCAGAAAATTCATTTTATTTTTAAAAACCCATTATAATATATCTGAAAGCATGGAAGTTGGTTTGAAAGATCAGGAAAGAGAAGTTTGAAGTCATTTCCTATATTGCTTTATAGCAAGTGACATCACCCTAATCTATCAGGAGGTTATTAGCTTGTTCTGGGGTTGCTTAAGTGCCATGCTTTTCCATTTCCCATATCAGTAATCAAAGAAAAATAGGCAATAATATAAACAAGTAGTTTATATTGTAGTTGACCAGAGGCTCAACGTTGACTCAGCCTTCCATCCTTCCACATTTGGTAAAATGAGGCCCTAGATTGTTGGGGGCAATATGCTAACTCTGTAAACAGCTTAGATAAGGTCGTAAAGCACTGTGAAGCAGTATATAAGTCCAAGTGCTATTGCTATCAATGGAACCTCAGGGATTGCCTTTTAAATTTACTATGTGAAAATATCACTCCTGGTTCAGCCATGTAGAGGCAACCTCCTTACACTGATAAAGTTAGAGACATGTGCACAAGATAGCAAGACAGGAAGAGGAAGGAGAATGGCTGCAAAAGCTGAACCAAACTTGAAGACAGAACATAATTTGTACAAATGCCCAGAAAGAGACCAAACTGCTGAATTTGCTCAAGATGGATAAAATTGTGCTTAATAGCTGTTCTCCTTTGAAGAACTGGGCAATATGCTTCAGAAGGCAGATGGATGTTACTTAACCCTTATTTAGATATGGGATGTGTGTGTGTGTGTGTTTGAAAAACTGTCTCTACTTGACAAACAACAGAATTCAGTTTAGCCTTCTTTGCTATAATATTTATCCCTGAGAATTCCTCTCTGAGGAATTCAGAGGCCACTGCAATTTTAGTGACCTCTGCCAGTGTGCAGATGGGGTGCATTTCTAAGTAGTCTTTGTCAAATCTGCTTTCCTATCTCACCTGTACAAAGAACAAAGAAAAAAGCACGAGGAGCAGTGGAAACTGAGAGCAGAATATGGGGATTGTAGCCATAGACTGTCTGAAAGGGAGATATGCTTCTGGAATTACTACTGGAATTGGTATGTCTACTTTAATGAAAAGAGGACTAGGGATGGCATAATAGCAGTATTCCAATATCTAAGGGGTTTCCACAAAGAAGAGGTGGTCAATTTATTTTCCAAAGCAGGGCAAGAAGCAATGGATGGAAACTAATCAAGGAGAGAAGCAACTTACAACTAAGGAGAAATGTCCTGACAGTTAGAACAATTAATCAGTAGAACAACTTGCCTCCAGAAGTTTGAATGCTCCAACACTGAAAGTTTTTAAGAAGAGATTGGACAATTATTTGTCTGAAATGGTATAGGATTTCCTGAGTAGGGGGTTGGACTAGAACAGTGTTTCCCAAACTTGGGTATTTTAAGATGCATGGACTTCAATTCCCAGAATTCCCCAACCAGTATGCCTGGTTGAGGAATTCTGGGAGTTGAAGTCCATACATCTTCAAAGGGTCAAGTTTGGGAAACACTGGACTAGAAGACCTCCAAGGTCCCTTCCAACTGTGTTATTTTGTTATTCTGAGTTGCTACAGGCAAATTCTGCAAGAGGTAATAGTTTGTCCAACTGTTCTTCTAACAACTGACATAGCATCTCAAGTGCACCCATTCCTTGTTTGGAGACTACCTCAGTTAGTGATCATTCACAAATAGAATAATCTATTTCCAACTACATTTTATGTGCCTGACAATAATGCATGCCAGAGTAAGAGTTACACTGGTGCAGCTGCACAATGAGACTGTAGTAACCAGTTATATTCATCATCATCTCTCTCATATGTTGACTTAGCAACCATTTTGCTCAATGACCTAGTCATTGGAACAAAGCCCAGTTACTAAATGAGTGTTAGTATACCGTAACAGTTGATTCACTTTCTCCAGTTACCCATCAAAGGCTAGATCAGGGGTGAAATCCAGCAAGTTCTGACAGGTTCTGGGGAACTGGTAGCAGAAATTTTGAGTAGTTCGGACAACAGGTAGCGGAAATTTTGAGTAGTTCTGAGAACCGGCAAATGCCATCTCTGGCTGGCCCCAGAGTGGGGTGGGAATGGAGATTTTGCAATATCCTTCCCCTGGAGTGGGGTGGGAATGGAGATTTTGTAGTATCCTTCCCCTGCTACGCCAAGCCACACCCACCAAGCCACACCACACCCACCAAGCCACACCCACGGAAGGGGTAGTAAAAAAATTTGGATTTCACCACTGAGCTAGATGATGCAAAGATGGCAAATAAATCTGAATTTCTGATAGCTGCAATATTAAATATCTAATGACAAATGAATCTGAATGTCTAATTCTCAGCCTTTCAAAACCTGGATATAATTTGTGATCCATGATGATTGATTAAGCTGTGTACTTAAATCACAGGTGTCAAACTTGATCGTGTCACGTGACATATCGTGATGTATTGCAACATTTTTTGCCTTTGCGGAGCTAGGCTGGGCGTGGTCTGCACTTGACACATCTGGCCCTCGGGCTGCCAATTTGACACCCCTGACTTAAATCATGGTGTTGAAAAAACATTGTACAATGTCCTGAGCTAATAGAGGGCCCTATCACAAAAATGATCCTATGACCCTAAACAGAGGGAAGATCAATAATAAACTAATCTGAAATAGAATCCCAGGATCTCAGGGAATCCTTTCATTGCCTAAAAGAAAGTGGTGAAGGAAACCAACCTCCTACAGACAGTGAGAATAAAGCATAGATTTTTTTATATCTGTTTTTATCAGAACTCTTCAGTGAAAAATCATCTCTCTGATTCATCCAGTTTAGAAGTTATACTGGATGTAAAACCTTTTAGAAGCCTACCAGCAAAGCCTTTTGCCCTGCATGGGACATTTACTGGAACCAGTACAGTGAAAATAAGACTAAGCATTAATGTCACTTACAAAATCATATTAAAAAATCCTTCTAATATCTGAGTATAGAGACAGAGAGAGGAAAAAAATGAGAAGAAAATGAGAAATTTTCTCTTTAAAGACTATGTCTAATCATTATTATAACTTGGGCAGCTAAACAGAGTCAGCTGCAAAAGGAAATTGTTCTGATTTTTCACAACAGATGTCTTATGAATGCTGTAGCAGGCTATTTAATTCTCTTTGTGATGTGATAAATAAGATATTTTGGATCAGGAAGCTGATAAGAACATTTCCAATGGCTTTCCAGTTATTTCCATTATTATTGCAGATACTTGGACTATAACGAAACCCTGGAAATACCCAAGGCTATTCTTTGTGTAATACAAAGTCATTTTCTCTATGTAAGTTTTTAAAGCTATAATATATACATATAAAAAAACAGATTTAATAAAAGTTTCCATAACTGGAATACAGAAACAAGGGACCTTAAAAAAGGTCCCAGAATTGCTTCTACCTGAGTTATGATCCACACAAAATTAAACCCCGGAAAGATGTATTGATTTCAATGAGCTCAATTTTTTCCAGGTAAGATAATGGCACTAGAGGTTATGCTGAAAGTTATACTAGAAGTGCTTGGATGTGAGAAGATGTGATTGTTGAAATTCTAGGTATAGCATTTGCACATTTGCACATTTAAATAGATTGTCTTCCTTCATTTTCTTTGAGGTATACTCCAAAGTATTAGTTAACTTAAAAATGAAACAGACAATATAGTAAGTAACGTAGGAGATGAGCAAGTGGAACCCAAGGGTGGGGTCAAATGCATCATCAGTCTGGAGTCACTGTACTCCCACAAGAGGCCTAAATCAGCCCCCTGTGAATTCCATTGATCCTTACCTAGCGCCAATTTACTCTGACTTTTAGATAAGATTCTTGTGGAGTTTTTTTAATTTGATTTATATGCCACTCTTCTCCGGAGACTCAGGGCGGCTTACAATGCGTTAAGCAATAGCCTTCATACTTTTGTATATTTATATAAAGTCAGTTTATTGCCCCCGTAATCTGGCTCCTCATTTTACCTATCTTAGAAAGGATGGAAGACTGAGTCAACCTTGAGCCTGGTGAGATTTGCACTTGCAGTAATTGCAGGCAGCAGATGTAAGTGGATGTTAATTAGTCTGCTGAGCCACCAGAGCTGTATATATGTAACATGAAATATACATGAAATGCTTTGAACTTAACTCTTATTCCTGGTTACTTGCGCCTGACATGTAACTTGCAATTTGTTCTCCCTCAAAATCAATTGTTTTCATTATATTATCCCAAATCAATTCATTGCAGAATAAAAAGGTTTTCATTTAACTATATAGACCCTAATCAACCACAGTGATTAGGTCCAGTGGATGATAAACAAATGTATTTTGACTTCCCAGCTGAGAAAAAATGACTGGCCCAGATCACCCAGCTAGCTTCTATGCTTAAGGGACGATTAGAACTTGGATGTCCCTGCATTTGGCCCAGCACCTCCAAACATTACACCACGTTTTAATTCCCCCCAATTTTTTTCTTCCTCAAGTAGTCCAGCCAACCAAGTAATATGTCAGAGAAAGGCTCTAATTTAGCTTTTGGTATTAAAATATTTCTCTCTGAAACTTATTTGTAGGCAGAATTAGCTAAAAATCTTTGCATGTCAGCATGTACTTCTAAACTACTTTATGTCATCTTGGCTGGTCAGTGAAGCAACTGGGGATGCAAGATAAAAGAAGATGAATTTGGAAAAATACAACAGATGAAACACGAAAGAGCAAGCCAGATTTTAAATAGCAGCAGGATAAATCTGAGTGTTTCTTTTTCTCACTCTTCCCTCCAAATGAAACTATTTTAACAAATGCTAGCAGAAGAATGAGACATACATTTCAGAATTCATAAGGGCTCAAGGGCTCTGATGGAAGAGTTGCAGAGATGAGAAGCTTCAGTGGACAACTAGCCGTGTCCATTACACCACTCAATCCTCTCTCAGCTTGGTCAGTATGTGGAAGGAAAGATGCAACTAATTGCAAGAGTCTGCAGTTCAGGAAAAAACAGAAAGTTCATTAAACTTTGCCACACTGCCTTTGTAGCTCATACAAAGGTACCTAACTCAGTATCCTGAATCCATCTGAAGTTTTAGTTTGCGGTAACAGTTCAAGTGAACCTCTTTAAAATTTAACTATTTCTCTGGAATGTCATATATTAATATTTCTAAATCATCTGCAGAATCTTGGAGGTTTACTAGTCCAGAAGCAGTAAGACAGATACGCTTGGCATTTCTTACTTCGAGTCCAGAAGTTTGAAAATGGCACTCTTACACAAAGTTAGATGCTCTAAGCATCTGCCTTTTAAAGTCAAAATGTATATAATTATCAAAAAAAAAAAAAAAAAACCCTCCAGAAAACTACTATCAACCATAGTTTCAAAACAGAGCATTTGGAAGTAAGTGTGTAAATTACTTGTTCCATTTATTTTCAAAATCTTTTTCCAGCTTGTTTTCTTCTTTCTAATGTGGGAAAAGAAATGTGTTAATAATACACTGTAGTTGCAATGAACACTGTTAAGATGCAAATAGTACCATATGCTGCATTTAAGAAGAAACACGTTGATGGTTTTCAGCATCTAGTCAGGAGAGGGTCCCTTTTGCACTTTTTTTTTTAAATCAGTGTCTCTAGCTCACAGACTTCAGTATAGCAGAATACATGTCTGTGGAGGCCCTGATGGGGTGCAGCAGGCTTCAGCTCAATCCAAAGAAGACTGAGTTAGCTTTGGGTTTTTGGACCTGCTAATTCTGTGGATCTTCCACCTTTGGCATTTGTTGGGGTAGCACTACCTCAGACAGACGAGGTGCACAATCTAAGGGTCTTCCTGGACTCACAGGCCCTGCTTGATGAGCAAATGACAGCTGTGACTACAAGGGCTTTTCCACAGCTTTGGATTGTGTATCAGTTGCACCTGGACCTGGACCAGGAAGCCTTACTCCCAGTCACCTCCTGTCTGGACTACTGCAATATACTCTACATGGGATTGCTCCAGCTGGTGGAATGGGCAGTTATTCAGCACACGTGACCCCATTCTCATGAGCTACATTAACTACAATTATGTTTCTAGTTCAATTCAAGGTGCTGGTAGTAACTTCTAAAGTTTTTCATGGCCCAGAGCTGTGGGACTGTCTTTTATTTGCACTGTCCTATCCAACCCAATAGGAAAGGTGTGTTCTGTGTAGAAACAGGTAAATATTATTGATTGACAATGCCTAGAAGAAGAACCTTGACTGACGTTATGTTTTCTGAAACAGCTTCCCTCAGAGATCCAGCTGGCCTTAATCCTACTGGTGTTTCCTAAGGCCTTAAAAACCTGATTCTGTGCTCAAGTCTGTATCCCTGCATAGGCAAAGGAATTCATGTGCTTAGGTCTGGGTTCTTAGATATGTGAAGGAGCCCATCTCGTGGTTGTGTTGATGGCTTTTTTCCCCCACTTGCAATGTTTTTTGTATTTGTATTTGCTTTTTATTTACTTTTAATATTACTTTTAATATTGTTTTGGAAAGTGAGTCATGTAAATTGATTAAATAAATAAAAATGTGTTAAGAAATAACAGTATTACAAAAAGTCATTGGTATTAGTTTTCTATAGAATGGAATAGAATGGAATGGAATGGAATGGAATGAAATGGAATGGAATGGAATGGAATAGAATAGAATAGAATAGAATAGAATAGAATAGAATAGAATAGAATAGAATAGAATAGAATAGAATAGAATAGAATAGAATTCTTTATTGGCCAAGTGTGAGTGGACACGCAAGGAATTTGACTTGGTGTATACGCTCTCGGTGTACATAAAAGAAAAGGTACATTCGTCAAGAATCACAAGGTACAACACTTAATTATAGTCATAGGGAAACAGTCAATATAAATCTTAAGGATACCAGCAACAAGGTTACAGTCATACAGTCATAAGTGGGAGGAGATGGGTGATAGGAACGATGAGAAGATTAATAGTAACCAAAGTAACCAAATAGTTACCAAAGATATTTTATTCTCTGTATTCATAACTAAATGACTTTGTCTCACTAATACCAATCAGCTATGTTCTAAGTAAGAACTATGTAGGCATGTTCTAAAACTGATTAATTGGATTAAAACAAGATACCATTGGAATTCTAAGCATGCATTTCTAGATATATTAGTTTCAGCTGAAGCAAATTCTTGATATCAGGGAAACTTTATTTGCAAATTCCTTTGTCTAGTGTTTGCTAAATCTCTCTTTTGGCCTGCTAATTGCTTTTAGAAATCTTCCTGTGCTACTTTCTCACATTTACTGAAATCTTTACAAAGGCACAGAAATGATAAGAGGATTGTGTCCATGCCTAAGCTATTGAAATATTAGTCCTGCTCTTTGGAGTCCAGTATAGTGACAAAATTAATTGTTGCTTTTAATACATACTACAACTGATTCATCTATTTGTGTCTCCCACCATGAAATGCACACCCATTTTTCCCCAACATCTTTCCATGTTTTTGCATGATTACTCATCTAGGTGGAAGACTAGAAGGCAAAAGGAAGAGGCTTGTAGAGCCATTTGATTGATGCGCTAGTCTATCTAAGGATTTTAAATGGATGTAGATTTCTGGTTAAAGCTCTTTACAATTCTACACTTGAATAATCGCCCTTCTGAGATCATAAATAAGCAAATGCGAAGCTAGCACATTGCTGGCATTTATCGGAGGTTTTGTTGTTCAATTTGCAGATCAATCCTATTCTGTCTCGGTGTCTGTATTTCATTCAAGACATACAGGAAAAAAACAACACCATAACAGAACAGAAATAATGTCTTCTTGTTTTAAGGAACTTGAAAGGATTCCATATGACCATTTTGCCACTCATGTAAGACTCCTCTTCCTTTATTCCCTGCTAGCACATCCCTGCCCAATTGCAAAAGGGAACAGAAAAAATAATAATAGAAATAATTTTGGCTGAATAAGGGGGCCATCAGGACTTATATTCCATTGAGCACAAAGACTGAGAATGATATGTGAAGAATGATAGAGGTTAGATCAGTGGTGGGATTCAGCCAGTTCGTACCACTTCAGGAGAACCAGTTGTTAACTTTCTGAGCAGTTTGGTGAACTGGTTGTTGGAAGAAATAATTAGGGCAGAGAACCAGTTGTTAAATTATTTGAATCCCACCACTGGGTTAGATGTTTAGACTGCTAACGTTGGTTCACATTTCCTCTTTTCCTAAGTACTTAGTGCTACCTCTTTGGCAGTTATTACTATGTACTCAGTATGTAACACAAGGTTTTATCAAAGTGCTTGATTTTCTCAGGTCACAGTTCACATTTAACCGGAGATATCATTTTCCTGCATTAACAGGATGAAATTAAGCAACTGCTATTACAAGATTACAAAATATTACAAGGCCAAATGAAACAACAATTCTCCAAACAAGCATTGTCACCTATCCATTGTAATGAATGACACACAATGATGGATTAAAATTATTTATGAAGTAGTTGACTATGAAATCCTATGTATGCTTGGGTCAGAACTGGGTCCAATGGAACGTACTATAGGTAAACATGTACTGAAAAGCAGCCCCAAATTTTCCAAAAATTGATTTGGTTTGGGTTCCCATCTCCCTGCATTGGGTTCCCATCTCCCTCCTTTCTTAAGAAAGAAAACGCACTTGACATTTTCTTTCTTAACCAGCAGTAGATACTTTTCTTTAAAAGGTACATAAAATGTATTTAAAAAGCAAAGACTTTTCCATGTCAAGGTCAACCTCTCCATGTTTTAATAAAGACAATAATTTCTTCTCTAGGCAGGAAGCACTATTAGTCATCTAACCATCGATGCAATACTAATCATTTGTACTTTTATTGTTCACAATTTCTTTTAATCATTTACCAGTGTGGTATTGCAACATATGGGAACACAATACTTTGTCCACTCTTCCCTGCTATTGAATAGAAATCAATTACCAAGAGCCTTGGTAGTACTAGGGTTTAAGGCACCCTGTTATTAAGCTGCTTAAGACCAGCTGCCTGCAATTACTGCAGGGTTCGAATCTCGCCAAGGCTCAAGGTTGACTCAGCCTTCCATCCTTTCTAAGGTAGGTGAAATGAGGACCCAGTTTGTGGGGGCAATAAGCTGACTTTGTATAAATATACAAAAGGATGAAGGCTATTGCTGAGCACATTGTAAGTCGCCCTGAGTCTTCGGAGAAGGGCGGCATATAAATCAAATTAAAAAAAAATAAAAAAAAAATTGTACTACAATTTGGCTTAACAAAAAGTTGAGGAAAGGACCATTTTTATCAAGATTACAGTAAAGCCGTTGTTCAATAGCTTGGTCACTTCCAATCCTTTGTGATCCAATGGACATCATTTGGCCAGGAGCATCTGTCAACCTTGCTTCTTTGGGTTCTTATAATTCATATTTGGGTCACGAATGATAGTGGAAGTTTGTACAATTGTTAGGTATGAAAATAATGCCTTTCTCACTCATAGGTATAGCATTAAGCACAGTTAAGTAGATAAATTTGTATATAATAGGATTTATTTTTTATTTTTATTTTATTTCAAATTTATATACCGCACCTTCTCCCAAGGGATTCAGGGCGGTGTACAGCCAGATAAAAACATACAATACAAACATTAAGAACAATTAAAAGAATATATATTAATTTGGCCCCAGTTTAAAATGACAAACCAATTAAAAATTTAAAATTTAAAAATATGTTAAGCCAGCCCGGCTTGATGAAAAAAGAAAGTTTTAAGGGCATGGCGGAAGGCACCAAGGTCTTGGATTCTCCTTATCTCAGGGGGCAGCTGGTTCCATAGGGTAGGTGTCCCCACAGAGAAGGCCCTCCCCCTGGGGGGTCACCAGCCTACATTGTTTGGCTGATGGCACCCCGAGGAGGCCCTCTCTGTGGGAGTGCACGGGTCGATGGGAGGTTGCCAGTAGCAGCAGGTGGTCTCGAAGATAACTAGGTCCTATGCCATGGAGCGCTTTAAAGGTGGTAACCAACACCTTGAAGTGCACCCAGAAGACCACTGGGAGCCAGTGCAGCTCGCGCAGGAGCGGTGTTATGTGGGAGCGCCATGCAGCTCCCGTAATTACCCACGCGGCCGCATTCTGGACCAGTTGGAGCCTCTGGGTGCTCTTCAAGGGGAGTCCCATGTAGAAAGCGTTGCAGTAGTCCAGGCGAGAGGTGATGAGGGCATGAGTGACTGTGCACATGGAATCCCGATCAAGAAAGGGTCACAACTGGCGAATCAGGCGAACCTGACAAAAGATCCACCTGGCTACAGCCGTCAGATGTTCCTCCAAGGACAGCTGCGTATCCTGGAGGACTCCCAGATTGCGCACCCTCTCCAAGGGGGCCAAAGACTCGCCCCCAATAGTCAGCGATGGAGTCAGCTGACTATATCGGGATGCCGGGAACCACAGCCACTCAGTCTTGGAAGGGTTGAGCTTGAGCCTGTTCCTCCCCATCCAGAGCCGCACAGCCTCCAGGCACTGAGACATCACTTCAAGGGTACCGTTGGGGTGGCCTGGGGTGGCGATGTACAGCTGGGTGTCATCAGCGTACTGGTGGTACTTCACCCCAAAGCCACGGATGATCTCACCCAGCGGCTTCACATAAATGTTGAACAAAAGGGGCGAGAGGACCGACCCCTGAGGCACTCCACAGATGAGAGGCCTCGAGGTCAACCTCTGCCCCCCTGCCAACACAAACTGCAACCGGTCAGAGAGAAAGGAGGAGAACCACCATAACACGGTACCCCCCATCCCCAACTCTTCCAACTGGTGCAGCATGATACCATGGTCGATGGTATCAAAAGCCGCTGAGAGGTCTAAGAGGGCTAGAACAGAGGAGCAACCCATCCCGAGCCCTCCAGAGATCATCTACCAACACGACCAATGCTGTTTCCATGCTGTGCCCAGGCCTGAAATCCAACTGGAACAGATCTAGATAAGACGTTTTCTCCAGGAATTGTGGAAACTGTCGCACGACCACACACTCAACAACCTTTGCCATGAAGCGAAGGTTGGAGATAGGACCGTAGTTGGCCAATACTGCCGGGTCCAGGGAGGGCTTCTTGAGGAGAGGCCTCACCACCGCCTCTTTCAAGGCTGTGGGGAAGTAACCCTCACTCAATGAAGCGTTAATAATTCCCTGGAGCCAGCCTCGTGTAACCTTCCGGGAAGCCAGTACTAACCAGGAGGGATACGGATCCAGTAAACATGTGGCCGCACTAAGTTTCCCCAAAATCCTGTCCATGTCATCAGGGGTCACAGAGTCAAACTCTTCCCAGATAACGTCCTCAAGACTATTCCTTGCCACCCTGCCCGAATCTACCGAGTCCCCCCGGATCTGAGCGATTTTGACATACAGATATTGTCCGAAATCCTCAGCCCTGCCTTCCAGGGGTCCTCCCGCGCTCCCAGTTGAAGCAGGGAGCAGGTCACCCTAAACAGGGTGGCCAGACGATTCTCTGATGATGCAATAAGAGCAGAAAAGTAATTAAACTTTGCCGCTTTTATCACCACTAAGTAGGTCTTAATATGCGACCTTACTAGTGTTCGGTCAGATTCAGCGAGACTGGCCCTCCAACCACTCTCCAGGCATCTTTTCTGGCACTTCATCTCTCTCAGCTCCTCGGTAAACCAAGGAGCCATGAGGGATCGGCACCGGGTCAGAGGCTGCAGAGGCATGACTCGATCCAAGGCCCCACAAGCTGCCCAATCCCAGGCAGCCACCAGATCCTCGGCCGAGTCATGTGCCAGATCTTCAGGAGGTGGCCCAAGTTCCATCTGAACCTCTCAGGATCCATCAGGCGCCTGGGGCGGACCCATTTTATTGGCTCCGCCTCCCTGCGGTGGGGTGTAGCGGTTCAAAGGTCCAGGCGAAGGAGTGAGTGGCCTGACCATGACAAGGGTTCCATGTCTATATCCCCTATAACAAGACCACTCAACCACTGGCCAGAGACAAAAATCAAGTCCAGAGTGTGACCCCCTCCTGTGGGTGGGGCCATGAACTAGCTGGGTCAAGTCCATGGCCGTCATGGAAGCCATGAACTCCCGAGCCATCTCAGACGTTTCACCAATGGACGGCAAGTTGAAATCACCCATGACCATAAGCCTGGGTGTATCAACTGCCACCATGGCTATCACATCGAGGAGCTCGGGCAGGGCCGTTGCCATGCGGCAGGGAGCCAGGTACGCAAGCAACAAGCCCATCTGAACCCCATGACCCCATCTTATTTATATAATAGGATTAGCACAATAGGAGCGTAATTGTAAAAAAGAAGTGTGCAAGTTCATTGTAGCAGACGTGAGAAGAGTTCAATATATTTGCAAATCAAGATCTAATATTCTCTACTTTTGCTTTCTCCAGGCTTCATCCAAACCTAACATGAAGCACGCCAGGGTGTGAGACAGGTCATCCATTACTTGTTTATTTCAAAAGGACTGGTATATATCTTCCATTTCTTTTATTTGACTTTTTAAAAACTTTCTCACTATAGTAGGAAAACGTAAGGTGCTCACAGTAATTCTGGATAGAACTGGCATGTAAGCACTAGTAAATAAATAAATACTGGTTTTTTTTTAAAAAAAAAAACAGCAATACACTCATTACCGCACTTAGTATTAGCACTCTTCTTTTCACCTTCAGCAAGATAGTTCTTACATTTTCACTGTTTCTAGCATATCTGAGATTGGTGATAAATCTCCCAGAAATTTTTATTTCATTTTTATTGCTCCCAGCCCAACATTTCTCATGAAAAAAGCTGTATTTAAACTATATAAGGAAAGATGTTTGTATAAGCTCTGCTATATTTCTTTCCTTATTCTGTATCTTTTAATTGCTCCAAATTACATTGTCACAGTTTCCTTATCATTATATACATTTGTCAAGAGGCAAAGGCTGTGTCATGGAAAATTCATCTTTAACTATAATCAAAAACCTTTCTATAATCAATAAAGCAAAAATAGCCTTCTTTTTGGTGCCTTTCTTATTATTCATTGGATGCTTCTGACTCTGTTGCTTCTGAATCCATTTGAACACCTAGCAGTTCTGGTTCTGTGTATGGCTGGATTACACAATAATACATTGTGTAATTCTTACTAGCACATGAAATCAGTGTAATTGTTTGGTCATTTGAGCATTCTTTACCATTGTTTACTTTTTGTATTGCAACATATCTTTTCTGAGTCCTTTGGTCACTGCTATATTCCATATCTATGTGTAACTTTCATGTAGCATATTTCATAATCTTGCAAGACTTTAAATAATTCTCCTGGTATTTCATCAATAGACACACTAACATGGATGCATTATCTCTTTATTTCTTTTTTCTCTACCAGGTCTTTGTCCCTTTTGTCTTTTATCTTGTCCATTTTTGCATAATAGTCTCCCTTGGTTTCTGTAATGTTCTGAAATAAATCTCTCATCCTTCCCATTCAATTGCTATTCTCAATTTCTTTCAGCTTCTTACTTTGATAAAACTCCTTGTGTCTTCTTGCTGTTCTCTGAATCTTTTAAGTCATTGGAAGAAGGTACATTGAATTATCTTGGCAAAACTCTATTAGTCTGTCTCATATTTTGTTTCCTACAACAAGGCTAATTTTTTTTTCTGTTGTTCCAGATGCTATTATATTTCCAACTTTAATATTTTAAGCTTCCTGTACTTAGTATAATGGGGGAAGCAGTTTGTCAAAACACTACAAGCTCCCGTGGAATTGTTCAACTTTTATTTCTTATGCATCTGTGGTTAAAGCATAGATTTGGATCACTATGATAGTGATTAGCTTTCCTTGGATTCAATCACAATTTGGATTATTTCTAAATACTGACTTCGACACCTGTTTTGTATAATGATAGCCATTTTATTTTTCTTAACATTTTTTTAACCACAGTAGAAGACTTGATGCTCCTCTAATGTGATGTGACCCATTTCAGTCCATTTCAGTTCACCATTCCTTAAACATCAGTATTAATTTTGATATTTCTGTTCTGATATCAAGTTCCCCTTGGTTAATGGTTCTGACATTTTACATGTTAATATTATACATATCTTTGCAGTATTATGCTTTCTTTTTGGCTCTTGGCATATCAACAGAAGGTTGTACTTTTAGCTTTTATTCAGCCCATCATATGCACCAGGGCCACCTACACTTCCCCTCTTTTCTTTCTCATTAGCTCATTGAATATTTTCTGATACAAGAGACCATTTGTCTATTATTGGGTTGTTATTCCTTTTGAATGTGAAGTTGGTATTCTTGAAAGAATCCTGGAGCGTGTTCCCATTTTCATCTCCAGTGGATCATATTTAATCTAATTCCTTGTTTAGTGAATAGAATAGACAAATGAACCAGAGACAAATTTCTTGTATGTCCAATCATACTTTGCCAACAAAGAATCCTATTCTATTCTATTCTATTCTATTCTATTCTATTCTATTCTATTCTATTCTATTCTATTCTATTCTATTCTACTCTACTCTACTCTACTCTACTCTACTCTACTCTACTCTACTCTACTCTACTCTACTCTACTCCCTTGTTTACTGTATGATCTGGCCATGTTGGGTGTTTGATTGTTATTTCCTAACAATATATCTTATTGTATGATGAGGATATTCACAATTCATTATGACAAGGTGACTAGCCATAACGGAGAATTGCAGAGTAAAAAAGGTTAAACATTTTCTATAATATCTTATCATTTCAAAATTATGGATGATCACTAAGAAGCAGGAAAGAGATTCAGATAATTCTTTGATATAATTTAGTAGTCATTCAATTTTTACACCCTAGATCTGGCAGCCCTCGACTCTCTGAATACAGGTCCCAATAAAAATTAACTCATATTCCATATCCTACATTGTTGGTTTTTTCCCAAAACAACAATAAAAACAAAAACAAGCAAGTAATCCACCCATAGCTCATGAAATGGTACAGCTATGGTACATCATGGTGGTGTGGTGGGTCAGTGGTTAAACTCACTGAGTGGTCACTGAGCTTGTCAGCTGACAGCCTGGGTTCAAGACCCGAGTGCTACATGACAGGGTGAACTCCCGTTACTTGCTCCAACTCTTGCCCACCAAGCAGTTTGAAAGTTTGCAAATGCAAGTAGATAAATAGGTACCACTCTGGGGGGAAGATAACAGCATTCCACGCCCCTTGGTATACAGTCCTGCTGGCCACATGATCACAGAAAGGTCTTCAGACAATGCTGGCTCCCTCAGCTAGGACACAGAGATGAACACTGCTGCCTAGAGCCAGAAATGACTGGACAGAGAAAACCTTTATCTTTACTTTTATGGTATATTTTATCATATTAGCTCTGGTGCCACTTTAATTAATTTCACTCATTACAAAACAAACTGAAATCTTTCTTTCTGTGCGTCTTGCATTCCCTGCTTGTTTTTGGTTGCTAAAGAAACAGAACTCTGTGAAGTATCTTTTATTGTATATTTGTTATATTACCTTGAAGCTTGTTCTTTCAATTGATCCAAGATGGAAAAAATTGTGTAATGACCAGGAATGGAATTTCTTGACCCATGTGTCCTCTCTTGTTGATAGTAACTATGTTTATGTGATATGCTGAACACAAATTAGCCAGTACTTTAATCTAGTATGTTCTATGAATTTAAAGTTAGATTGCAATTCAGTGTGTTGGCCACATGCAGAGAATTAAGTTAATTAAATAAACTTGTGATTAAATTAAGCATGAACAAGAAGCCTGCAGAAAAGGCCAATTGCAGAGAGGTTAAAACAACCACAATGCAGATGGTATGACTGCTTGATCAACTTCCTGCCCCCTTTTTAACACATGTTGCATGAATGTAGAAAGTAGTAGGGTTTCAATCATGCAATTACATCTGTTATCTTGACATTCGTTTGGCATACACCTAACAATTAGTCCATTATGAAACTAAAATATGCTATGAGTAACAAGTTGCTATGGGTATATATAGAGAATCATTGGAGGTATTTTATTACTACATTATTACTAGGATTTAGTTTATGTTTTGAATGAATATTTTATTTTATGCTATTTTAAAACATGCTATTTTAGCATGTTTTAAAGGTTGCAATATCTGAGTGTTATGATTGTATGACCAGAAGTGGGCAGAAAAGAGACATAGAAAAACCTGTTGCCCTCTAGTGGTCATATGGATTTTTGCAACAAAAATGCAATAACCATGATATTACAGGATGATTAACTTCAAAGAGAGTATTATTATCCCAAATTATGGCAATGGCACTTCTTGTACAACATTTGAGCATGTTACTAAGTTAAGATTCATGGTTACCCCAATCATCATAGCCAGTAACAATGGATTTTGGGACTTACAATTCAGCAGCATCTGGAAAATCACAAATCACAATTTTTTTTAACTCTACCCTAGACTGCAACACTCCTAAGGATTAGAGATAACCTCAAGCATTTAATATTTGAGGTGGAACAAGAATTGGTGTCCTCTATCAGCCAATTCATGATATGTACTTCAGTGGCTAAGACGCTGAGTTTGTCGATCAAAAGGTTGGCAGTTCAGCAGTTCGAATCCCTAGTGCCACGTAATGGGGTGAGCTCCCGTTACTTGTCCCAGCTTCTGCCAACCTAGCAGTTCAAAAGCACATAAAAAATGCAAGTAGAAAAATAGGGACCACCTTTGGTAGTAAGGTAACAGTGTTCCGTGCGCTTTTGGCATTTAGTCATGCTGGCCACATGACCACAGAGACGTCTTCGGACAGCGCAGGCTCTTCGGCTTTGAAATGGAGATGAGCACCACCCCCTAGAGTCAGGAACGATAGCACATATGTGCGAGGGGAATCTTTACCTTTACCTTTAGACTCCTAGAGTCAGCCATGAAGCAGACTACCAGAGTAAAAAATACAACTTTCTCACCTTAATTATTTCATCCAATAATGTGGATGAAGTCTCCTCATCTGCCTCATGTTAGCGTGCAAAATACCTTTTCAAATTCGTTCTATCTGGGAAAGTGATCAGAATTTATATTTCTGTCCAGGACTAAACTATTGCTTATAGTTGAAGGGAAAATCAGTATCAAAAGTTGTATATTTTCAAGCAAACTACTATGCAATCTCAAAAATGGAAGTATTATAGCAATGAATACTGCCTGTTTGCCAAACATATTTGCCAAACCATTTATCTCTGCCAATTATTTCCCAAAAATTCTGTTTCAAATTTGATAGAATTTCAAAATAAATCTGTTCTTTGGATTATGTTTCTTAGTTTCTCAGTTTGGATTATGGTTAGCAGTGTGTGGCATTTTTTTAAATTTTGGTTTTTCAAGTAATGGAAGTATTATAGCAATGAATACTGCCTGTTTGCCAAACATATTTGCCAAACCATTTATCTTTGCCAATTATTTCCCAAAAATTCTATTTTAAATTTGATAGAATTTCTTTGGATTATGTTTCTTAGTTTCTCAGTTTGGATTATGGTTAGCGGTGTGTGGCATTTTTTAAATTTTGGTTTTGCAAGTAATGGAAATAAGCCAGACAGTTGCGACTGCAGTGACGCTATTGAAATACAGAGAATGGGCATTGCTCAAGACGATGAGGCTATGTTCAGTTTGAACTGTAATATAATTATCACCCCAAACAAGAAACAAATTGAATGTACTCAGTTGGAAGCAAATTGAAGTCTTGATTGTTTGTGGAGCACCAGGAAGGTGCTGTAAATTGAACTGCAAGAAAGTCAACAAATGTGTTCTGACTGTTGGTAAATCATGAGTCAGTTTGATGGTGGATGTGGAAACATGAGAGTGTGTTACAAAAAGCAAATGTCATAACAATTTATATTCTAGAAATTAGTCTTTTGAAAGTAAGAATTGCAACAATGTGTTTTTGAATACTGAATTTTGCAGGTATGAAAAGGTATTTTGGACAGCATCTTCATTCATGATTCACATACATCTGGTGAAATATATGCATCTTCTTATGCATTATGTTCTATGCATTTTCAACCTATTGCTTTCTTGAACAGTTGATACTATAGTTCCAGAATTACCAGATAACTATTCTGGCTAATAATTCTGCGATTTGGGGGGGGGGGTGGCCAACACATCTGGGAGCAAGCAGTTAACAGAAAACTAATTTATGTTTTCACTAAGCACCCTGCATTGAGACAGTTATATGTCGTATTTCATTGATTGCAGCCCCCTGTTTTTGATTTTTCTATGAGAAGGTCTAGGTTTAAAGATAGAGAACCATAAGAAGCAAATAGCTAACATCTGGTCAACCCATAGGAAAGGGGCAAACGGCAGTAACTGAAACATGTGCCACTATGTCATTACAGAAACTCTGTAATGTATTTGTACCTAACTTAGTCATCTGAACCACACGATGGGTAGCAAATAGTTTGATAAACAAACAAAACATACTACAGAGCGGATCTTGTGTCATGATGCACAACAGCCATCACTTTCACATCACTGTAGTTACCTGAGCAGATAGCAGTCTTCTCCACCCTGTTAAAATGTATTAAATGTCTATTTAAAGTATAGCATTTCTTTATTAAATTTTCATGGAGAATTCTTCAACAATTTGGAAAACTCTTTTGAATAATCAATCAAGGAATGGAGTCCTTGCTTGATTATGTTGTTAGTTAATTAATCATTTGGTTAGTTATTTTATTTTATTTCTGTCACAGGTGAACTAACCTGTCATAAAAGGTTCATTCTATTGACTGTCATTCTCCAGTTCCTAGTTACAAAATGAGGCACTGTCTCTGTATACTACTAAGACTCTCATTATCATAACCTTTAAGTGAATGAGTACATTATAGAGCAACAATTTTTAAACTAAGCTGCCTCAGATGGCCTAATTTACAGAATATGTCCAAAATCCAGGATAGGGAAGGAAAGGGAAGGGAAGGGAAGGGAAGGGAAGGGAAGCTCACTGTCAGATTTCTACAAGGAAACTCAGTGGAAAAGTTGGCAAGAAATTGGCTTCCACTGCTTTTTACCCATCCTTGATCATTCTTTTTCTCTGTTTAGCCAAGGAAATATTTCTGAAACAATGAAGCAATTATCCAACAGGGCAAAGGTTATCTAGTATTTTATAGAATTAAATTTGTTGGACTTCAGTAATTTTTTACATAGAAAGTTATTGTTACATTCTAGTATTCAATGGTCAAATTGGTTTTTTTTTAAAAAAAAAAACACCTTATGCTCAGTATGGTCTAAATAAGGATTAATGAACAGGTTATGCCTTCTATTTTGATTTCTGTTTTTAGGGTGGATTGGTGAACCACCATGTTATCATGTAAAGAGTACATCACAAGTACAGGAAATGCTAAGGAAGCAAACTTGTGAATCTAAGCTTAAATTTTTTAAAAAAAACAATGTGTCATATCTCAGCTAACTCATAAAGTTCACAACATAAATCAAACTGCGTATCCCCCCCCCTATGGATTTTTGAGGGGTAGAATTCATCCTGGACACTAGTGCCCACCTTGTCCAGAGTTTTATGAAGGATAAAATACACCTTTGCTCCCAACTGTCCTTCTCACTAGGTGTTGTAATAAATCTCAACTCTCTAGTTTCCTGTATCCAGGAACTTGCTTAGTACAGAAGTTCACAAATACACTATCGCTAAATGTTGTTTTATTGCTGATGAAAAATAAATCATATCTACACAAAGGATTTACCTTCTGCAGAACACAGAAATAGAAGCTTATAGTATGTCTGCTCCAGGATTTAAATTCTAGGCCTTTTCCTCCTTATTTTTTGAGAAAAAATAAGTTTAGACATGTTTCTTATAGCCCTGATATTGGGAGAAACCTGCCCAGTGTTAACATTACAGTTCTGCTTTGTTTGTGATTGCTGGATTTGAGAAAACACAATTCATTTTAATCTAATCTCAAACCATATGGCAGAATAACAGAGTTGGGAGAGACCTTGGAGGTCTTCTAATCCAACTCCCTGCTCAGGCAGGAAAACCTATACCATTTCAGACAAATGGTTGTCCAATCTCTTCTTAAAAAGTCCCAGTGTTGGAGCATCTGATTAATTGTTCTAACTATCAGAACATTTCTCCTTAGTTCTAGTTCTCTCATTGATTAGTTTCCAATTCGTTGCTTCTTGTTCTGCCTTTGGAAAACAGGTTGGAAAATATTCCAAGATGGATGACATCAGGGGTGGGTTCTACCTACCTTTACTACTGGTTCACAACGGGGCCGCACACATGCGCAGAAGCATTTTGATAATGTCAGGGTCGATGGGCGGAGCCTCCCGATGGTTTTACTATCGGTTCTATCGAACCGGTGTGAACTGGGAGCAACCCACCACTGGATGACATGCAAAGGACCATGTAAATAGAGAACAAATGGAATCCTAGTTGATATTTCACATCTCTAGCATAGCCCCTGCATGTTTAAAAAAATACTTTTTGTTCATATGTTGGCATAAGTTCTAAAGAGTACAAATATAACGAATGTGCCATAAGCATATAGAATGTTTGTTGAACAGTAAAAAATATCTCCAGTGAGCATATGATTACTTTTGAAATTTAGTTTTATAATAGTATTCTAAATTCCAACATGTTACATAAAGTGTGTTCTTACTTTATGTAGATGATAATATAATCTTTGCAGATGCTTCCTTTTGTACAACTTTCTCATAATTCTAGAAACCTTTTGAAGATGCTTTGGTAGTGTGTTAAATAACACAAAAACCTACATAGACCTTTCTCATAAATTGGTAGTTGTCCCACAGCTTTATTAAATGGTCTATTAAGGCAATGCAAAATTTATGGCAAGCGACATTCATTAAAAACAAAATATTACACTTAACACTTAATTGCAAAGAAATAAGACCCAAAGAAAAGGTCATAAATGCTACATTTCCTGATAAAGTTTAACAATGAATGAGATGGTGTGTAATATCTTTGAAAGTAATAGCTCATTAAAAAGTCCCATCAAACATAGGGATATGCGGGGATTTTTTTGTAATGATTCAAATATTGTGCAGATTAACAGTTACTTTCCATTTTATATGTCTTTAATTTCCATATCAATTTATTATTATCCTTCCAGCACACTGCGTACTTCTGTAAATCTCTGGCACAAGCAATACAGTAGTCTAGGTATTTTTCAAAGTTTCTCAAAATTGGCAGAATACTAGTGTTATCTATTAAGTATATTCTTCACAAAAATAAGTTGTAAGAAATGCTCAAGCTAAGAGAGGGGAAAGGGGGGAATTGAGATGGTTCTTCAAAAAATGGAAGTGTTCCCTGGGATGATTAGCCCTAGCTAAATTATGTCAGTTGAGAACAAAATGTGGTAGTGGTATATTTTCCTAAAACTAAGAGCTGCTATCCTATGCCACTTAGAATATTTGGTGTAATCCAATTCCAACTTTCAAATTATACCCTGTTTCCTCCAAAATAAGACATCCCCTGATAATAAGCCCAGTCGGGCTTTTGAGCGCATGGCAATAAGGCGAAGCGCTTATTTCAGGGTTCAAATAAATATAAGACAGGGTCTTATTTTCAGGGAAACACGGTATTGATTTTTGTTATTCTTCCAAATTCTTTCAATTAATATATAATTTGTAATTTAGAAAACTACTGAATCTAGCAGCATCCATAACAAATTGAGGAAATGCAATTTGTACATGCAGTCATGCAAATGCTGCAATTCCATATTTGCAACCAATTGACTAAGTGCCATGAAGTCAATGTCTGATGCACGTGCATATGTCATAGCATTGTCAAGATAATATCATAATGCCAGTGTGTTGTTGCCAATAATGTGTAACTGAGATTCTCTTTAATAAAGCATATTTTTTCTACAGCATTCATTTTCGATTCATTGGTGATCTTCATTATTCTTCTCTGAAGCCATACCATTTTCCTACCTTTTTGAATTGCACCATGGGCATTTTTTTTTTAAAAAAAAAATGTATTTACAAAATTAGCAAAACTACAAAAATGGGTTATTAAGGAGAATGTATTAGGCAGGTGCACATCTTCAAATATTTGGTGAATAGTTATCCATTCTATCAGAATTTGAAAAGAGTTACAAAATGACATTAAAATCTTCAGTTAAGAAGTTCTTGCTGGAAAGTTTTCCCAGCAGGGAGGAGCACGGAATTAGCTTGAAGTCACTGCACAATCACAAAACATTAGGACTGACACTCCCACTCCCATGTTCCTGGGCGCCTTATCAATTTTTTTCCAAAAATAGACTGCCAGACTAGGGAGATTCTTGTATTATAGGCAGAACATAATAAAATAGTTAATTCAAATTCTGCATATGTGGGTCTAACTGGTCATGTCTGACAATTCTGCACTAAAAGAGAAGAATTATTTGTAACAGCTTCATATCTTTTTGAGACCAAACCTTCGTCCCAAATTTTGTAATAGGTACTAGTGAGACTTTATGCAAAGATAAAATGCAAATCAAGGCCATTCAACCAAGTTCCTTCTAGCTATATATTTAATGTATCAAACTTGAAACTGGAGTGCTTAAAGACAAATGATTGGATTAAGAGTTGATTCTTTCTCATTAGTTTACTGTCCTTGGCTCTGACTGATCACCACCCTGTAAATTGGAAAACTGCAGAAGAAGAAAAACTAATGTTATGTGGGCTTTCAATAGAATTCCATATTTCCATTAGGTACAAGCAGACTAATAACTTTTTCTCTGAAATGTTGTAAATAGAATCACACAGAATAGGAAAGATGGGCATCTGGGAACTATGTAGACATTTGCCTTTCCCAGAAAAAAAATGTTGCAAGGTCTCAAATGAGGGAGGAGACAACTAGATTTTTGTCAAAGAGAAGACATTCTGCTATTCCCTTCCAAATTGGAGACGAAAGTATCTCCCAGTGTTTGTTTATCAACTTTCTCCCTCCTTTGTGTCCCCCCACCCCAAGAAAGATATTGAATCCACATCAAATAATAGGACTAAGATCTGATATTTCCTGTTACCCTAGATTAAGACCTAGCAAATTAAAGGGATGTATTTGTGGAGAAAATGGATAGGCATATATCACAATATTGCTTTCCCTCAAGATAAACCTAGATCTTGGGCAAATAGTATGGAATGTCAGTGTATTAGAGCCCAATAATCATATAAAACGTAATAAGAAAAGAGGGCAAAATTTCACTTTTGTTATGCTGGCCATAAAATTAAATTAAGCAAAGTCTTTTAGCCTTAATGTTACTTAATGTGCTATGCAAATATTTTTACAGTACCTTCAACTTTACATAGAAGAACACCACTGCATAACAGTGGTGTTACATTTCCACCCTAGGGGCCTCCAAATTGTTCACAGTGCTGCATTCTGGACCAATTATAGCTTCCAAATGCTCTTCAAGTGTAGCCCATGTAGAGTGTGTTGCAATAATCCAAGTGGGACATGACCAGGGTGTTAGTGATTGAGTACAGGACTTCATGCTCCAGAAAAAGGCACAATTGATGCACCACACAAAGCTGTGTGAAGGCTCTCTTAGCCACGACTGCCATCGGCTCTTTGAGCAGCAGTTGTGAGTCTAGGAGAACCCCCAGATTGTGCACCAGGTCTGTCTGTAGTGTTACCCCATCCAGAACTAAAGATGATAAACCTCTGGATTCTGAAGTTCCACATACTTACAGCCACTCTGTCTTACCAGAGTTCAGTTGAAACCTGTTTCCCTAGACATTCCCTTCCATGTCCCCACAGCCTCCAGGCACCATGGAAGGGCAGTCATATTATCACTCCAGAGTCTCCAGAGGTGGAAATGTAAAGCTGAGTATATTTCATATTGATGTTAAAAAGGAATGGAGAAAGTACCAAATCCTGCAGCATCCCATAGAAGGGCAGCCATGGGATGGACCTCCCCCACCTCTATGTTGTCTGGTGAGTCAATCTAATAAGAGATTACTAAATCATAATTATGGGGCCTGAGAAATGAATATTCTCTTCTCTTAGATAACAGATGGTCGAAGATCTCAAGAAGCATTGCCAAATTCTGTTCAACTTTCATTGCTGTGGAAACCCTAATTTTAACATTTTATTTGTACATTTGTATTGCAATATATTCTTTATAGAGAATAATATTAGTTAAATGTAACATTGTTCCTTTGTTTGTCTTTGGTCTTTGACCAAAATCAAATGAAATAATAATGATACATCTTATGTACTGTCAATTCTGTCTTTACCCCTAATACCCTAAAAGTGGCATTTTCAATTTTATGGATTCCATGATTACAAACATCAGCCTTGGAGAAAATCCATGAATTACTTTATCTAGTTCAGTTACTCTCTCCCACAAAGTTAAGAAATGCACACAGCAGCTACTTTTCAAGTCAGTTCTGGGAAATTCCGAGAAAGAAAATTCCAGAACAGTCATTCACTTGCAAAATGAATCTTTGTCCTGACTTGTATCTTATTTTGAGTTATGCAATAGCTTCTCTGCTTCAGTAGCACATACTACTTTTACCTAGCTGTGTCTAGACAATCTTGTGATCCATTGGATCTTCCTTTGAGAGAAAAGTAGTGCAGTCCGATGTGATCAGAAGTAACACTGAACTTTAGGCTGACCATTTTTTAACTGCAATGTTAGATCCCGTGATCATCTAAGAAGAGTATCTCCAGAATCACAGGATCATGATTTCTGGAGTCTCTCTGCCAGCTTCCCCAAGAAAGTCAATGAGGAAGCCAGCAGGAGGTCAGAAGTCACTGCCATTTTTTTTGCCTGCCCATGATCATTCTATTAAGTAAATAAATATTGATGTATTATTAAAGTTCACTTGACACTACAATTGTTTTCCTTAGTCTAATCTCAAAAGTTTTTTTTGAAAAATCTGTGTATATCCTCAATGAAAGTTCTTCAGATCCCTTCTCTGCTGCTTAAAGAAAAGTGGATGTCAGAAAGGAAAAGACAATGTGAGAGACAAAAAACTGAGAATCAGTGGCTCCCCTGTCTTAATTTTGGTCCTACTAATACTTTCTTTCAGTCTTGAAAGCTAAATGTTCCTTTTTAAATTACTCCTGAGAGAGAGAGAAAGTGCATCCATGACCAAAAAAAAAATAAATACTCATAGTACAAATGGTTCTTAGCCTGGTGAACCAATGATCTACTTTGATGTGAAGCAGCCTCTTACGCTGGATGGATTATGTTGTAATTTGCCAGAATATTCCTTCTAATTATACAAGCTTGCTGCTAATTATCTGTTAATATTTTTCCCTTCTACCTTTCAGTTCTTCACTGTATTTTCAAGGCTTTTATGATGCCTTTTGTACTGAATGTATGTGAGAGGCAAGATGAATTAAATTTTAGCTAAAGCTTTCTTATTTTATGTGCATACATGTGGCCCGATGGATTATGCTAAATCCAGATCTTGTTTCAAAAACCATTCAATTAGCTGGAGGAAATGTTTGCTATTGTGGTTGGTTGTTCAATGTTTTGTGCCCACTGCTAATATACTAACCTGGGCAGTGAATACTATAGAAACAATCAAGTTTGATAAATGAGCATTTATTTAGTTTTTTTAGTGACTCCATTAAATTATAGACAAATGAGGAGGCATGGAAAAATAGTGTTGTGTTTTTATTTTCATAAGACACACAAGCAAAAGGGGATATGTTAATCTTGAGGAGAAAGTTGTTAAAATTGTTTGTGTTGTCTCAGATGAGCCATGAAATGTTAAAGCAATTTCAGACGTGATCTTTTCCAAGAGCTGTTATCAAAAGCATCAACACCTCCATATGGTGATGCTATTCTTTGATATAATTTGAGTTTACTCAAATGAAATGTATTATCAGAAATAACATTCTGATAGCACCACTTGGTATATTTCTTAGGAATATTCCTTGCCATTTTCAAGGGAACATTTCTGAGTAAGTATTTTAGAAATGTGCTATAGGTTGCATAAAAGAAGCAAGAAGAAGGGAAGAGAAAGAGAGAGAAAGGAGAAAGCTGTTCAGATAGTCCTCAATTTATGACCAGAATTGAGCCCAGAAGTACAAGGATAACTTGTTGCTGTCATTAAGCAAGGCATCTATGCAATCCTGGCTCTCCCTGTTGCAGTTGCTATGCAGAGCATAGGGCGGAATGGGACAACTGGCCATGGCCAACTTGCCGCAGTCAATTCACCACTGCCAATTTGTCATAGCCAACTCGTTGTGCCTAGCTTGCCATGGCCACTTACCACGGGATAACTTGCTGTGGCCAACTTGCTGCAGGACAACTCACCATGAGACAATTCAATAATTTTATTTAATTACTGTATTTTTCGGAGTATAAGACATACCAGAGTATAAGACGCAGCTTAGTTTTTGGGGAGGAAAATAGCGGGGAGGTTGGAATCTGCCTACCAGGTATTCATCTGGCTAGCGTCCTTAGACTGGTCAGCTTCAGAGCATTAGTTTGCTGGTTTTTTATCCCCTGCTTGTTAAAGCACAGCGGAGAGTCGAGGGAGCAGGCAAAGCTGGGAAGATCGCTTCACTCGCTAGCGCCTCGCTAGCACTTTGTTAGGGCTGAAAAAAAGCTTCAAAAAGGCTATATTCGGAGTATAAGACGCACCCAAATTTTCAGCCTCTTTTAGGGGGGGAAAGGTGTGTCTTGTGCTCTGAAAAACACGGTATGTCATTCATATTTCATTTTGTCCCTCCTTTTACATCCTTTCTTTAATGATTCTATTCCACCACTTCTTCGATATACTGTAACTTTTGTTCTGTGGCAAGTTGTCCCGTGGTGAGTTGGCTGTGAGGAATTGTCCTGTGGCAAGTTGGCCATGGCGAGTTGGCTGTGGCGAGTTGTCCTAGACCTAGCACAGGATGCCCCAGGGGTAGGGGAGGCCATGGGTTACTGAATATTGCAAGTTGATATATATCTGGCAGGCACCATTCTGGAAAAGTCTAGTCTAAAAGTAGCATATGTGATGCTTATAATTTCACTGAAAATACAGAAACATCTTAGAGCAGACAGTGGTTATGTATGATGCTATATATCCAACTATTGTTTTAAAGCCAGTTTTGGAACAATGTTGATACATTGTTAATTAAAAATCAAGTGAGATATAAAGTTCATTGTTAAGTCAGAACAGAGGAAAGAAATGCATTTTCAGGGTCTTTGGTGCTCTCTGAGTTTGGTTGTTTTCTTGCAGATGTTTCATTACCCAATCTCAGTAAGTAATGCACTGATGATGTTACCTATTTTGCGTAATGAAATGTCTGCAAGAAAACAACCAAACTCAGAGAGCACCAAAGACCCTTCATTTCAACCCTGAGCTAGAAATATTCTTTTTTTAAATGTATCTGCTTAGGATCCATAGGGTCTCTCTGCTGGCTTATTATCTACCTGAGCTTTCCAAACAAAAATTTTTGAACCAGCTTTGCTACTTACAGGAACTTAGCATAGAATCTAATAGGAAAGGTTCTTCCATAGAAGATAAAAGAATGAACTACTCTGCTGAGATGTAGAGAGGAATTACTAGTCAACTATTTCCAATCTGTTATCCTAGAAATAAGGTACCTTAAGAGACTATTTACTTTTACACATGCTGAGATGGGACAGATGAGGTGAAAAGATCAAATAAAATCATTCTACAGATCATAAACATGGTGCTCCCATGTGACACCTCTCCTGCGCGAGCTACACTGGCTCCCGGTGGTCTTCTGGGTGCACTTCAAGGTTTTGGTCACCACTTTTAGAGCGCTCCATGGCTTAGGACCTGGTTATTTAAGGGACCACCTACTCCCATAAACAGCCTCCCACCGGCCGGTACGCTCTCATAGAGAGGGGCTCCTCCGGGTGCCGTCAGCCAAACAATGTCGACTGGTGGCCAGCAGGGGGAGAGCCTTCTCTGTGGGGGCACCCACTATCTGGAACGAGCTCCCCCCAGAGATACGGAGGATCCCGGATCTGCACACTTTCCACCGTGCTCTTAAGACCCTCCTATTCCATCAAGCCGGCCTGGCCTAATTTTCTCCTCTTTTTAAAATTCTTTTAAATCGAAATTTTAATCTGTTTTAAATTATTGGGATTTTTAATTGTCTTGGGCTAAATTATTTAATCTGGTTTTAATTATGTTTCTAACTTTTGTATCTATGTATTTTATTCTGTGCCTGTTCACCACCCTGAGTCCTTTGGGAGTAGGGCAGTATATAAATTTAATAAAAATAAAATAAATAAAAATAAATAAACAAACAATCCCCCAATTTATGCAGATTCTTTTTATTGTTAAAATTTTACCCAGTGTCTGTTGAGCTCCGGCTCAGCATAATGAAATGCTTATATTATGTTTACATCTCATGTTGATCTAAGAACAGTTAACATAATGCTTACATTGCTACCCTCAGGTTTAAAATTACTACCTGCTTCTTGCCTTTTATGTCTGATTTGGGAACACTGAGCCCAGCTGTCTGTGTGTCTGAGCATTTCTGCACATGTGTGACAAAGCTTGTAGAGTCGATAAATTAAAAGCAATATATGATTCAAGTGCTTACCTTCGACAATAATCACATGGTTGTATTCTGAGCAATGACCACCTTCAGATCCTTTTTGATGGAAATGACACCTGTAATCCATCACAATGCTCTAAGACAGAAATGGCTAGAAAATAGGTAATTGTGGCAGCGCTATCTCCATCAAGCTGAGGTCCATTGCATACACTGGCAGTTCTCCTGAAGGTGATAAAGTATTGAGCCCTAGAGCTTCCTTGTCCTAATGATGTAATTGATCATTAAAACCAGAAGACTTTGCCTTTGCAGAAATGCTTGAAGTGAAAATGTAGCCATTGGTGAATTCTGCCACAGCAGAATTAAAACTCAATCCTATTTCTGTTTCATTGCATAGGTATTCTCTTTTCATACACAGTGTAAAATAATTATATAATAATAAGGTTTTAATGATGATAGTAAAAATGAAAATTATTTATTTGGAACACCACTTAATACCATCAGCATTCACAAAATCACCACCAGTCAATTGCAAAAGGCAGCTTTACTAGATTCCGCTTACATCCTGCAACAGTAGCTTTAACACCATCAAGCATCACCTCCTTACCTCAGGTCCTTGGGAAGGACTCAATAGGTAGATAAAAATGCCAAATCCACTCTAAACATCTGGCTGATGGTGCAAGTTATGATGCTATTAGGAAATAAACTTCACTTCTGCTGATAACGTGGTGAAAGCACTGTGAATGTAAAGCCATTGTTTTCAGCTAGGTTCATTATTTTGTGGATGCTTTTATTTATTTATTTAAATTGTTTTAAGTATAGAATTGGAAGCCATCTAAAGTCACTTAGTTGAGTTGGACATCTATAGATATTGAGCATACATACATACATACATACATACATACTGTCCCAAAAGCAAAGAAAAAACATATTTAAATTATAAAAGATTAAATGCAGAATATACTTGGGTAAACTTTGAAGAGTTTTGTATTTAAAAAATATATAGTGGAAATTATTACAGGCTTCTAATCAATAAATCTGTTCAGCTGGTCAAAGAAGATTTTCTTTTCACTGTCTCCACTAGCTAAATTGATGTAGTCTCTTTAAAAGTTTTGTTCTGGAGACAGAATTTTTTTGTTTCGGTCAAGATATCTTCTGTTTATGTAATAGAAGTGAGCCAAAGTTCAAAGGGGGGAAAGTTTTAACCTAAGCAAAACAGGTTTGCAAACAGATGTCTTCAAACTAGCAAATGAAATCAGATTGCTTTGAAACATACATACACCCCTCTATTTTGATGGCACTCTTCCTGGTTCTGTGGTCAGACAACACACAATATTGCAACCTTACTTCCATAGATGGAGAATGTTGAAAGATGCTGCCTGTGACATGGACACATCTTGCTGGCTGAGGAAGATTTATCATGTCTTTAAACCCTGTGCCTATCACAGTTCTTCAGAGTTGGCAAGGTTAACACTACCTTGGGTTTCACTTTCAGTACCTTTACAGTAGCTAGTGAAACTGGTAGAGCAAGCTACTGTATTAGAAACAGGGAGAAGATCCCACCCTCACTAGCACTGATGATGTTGTCCAATCAGGTAATGAAACAACTGCAAGCAAACAACCAAGTTCAGAGAGCACCAGGTTGAACCCTGAGCTAAAGATATTTGAACTTTTACTATTTCTATCTTAATACAACCCTAACCCTAACCATTGAGGACCTGTATACTGCATGAGTCAAAAAGAGGGCTGTGAAAATATTTATAGACCCCTCGCATCCTGGATGTAAATTGTTTCAACTCCTACCCTCAAAACGACGCTATAGAGCACTGCACACCAAGACAACTAGACACAAGAAAAGTTTCTTCCCTGAACGCCATCACTCTGTTAAACAAATAATTCCCTCAACATTGTCAAACTATTCACTTAGTCTGCATTATTATTACTATTAATCTCATCATTCCTATCACTCATCTCCTCCCACTTATGAGTGTATGACTGTAATTTTGTTGCTTGTATCCTTACGATTTATATTGATATTGATTGTTTCCTAGTATGATTTGATTGCTAATTTGTACCCTATGGCTATCTTTAAGTGTTGTACCTTATGATTCTTGACGAATGTATCTTTTCTTTTTATGTACACTGAGAGCATATGCACCAAAGACAAATTCCTTGTGTGTCCAATCACACTTGGCCAATAAAGAATTCTGTTCTAGTTACTAACTTACAAAAGGAAAGACTGAATCACCCTATAACAGCTGAGGAGATAATTGTAGCAATAAAACAACTGAAAACTGCCAAAGCTCCGGGAACAGATGGTTTGACTGCAGTGTATTATAAAACTTTGCAAGCAGAAATGGTGGAACAACTTAGAGACTTATTTTGTAATATACAACAAGGGGGTAAAATACCCCCATCATGGAAAACAGCTTATATTTCTTTGATACCAAAAGAGCAAGCGGGTCCTAAAAAACCGGAAAATTATAGGCCAATATCTCTTCTGAATAATGACTACAAAATTTATGCAAAAGTATTAGCCAACAGGTTGATGCCAGTGATTCAAGAGGTGATTCATGAAGATCAAGCGGGATTTATAGAGGGTAGATATATGAAGGACAATGTAAGGCAAGTGATAGATTTACTGGAATATCTTGAGAAGAATAAACAGATCCCTGCAGTGCTGGCTTTTTTGGATGCGGAGAAAGCCTTTGATAGAGTGGATTGGAATTTTCTATTAAAGACTTTGAAAAAAATGGACTTTGGGGATCAATTTATATTGGCGGTTTCAGCAATTTATCAAGAGCAAAAGGCACAGATTATTATTAATGGAAGTTTGACAACAGATTTCAAAATTGAAAAAGGAACAAGACAAGGTTGTCCGTTATCCCCATTGCTTTTTATTTTAACATTAGAAGTCTTGTTGAATATAATAAGGGATTCGATTAGCTTGAAAGGTATAGTGATAAGGCAAGAAGATTACAGAATAAGGGCATTTGCAGATGATCTGGTTGTTACCCTAACACAACCGGTGGAATCAATAATCCTGATGAAAGACATTATAAGAGATTATGGTGCAGTATCAGGATTCAGACTGAACCAGAAAAAAACTAAGATGATAGTCAAAAATATGACACAAGAACGAAAATATGAACTTGAAAGGAGGGCAGGTTTTGAGATTGTGTCAAAGGTTAAATATTTAGGAGTTCAGGTTGCAGAATCTAATATGAAACTGATTCAAAATAATTATGAGGTTTTGTGGCAAGAGGTGCAAAAAGACATGGAGACATGGAAAAAACTGCAGCTTTCTTTACTTGGAAGAATAGCAGCAGTAAAGATGAATATTTTGCCAAGATTTCTATTTCTGTTTCAAATGATTCCGGTGCTTAAAAGTGATAAACAACTGAAAGAGTGGCAAAGAGGACTGAATAAGTTTGTCTGGAATGAGAAAAAACCGAGAGTGAAATTGAAAATTATGCAAGATGTTCCAGAAAGGGGAGGTCTTAAACTTCCAAACCTACAGTTATATTATGAAGCAGCAGCTTTGACTCAAGCAAGTGACTGGTTTGGAAGGAAAAAGACTGGAATATTGAATATAGAAAGTTTTGATCTTGAATTTGGATGGCATGCTTATTTATTTTATGATAACAAAGTGGATAAAGTATTTAAAAGCCATATACTTAGAGACTCTTTGATGAGAGTTTGGAAGAAGCACCGACTCAAATGGGATTACAAAATACCGTTATGGCTGGATCTTGGTCATACTATGTGGAATACAAATATAATGTCACTCGGGGGGTTTTTATATAAAGAGATTCTTTTTACAGATGCGGGCAGATGGCAGTTGAAGACATTACAGACACTGTTGGATGAAGGAATTAATTTAACTTGGTTACAATATAATCAACTACAATTGAGATGGAAAGAGGACCAAAAAACTGGTATTATGTTGCATGAGGAAGAATTGGTCAGACATATAAAAGAGAAAGGTCCAATGCATATTAAAAGGCTTTATAATGTTTTGTTAGAAAGGGATTCAGAAACTGAATTGGTTAAAGATTGTATGATTAAGTGGGCACAAAATTTTGAAGAACCAGTGATGTTAGAAACATGGGAAAAGATATGGGTTCAGAATGTTAAATTTACACAATCGCAGAATTTGAGGGAAAATTTTTATAAGATGTTTTACAGATGGCATTTAGATCCCAAGAAATTATCCTGTATGTATCCTAATGTTCAGCCAAAATGTTGGAGATGTGATTGTTTAGATGCTACATATTATCATGTTTGGTGGAATTGTAAGAAAGTTAAGGCTTTTTGGATTAAAATATGGTGGGTTATGCAGAATGTTTTGAAGAGAAAAATTCCATTTTCCCCACAATTGTTCTTATTGGGTATAGTAAAGGGTTTTACACTGGCTGAAATTAAGTTGATATTGTACATGATCACAGCAGCGAAGTTATTGATAGGTAAATATTGGAAAAATGAGTCTTTACCCACTATTGAAGAATGGACTTTGAAGATGGCCAGTTTTGCGGAGATGGCGAAGATTTCAGCATTTTTAAAAGATCGCTCACAAGAGACTTATGAATGGGAATGGAAAAAGTGGATAGATTATGTGCAGAACAAATATCAAGTTAGGAAATACCAAATAGCTTTTCATTGAAAGTATTATATAAAAATAGAAATGTATGAATACTGTGAGGGGGGGGGAATTTTTTTTTTTCCAAGGGGGTTTGAGGGGTTCAAGTTTTGTAAAAAGGGGACTTTGATGGGATTATACTTCATGGAAGTCAGGGGGGAGGGTTAGGGGGGGTTTGAGGGGGGTTAGGGTGGGGAGCGGGGGGTGGGATGGGGGGGGAAAATGGGGTGAAAATGTAATTGTAAAACTTTTGCAATAAAAAAAAAAAGAATTCTGTTCTGTTCTGTTCTGTTCTGTTCTGTTCTATTCTAAGTGTTAAAGTGAGGATATTTCAACATTGCTTCATGGTAAAAACCTTGAAGTTACTGAGCTAAAATCTTGCAGGGTTCATGTCTTCTAAAGTTCTACCATTCCTGCTATTTCATCACATTCTGTAAAAGAAAAAAACATTACAGGCTTCCCTATTATAAATCATGGACAATCTTTTTTAAAAAAATCAAATATTAAAGTGACCTAAATCCTAATGTTTTGCCCTTGAATCTTGAACTGACTCATATGACATCCTTCTCAATTCTACCTCCAGATCAGCTTGATTCACATTGATGTGCACAGAATTTGTGTGCAGGATTGAAAACAAATATAGAACATATGAGTAAAAGAGCCATTATGTTATGCAGAGCAGGGTTTTTTTCCTTGCAGGTTAATTAAAATTGTTTAGAAATGTTAGATTGTTTACTAATTTTTCTATGCCTTGCCAATATTTTGAATGTCTGCTCTAATGCCATGCGTATGGGTATTTGATAGATAATTTTCATGTTGTTTGCATTTTTAAAGATCTCAGCAATACTAGCTTCTTAGGACTGAACATTAGTGCTCAGTTCAGTAGTCATGGTGCCTGCTCCTAGACATTAAAAAGAAATCACATTATCTAAAACCCTTCAGGCTTGTTTTAAGGTTTTGGCATGCCATTTGCAGCAAGATATGCATTCTAAATCTATTTACATGTGCAATAAGACTATCTTAATAGGAGATACCTAGACTCTTATCAGTTGCTCGTGATGGCTAAATGCATCAGTAAATGGAGACAGAAATCATCTCCATCTCATTCTTAAAATTAGCTCTCTCAGAAATCATTAAAGAAGAATGTCATGATGCTACAAAACAGCAATTCAAGAAAACTGCTCCGAAGATTTTTAAAGCTGTGGTTCAGAATGCAGCCCTATCTAGCATTTCAGGTAGCATCATAATCTAATGTGGATCTCAATATGTTTATGCAGCAATAATCTCAGATTATATTTGATGGACTGAATATTCATTCATTCATTTGATTTACATAGCCACTCATCTCGTATTTGTGATTGTGAGTGGCTTACAATTAAAACAGAAATAGTACCAAAAGAAGTAAAAATTAAAAAGAAGCCATACAAACATTAAAAACAACTTTCTTTTCTAAAAAAAATAATAATATCATACAATCACTGGGAGGGCACCAGCTGGCAATCAAATGCCACAACCCCAATTTCTAATCTCTACCCACACTGACATTGAACAGCACCAATTTGATTGGAGCAATACAAGAATCATCGGGTATGCTACCACCTGCCATGCTCGTGAGTTTATTGAAGCCTGGCATCCCACAAGCAATTCCATCAACAGACACATTGACCTATAACCAGCTTACAAACCCCTGAAAATTCAAATCAACCACACAACCAACCAGCAACAGCACTGACCTTCAACAAACCCCCAGAGCCCCCCCAACTGGCACTTCATCTCCCAATGACCCCCACCTGATATGAACTCCCTATCACCTGATGTGACCCACATCTGACCCTTCACAAGACCCATCACAAGACCTTCACCTGACGTATTACCATATTGATATGTTTTTGTAAAGTGATTAGTATTTATATACACATCAAATATCAGAAGTAACTTTAGGACAATCCTTGTTTTGAATGTAAACAATGCAATTTGCATCTTAGAATCAAGGTATAAAGAGAAGCATGCCTAATGCAAAAAAGAAGGATTTAGCAATTAGATAATTATCCTGTATACATTTTAAAATCATCAAGAAGCTGAATTGCTGGCATTAACTTTTCATGTCCTGTTGAGGTTTAATGGTAGAATGAGTATAATAAAGTTCATCAAATATAACGACTGTATAATTTTCTGCATTATGTGAGATTAGATCTACTGTTTATATTTCCATTCTAGAACAAAAAAAAGCTCACTACAGCTTCCTAGAGTAAAGGTGGAGGTAGTCCCCACAGTGTTTATCCTGCTGCAAAAATATGTACTGTATCTTCACTGTAGTCTATAAACCCATGCATATTCATAATAGCCCCCCCCCCACAAGGATTTACAATGCTCTGCAATCCAATTCCCTGAATTGCCTATGCCTGTCCTTAGTCTGAAAAGCAATGGGTTCACTAATTAGGAGAAACAAAATCTGAATTAACTCCATATGTGGCACTATTGCCTGTCCTAAGGCAATGTTTTTCAACTTGGTAAGTTTTAAGATGTGAGGACTTCAACTTCCAGAAGCTGAAGTCCACACTTCTTAAAGTTGCCAAGGTTGAGAAACGTTGCTGTAAGTATTGAATGCCTGCATGAGATCCTCCTGCTCCTACATATGTGTATAGCTGGAGCAGAAATGTTTAGAGAACAAAATTCAATCAACCAATCAATTTTTATTACGGTCAGAAAGCAGAATTTGTTCACTTTCTACAACACCTCATTTAAAACAGCCATGAGGCAGAAATACCTCAGACCGTTCCAGGAATGTGCTTGACATCATTCGGAAACCAGAATTCGTTGTGCTGATTTTGAGGAAATGGAATTGAAATGGTAGTGCCCAGTGGTGGGTTGCTCCCGGTTCTGTCCAGTTCTTTAGAAACAGCAGTAAAAATGGCGGGAAGCTCCGCCCACCCGCCCGGATGTCATAAATGATGATCTGCGCAAGCGCAGAAGCATGTACATGCGAAAGAGCGAAAAGAGTGCGTGCACACATTCCCGTTGCGAACCGGTAGTAAAGGTAAGTAGAACCCAACCCTGGTAGTGCCTGTCCTCATATTCTGCTTCACATTATGCCTCATGAAAGCCAAATGACAACTGAGTACTAGCACACTTACTTTATACAAGCCTGCATGACTTTGTATTCTACTGGATTAACATTTATTTACTATCAGCAGCCTTGCATTGTCCAAAATCAGATTTTGACAATGTGGCTTTCCAATGGGATTCTTCTTCTTTCCCATCTGGAATTCCACATAGTTGGCTTTGCTCACTTGGTTCTGGCATTTATAGACTGATGGTCATCTGTTTTGGCTTTAACAGTTTTATTAGCTCATAATATAAAACACAAAAATACAAAAGCAAATAGTAGGGAACAAAAGGGAGGGAAAGGGGGAAAGAGAAGTGTAGAAAAGAAGTGGGGGAAGACACAGACTTCCAACTCCCTCTGGTGCAGTAGAATAAGGCGTTAACATCAAACCTCAACTTTTTACTTTTCCATAATAGTATAAACTAGCCATTTCTATAACAACAAAAATCTATTTAATCAGTAAAACCCAAAATCAAAGTTTCATTTTTTTCCACTTCAAGCACAAAGTTTCCAAGTAGAAACAAAAGTACTTATATTATTTTCTTTGATCAAAACAGTCAATTTAGCCATCTCTGCTAACTCCATCAGCTTTTGCAGCCATTCATCCATTGTAGGAATCAAAATATCCTTCCATTTTTCTGCAGACTCATGGTCATCTGTTGACAAAGAGTGTCTATGCCACAAATGGAGAAATGAAAAGGGGAATTATATGAAATCTAGTTGTTAAATGTGCCTGGAATCCATTTTTAAAAATCAAGTGTAAGTTCAGCCTATAGTATATTATGTCTTTTAAAAAAAAAATCTAAGGGGAAAAAAAAGTGGTTTGATGGATCCAGCATTACTAAGAAGGTCATAAGCCATCATGCAGAATAAAAACTGGCACAAAATTCTATGCATAAATGTGTATGGAAATAAGCTATCTAAATCAGCCTACGACACCATTCATGAAAGATAAGACTTTCTTTTTGGTGTACAATATTGATAACACAGCTAAGAAAAAAGCAAGATTCTCCCTTTATAAAATTATGCCTTGAAACTTTCAAAACTCAGTAAAAATGTAGCTTTGAAATTCACAATAAAGAAATAAAAACAAACAAATGAGGAAATGTGCAAAAGGGAAATACTCAAAAGATTCTACAGCTAAGAAAGAATATTCAAAACAAAGGAGAATACATGAAAATGAAAAAATGAAAAACTGCAACAAACTATTTACTTTGGAAAATGAAATGCAAAGAGAAAAGAGGGATAGAGAAAAATAGTTCGAAAAAAAGCTTTTCACAAAAGGAAAAGTATTGTGTTGTAAAATACAATAAAAGCAGTAGCCTGACTTCCATTTATAGGTTTGATGAACTATATCCTGGTTTTGGGGTTCACCGTTGTTACAAAAATAACGAGGTTTGGCTTATACTCACTTGCTCTACTCATACAACTTCTCAAGGCATTCTGGACCCTGCAATTCTTTTGCTTTCTATCTGGGTGATCCAGAAAAATACATGGTTGGAATCAGTGGTGGGTTTCAAAAATTTTTACTACCGGTTCTGTGGGTGTGGTTTGGTGGGCGTGGCTTAGCAGGCATGGCAGGGGAAGGCTACTGCAAAATCCCCATTTCCTCCCGATCAGCTGGGATTTGGGAGGCAGAAAATAGATGGGGGCGGGGCCAGTCAGAATTTTTACTACCGATTCTCCAAACTACTCAAAATTTCCGCTACCGGTTCTCCAGAACTGGTCAGAACCTGCTGAAACCCACACACAGCCCTGGTTAACAGTGGGGAAAGAATTAGAAAGATTCATAAACCTATATGGTATAGCATTTCGTTTTTAAATGTTTAATAAAGTTTGTTTTTTAAAACCAAAAAAAAAAGAAGAAGAAAGATTCATAAACTATTTTCAAGCAAACACTGGAGCATTCAAGGTTCTAATAGACTGCATGGAGAATCAAAACAATTATAATAATAATAAAGCTTTCTGGTTTTAAGTATGTCATTGTTCTCATACTCACTGTCATGCACACCCCCACTTACCTAAATCCTACTCAACTAGGTTGATGAAGTACGAACTAGAGGAATGGTAGATACCAAGTCTAGGTGAGAATGATTCAAAGAGCTGGTGTGTTTCAGGACTTCCTTTTATCCCTCCCTCAAAACCTTAGCTTCATTTATTATAAATTTGACAGTTGATGGGATTAAGATTTCCTTGCACTCGGCACTCAATCTCTTTTCTCCATCTTCTGACAGCATTTCTTTTGCAAATCCTTTGGCTTTTAACTTAGTTCCTTCTTATCTATTTTCCAAACTTTTGACAATGTTCTTGGCTATCTTCTTCACAAGTGTGCAGAATTCAGTTTTAAGTTATGGCTGCATTGTCAATTTCAGCCTACTCTCACAGCCTTACACAAATGTTTTATTGTGCCTCAAGGACATCCACTACTTCCTTCATAAAGAAATGTTTTAGAAATATATGGGCATAGATTTTATAGTCATAGATCACAGTCTTTTATAACAAAATTGTTTATAACACTATGTACATATAAGAACTACTATGTGCAAAGGAGAAAACCAATTTGGTACAGTGTTAAGGCATCAGACTAGAAACCAGGAACAGTGAATTCTAGTCCTATCTTAGGTTCAAAGCCAGCTGGGTGACTTTGAACTGGTCACACTTTCTTAGTCCTATGAAGGAGGCAATGGGTAAGTCACTTCCAAAATTGCTGCCAAGAAAATGACAGGGACTTTTCCAAGCAACTGCTGACCCAAAAGCACAAAAAGAAAAAAAACAATTGCAAAGTAACTTCGGAGAAGAGACATTCTAACACATTCCTATCTAGCTTCTAGATTCCTAATCAAGTGATGCAGTACTGAAAGAGTATAATAGTTTAGCTATGTAGGCTCTAAACACCATGTTTCCCCAAAAATAAGACCCAGTCTTTTTTTTTCATCAAAAAAGGCACCAGATCTTATTTTCAGGGGGGTGAGTCTTCCACTGATTCACTTTGCAGCAGTGGCACCCACAGCCCCACCCAGCAGGAGCCCACTGCTGGCCCACTTCTTCTGTGGCCGCTTGCCACCACTTGTGGCAAGAAAGGCCTTGCAGCTGAGAAATGGGCTCCAGATTGATGCGCGTGGCACCGCCCAGCCTTGTTTCTCTGTCAGAGGTCTTCTGGAAAGGCCTTTGCAGCCAACAAATGAGGTCCAAATTGACACGTACCTCATCCCCGGCCTCTGTTTTGCCGTCAGTTGTCCTTCCATCTGGAAAGACCTATACATCCAATAAAAGAGCTCCAGATCGAAATGAGGCTGGGGTGCCACACACATCAATCCAGAGCCTGTTTCTCAGCTGCAGAGGCATTTCCTGAGGCAAGCAGCCACAAATGAAGTGTGCCAGCAAGGCAAGACAGGTGTCGGGGTGTGTGAGGCCTGGTAAATCACAGTCACCCATCCGTCCGTCACCTCCCGGATCGACTACTGCAATGCTCTCTACATGGGGCTGCCCCTGAAGACCATTCGGAGGCTTCAGCTGGTGCAGAATGCGACCGCGCGGGTAGTAATGGGAGTATCCCGACACTCTCATGTTACACCTCTCCTGCAGGACCTGCATTGGCTACCGGTTGCCCTCCGGGTGAGATTCAAGGTGCTGGTAATCACCTATAAAGCCCTACATTGCTTAGGCCCGGGGTATCTGGAGGACCATCTGTGGCCAGCGACAGCTCCCCGTCGCCTGGTGCGTTCCCACAGGGAGGGCCTCCTTGGGGTGCCGTCAGCCAGACAATGTCAGCTGGTGACCCCTAGGGAGCGGGCCTTCTCTGTGGGTGCACCTACCTTGTGGAATCAGCTCCCCCTGGAGCTCCGGGTGGTCCCTAACCTTCGCTCTTTCTGCCGTGACCTTAAAACATGGTTATTTTGCCTGGCTGGTTTGGACTGAAGGGGTTTTAAAGGGGATTTTAATGGTCTTTTATAATCCTATTGGGTATTTTAATATTGTTTTTGCTTGTTTTTATTGTTGTGAGCCGCCCTGAGTCCTTTCGGAGATAGGGCGGCATACAAGTTTAAATAATAAATAAATAATAAATAAATCGGGCAGCTCCACCACCCCCCATCCTCACCCTAGCCTAATTTTTACCCATGCACCTTGCCCCACCCTCTGCACCCCAAAGTGGGCGGGGTCTTAATTAGGATTTATTTTGGGGTAGGGCTTATATTGGGTGCACGTGTAAAAATCAAGCTAGGAGTTACTTTCGGGATAGGTCATATTTTCAGGAAAATATGGTATTCATAGTCAACTGGTCAAGAGAATGCAAGACAATATTGTCTATGGAGATTCTTAGTCATCCAGGTCATGGTTGTCCCAAAGGTGCTTTTTCAAGTGGCAACTGGACTTTCTTGTTTTTTTCTTTGAAGATGTTTCATTCTCATCCAAGAAGCTTCTTTAGCTCTGACAGTCAGAGCTGAAGAAACTTCTTGGATGACAAGCGAAATGTCTTCAAAGAATAATACGAAAGTCCAGTTACCTCTTGAAAAAGCACCTTTGGGGCAAGGCACTATTGCACATTTGGATTCTGATCTCAAAGATCAGTACTTTGAGAGCTACCTTCTGCGGAATCCTAGGATGTTACTTCAAGAAATCAAAATAATTGGACAAGTTTCTCTAAAAATTATCACTACATCATTTTTCATGGTACAGCTCTTCTTCAGAGTGGGGTGAGTTGAAGGACAGCGGCCTGATTTGTATTGGCTTTTTGGTAAAACAGTAGGTTAGATTAATTCCCTGTCTGCATTAAGGATGGACCCTAAGAATATCACCTATCACCTATAATAGTTCATGGCCCTTTGTCATTTGCAGGGCTTCCATAGATAACGGATGTCAAAATTTGTGTGTGCGTGCTCATGCGTGCATACTGCTGTACAGTAATCATACTTGCTTGTACCCAAAGTTCTCTCTTACTGAAATAGATTATAATAAATGCAATTAAGAACCTGAAGAACTGAGAACATTACAAATTAATCAATTCATTAATAAGATTTAAATATGGTGGCTAGTTTAAATGAATTGCTTTAAACTTTAACTTGGACTCAAATCAAGACAAGAGACCCAAATCAATTTCTAATTGGAGAAATATATCAAAAATATTCCTTAATATTTGCAGAATCCAATCTGGTCGGATCAGTCGCCAGGACCAGAGGTTTTATCTTCCGAGCTTTTGGACTCATGCTGGAGCCCATCTTCAGGGAACTTCTCTATTCTCTCCTTAATATTTGTTCACTTTTGGATAGCTATCGGGTTTTACTCTTACCATAGAAAACATCTTCTGGTTAATTGTTTTAGACATAGCAGCACGTCCCATTGCAAACCTTTGTTTTCTGCCTCTATTCAACAATTCACCTCTGTCTTTAGGGCACCATTTCTTTGTCTCTTGAAAAGGGATGATTGATTTTCCCCTGAAAAGTAACCAACTGCACCTGAGAAAGAAGGAAAGAAAAAGGAAGATAGGTTCCTGTATCTTTTATCCATTTAGTTCTACAGCTTTATCAATATCACCTATGATGGAAAATAAAAAGCCATGCAAATGAGGATACTTTAACCACAATATATAATTTATGATTTTAAATAAACAAATCATTTAAATAAATAAATAGTATTGTTTTATTGCTTTTAATACTTTAAAACTTTTCAAAATATATATATAAAGTGTTTTTCTATCGAAGCACCTGGTCTACCCCAATATGGGAGGGAGCATACTGCTTCCCTTTCGCCTTTCAGCTCCAATCCAGGATCCCTTAAGCAGTTGCATTGACAACAAACCATTTTATACCAAATTTATATTTTGCTGATAAAGAAATAAAGGGAGACTAGTATAGATCCATTTCAAGCTATTTAGTTCTCATCAGCTAATCCCTTACTCGGATTCAAACTTGGGCTGCCTGCATGTTAGGCAGTTGTATTAACCTCTGAGCCACAAGTTCTCCTCCCTTTATCAGCTTGAGCCAGGGGAGAGATTCTATGTACACACACACACACACACACACACACACACACACACACACACACAGAGGGTGAAATGCTACTGGTTCACTCCACTTGGGGAAAACTGGTAGTGATAAAAACTTCTGGTTCAGGCAAACTGGTAGTTAAAAAAAGCTACCAGTTCCTCCAAACTGGTATTTCCAAAGATTAGCTGGGCCGCTTGGTTTAGCTTTGCTAGAAAGCAGGATTTCCTGCTTTCTAGCAAAGCTAAACCAAGCGGCACAGCTGACACACCCCCCTTGCTGTTCTACTTATCTTCCCAAGCCTCCTTTTGGTGTGTACTGCGCATGTGCACATGCAGCGCACACTTGGTGCTTGGCGCGGATGCGCGGCCAGTGAACCGGTGGCAAACTGGTTCAGATTTCACCACTGTATATATATATAAATAATGGCCACATTAATAAAAATTACTCTTTTTGCTTACTGTTGAGTATGAAGTGGAAAGACACATTGTAGACTATAAAAACCTGAAGTTTAGATAAAAGGTCTTGAAATACATTGAAGTGTATAGATTATACGAATGTGTGTGTGTGTGTGTGTGTGTGTGTGTGTGTGTCCCTCCTTCCCTCCCTCCCTTTCCCTCTCCCTCTCTCCACCTATGTATATGTACTAGCCCTAGCATTCTTATATTCCCATAATACTTGTTTCATTAACACATCAGCAGCTATAATTGTATAAAAACATTAAATTACCTTTATCTAATATTATAGATGGATTGTAAGTACAAGCAGGCTTGAAACTGATATTAACTTTATAGATAGGCCTTTTCCATTATTCCAAATTATTAGACTTCAGCCTGCAAAAATATTAAAGAAAAAAAAAGTTGTTTAGCAATGCAGGTTCAAAACATCTTATTGTTCTACCATGCTGAGGTCAACAGCATGGAGTTACACAGTTAGCCAAATGAAGAAACCTATATTAAATTTAGCTTCAAAGGTAGGGCATAAATAATTTTTATGGAAGCTGAATTAGAAGTGACTCACAAATATTAAGACAAATTAATTCATTGTTAAGACTAAACTCTGAGGTTTAGACTGCATTATACATGGTCTAGAGACCATCATTTCAAAGAAGAGAAAAGTATTATTTGGTGGTTCTGGGGGAAAATGGTTATTAAATTTCGAAGAAAAATATTATTTGTTCTTTAGAAGACTTGGGGAGGACTTTGTATCTATGAGAGTCCATGTATATATTAGTGTATTTGATTGAATACAAATGCTCAAAGGGCAATATCCAAAATCAAACATTGGGCTCAGGATAAGATTTGACCAGAGAAGAAAGAAAAGGAATGATTACTTTTTATTTTTTGAAAATCATATTGATGATGATGCAGCCCAAAATTGTGCCTGCTCCTTTTTCAGCCACATCACACCTTTGACTCATATACAGTTTGCAATCAACTTCTGTTACAAGCTCTTTTTCAAAAGTACCATTACTAAGTTATTTGTAACTTAGGACCTATTGTGTCCTAAGTCTTTCCTAAAATCCTTCATTGTGGAGTTGTTAAGTGTTACAATGTAGCTGAAATAATGAGGAACAAAATTCTGTTCACTTTTTTTAAAAAAAATCTAACCTTCAATATTTTACTCCTCACGTTCTGCTTTCAGAAATATATATCTATGTCTGTGTTTCTGTATTACACACACATTCTTCAGACTACTTTAACTGGAATACATTTCAGCATCAACTGTATAAACAAAATATTATGTTGATTATATATGATTAAAGTTAACACTAGCTTTTTTTGTTGCTTATTATATATTTACCAGAGTGTCTTGACAAATAACATGTTTGCCTCAGATGAAATCCCTTTTGCAAACTAGTATCAAAATTGTGTAAGCCAGTATCTAAATTTATTTAAAACATGTTTGGGTCTGTCTATCTTAATGAAAAGAAGGACTAGGGGTGACATGATAGCAGTTTTCTAATATCTCAGGAGTTGCCACAAAGAAGAGAGAGTCAAGCTATTCTCCAAAGCACCTGAAGGCAGGACAAGAAGCAATGGGTGGAAACTAGTCAAGGAGAGAAGCAACTTACAACTAAGGAGAAATTTCCTGACAGTTAGAACAATTAATCAGTGGAACAACTTGCTTCCAGAAGTTGTGAATGCTCCAACATTGGAAGTTTTTAAGAAGAGATTGGACAACCATTTTTCTGAAATGGTATAGGGTTTCCTGCCTGAGCAGGGGGTTGGACTAGAAGACCTTCAAGGTCCCTTCCAACTCTGTTATTCTATTCTATTCTATTCTATTCTGTTCTGTTCTCTTCTCTTCTCTTCTCTTCTCTTCTCTTCTCTTCTCTTCTCTTCTCTTCTCTTCTCTTCTCTTCTCTTCTCTTCTCTTCTCTTCTCTTCTGTTCTACCCTACCCTACCCTACCCTACCCTACCCTATCTTATCCATATAGCTGCCTATCTTAAATCAAATTCTGGGCAGCTTACAAGCAATAATATGATATAAAACTGACAGCATTAAAGCTAAAAGCAAAAATCTTATTTATTTATGAGTGTTGTTAAATGAGGCTTCTGACATAATCTATAATTCATATCTACATAACACTTCTGCCACTGTGAGAACAGTAAGAATTTAATTTATTATCAGTCCCACATTCATATTATACTGCTAAACCCACTTTAACTGTCTCTTTTATCAATTTTTAATTAGATTTTTTAAATACAATAAAAGTACGAAAAAATCAGAAGAAAAGGAAAAGAATGATAGAATTATAACTTCCATACTTCTTTCCATTGACTATTTATTATCTTACTCTTTCCTTCCTCTTCTTCTCTCTCCTCTTACTTTAGAATTCCTTCCCTTCCCTTTTAATGCTTTTTTAATCCCACAATCCATAAATCATAACTTCAGGCTTTTCAGTCTTTCAAAAAGATCTTTATCTGATCAAACTGATGAGCTTCACCATTTCCACATGTTTCATCAATTTTAAAATCCAGTGGGTATTTCATTTTTCTTCCTGTGGGCATACAGTAACAGTTATCATATATAGTGTTTCCCCGAAAATAAGCCCGAAAATATTTAAACGGATACGCAGCTGGTCCCCACCATTTCCTCTGGTTAGGGTTAGGGAGGCAGAGGTGGAAGTCGGGTAAGACGGCAAGAAGATCTCCATCTTGCTCCACGCGCCCCAAAATAATAAGACCTCTCCGAAAATAAGGCAAGCGTTTATTTCGAGGTTCAAAAAAATATAAGACAGGGTCTTATTTTCGGAAAAACATGGTAGTTTTTATATTTCTTTTATAATTCAATTCTGATCTCATTGTAACCTTAATTTACAGTATATTTTGCATCATTGTATGGATTTGCACCCAAATTGTCTTTTTTCAATGGTCCACCACGCTAATAAAAATTCCCTTCTTTCTTTTCACACTTCCCACATGGTTTGATATCCCTTTATACATTGTTGACAATTTGACTGATGTCTTGTATCAACAATACATCTTTTTATAAACTTTTTCTCTTAAATTCTAACAGTGTAAATTTAGCATTAATTTTCCACAATTTGCACATTCTCGTGTTATTAGTGACATTAATTAACAGTAGTTCCAAGTTCTTCCTTAGCTATCACAAATATACAGTACAAAGTCAGATTATTGCTTCATCTGTCCCAGTCAATCTAGTCTGTTCCTTGAGTTTTCTAAACTTTTTGAAAGCTTGTTTCTAGTCAGAGGTAAACATCCCTGAATGTCTGATTTCCAGAAGAGATTCTTCATCCAGAATTTTTCCAGATTTTAAAATTGAAAATGTATTAAAAATACTAAATTAGACCCAATGAATGGATGGGGCTGATCCTTTTTTATACATGGATGCCCAAGAGATGATTTCCAATTTTCTTGAACTAGGTACACTGCATTGGTCTTCCTTTCTTGCAGACTAGAGATTTCTTTTTCAAAAGTTTGTGGAAACATCATGCAAGGGTTAAAGAAGAAGACAAAACTTATGAAGTACTCAGTATGCTCTTAGCAAACCAACTTTGTTTTGAAAAGAAAGAAAAAAAAGAAAGAGATGACCGCAAGCTCGTGCCTAATGGAAGTAAATGCAAACTGTCCCTCTCCCATTGCAGATTTTTCCTTTCTGTGGAAAGGTAAATCCTACTAGATATTGTTCTACCACAAATCCATTGATAGTGGAACACCTAAACCATCCCCAACAGTACCTTGGATGGCATTTTTTTAAAAAAAAGTTCTATTCCTATTCTGGCCTGGAAATTTAATCTTTGACTTTTCCCATGCAAATCATATGTTTAATTCTGAAATATGATATTGCCCCATAGGGCAATCACTTTTAATTTCCCAACGTGAAATCCTCAAGATAGGCATGGTGTGCCCAATCATTCTTACAAATCATAAAGGTGGGCTGTATTTCAAAGGTGATTTAGTCCAGCCTACTGCTCAGGGCAAGATCAAGTAAAATGTTTTGGACAGATAGATGGCTTTCCAACCCCTGTTTGAAGACCTCCAATAAAGGGGATTGTACAATTCCTGAGCCAACCTATTTCACTGGTTTACATCTCTTACCATTGCCATCTCTTACCATTCAGAAATTCTTCCTAATGGAGTGCTCTGAACATGATAAATTGTCATTAAAGCTGTAAATCATAGACCCAGCTCACCTAACAAGAATTAACACAAAGGGATCAATACTGAGAGAGATTTACATGATTCCAAGGAGAACCTGCCAGGTTTTTTCCCTCTCTTTTGTTTCCAAGGACAGCATTTACAAAATTAACATTTGATAAGTTCTCTTTGCCTGCTCTTCAAAATAACTCTCATAAGGAACATACCAGCCCCTCCAGATTGAGAATAATAGAAAAAGCTGTCCATATTTTACTGTGCCTTCTATACAGATTACTCCACGAAGTACATCACACACACCCTTTTTTTCATATTTTCCAGAGCAATGTTATCTTTCCTAATCATTTTATTTTGACCAATTAGATTATTAACTGATCATGTCCTGACTTTACTTTGCTCACCCCTGAGTAAATCTAGATTGTAATTAAGTATGTGTATGTACAGCTAAATTATTTTGGTATATCCTGTATCCTGATCTATTGTTTTTGTACAACTGCTGCATAATGTTTAATATTTTATTTAACTTGCCTTTGACTATAATTTTTTTAAAAAACTCAAATATTACCTCCTAATATCTAACCTGAATCGGCTTCTCTACAGTTCTGATCTTTCCCTCTAAGTCAACAGGGAAAAAAGTTCTTTCCTGTCCTGTATGACCATTTTTTCAGTTATCTAAAAATTGACTTTTTAGCAGCTGCATTAGCTGTTAGACATACTTAATGTGTGATCTACTCAAACACTCACGTCCATGTTGCATGGAGTACTGCCAATCCAGGTAACCTATATCCTATACTTATGCCCCATTAAATAACATCTTGTTCTTTCTCAGTCACTGTGTACAACTGCCTAGAACATCTTGAATCACCACTTTCCATTCTAAAGAGTTTGCCACTTCTCTTAGCTCTCCAGGGGTGTCAAACTGGTGGCCCACAGGCCAGATACATCATGTGCAGGCCACGCCCACCCCAGCTCCAAGAAGGAAAAAAATGTCACGAAACATCATGTGACGGCAACATGATGCCACAAGTTAGAAACCCGTGCTCTAGACCCGTGTCGAGTCCTGCCGGAGCTCGCCATCGATGGGGTGTGTGGGAGACGAAGGAGTGGAGATAAGCAGCCGCAGAGAACACACAAACAGTTCCTGGATAGCAGCATTCAGGGCAATGATTGATGACGTTGCTGGGCCTCTCCGATTCTGCTGTCCTCGCTGCTCGCAGCTGTTACTGTTAAGGGAGTGGGGGGTGCTTGATTGATAATCACCGGATGTATGTTTAAGGGGCTGAGTTTTTGTTAAATAGCGCTGTGGTGTGATTACACCCAGCGCTGACTTTGAACCAAAACACCGACTTGTACTTTACTTTTGACTGCAAGCTTATCATTGCCAAAGTAAACCCTGATTCTCTCTGTGTTACTGGTGATTATTTCCTATCGCAGTTCTGAACGAACGACAAGCCGAGAGAAAGTCAGCGCTTGGTTCTTTTTCGCAAGAGGTGAGGAGTCCCTGTGGCTTTGCAGCAAAGGGGGATATGGCAGAAGGGACGGCCTTGGAAGAGCAGGAGTGTGGTGGAGATGTGGAGGGGGAGGAACCACTGATAGAGGAGGTGAAGGAGAGTGTGGAACAGTTGGCAGTGAAACCAAAAGTCAAGCAACCCAAGAGCGCCCCGCCCCGACCGGAGGAGGAGAGTTTTCCAGGACAACGGGCTCGGACGGGGGATTGGTGGCACAGCTCTGTTCTCCTCGGGCCACGGATGCCAACACCCCCTCGCTTGGGAGCATCTTTCCAGGGCTGGAGGGAGAGGCGATGGACTGAGGAGGATGAAGGGGATTGGGGGTATCCTGCCTCATCCGGTCCCAGCACCATGGATACGCTACGTGAGCGTTTTGGGGAATCTGGATTTCGTGACGCCCCATCCTGGCAGCCCTGGGTTGCAGGGCTGGAGCCTCCAGGTTCTTCTTGGCAGGATACAGGGGTGACCGCTTCGGAGACCCAGTTCCGGCTCACAAGTCCTAAATTGAGGATGGAGCGGACCTCTAGACGATCCATGGACCAACCCCCTCCAGAACAAGACCAAGGTGCCTCGTCGGGAGACCTTGGAGCCGGTCCTGAGCCCCAACCAACGCAATTGGCAGGGGGCTTACCTGTTGGGGGTCGCGGGGCGACGAGGGACCAACCTAGGCAGGACAGGAGAGCGACTGGAGCAGCGAGGACCCCAGGCCCCATGCCTTGGCCTCCGGGGGCCCCGCCGGGGCTGTGGGTCCCGCAGGCCGTTTGGGGACCACCTGCCCTGCAGACTTCCTTTGACGGAAACCCTGAACGAGTGGCTATTTTCTTAAGCCAGGTGATAAGCCATATGGACCAATATGGACAGTGGTATCCCTCCCAGTGGGCTATGGTGGTTGCTGTTACAGGGGTCCTGACGGGAGAAGCAGCTGAGTGGGTGGCAGGCCTCCATGCTAAACATGCAAGGGAACTCGTGGACCTGGGACGATTTCTGGAGGCTCTTCGTGCCAGATTTGAAGACGAAACAAGCGCCCAGGTTGCAGAGGGGGATTTGTTTGCGCTTAAGCAACGGGGCGTACCAGCAAAGGAATATGTACAGGAGTTCCGAAAGATTGCGGCTCGGTTGGTGGGGTGGCCAGAACGTCTTCTGGTGCACCAATTCCATAAAGGACTAGACCGTGATTTACGGCAAGCCTGCGTGTACCGGGGCTTGCCCCCCAAGTTGAGTGTGTGGTACAAGGCAGCCATCGAATTGGACGTCGGTCTCCGAGAATTCCGTATACGGGGTGAAGGGGTTGCAAGTCAAGGAAAACTACCAGCAGAACGCACACAAACACCCAAGGAGACTAAACCGAATGCTGGCTCCGGCTTGGGGGAAAGGATCCAGCGGCCTGCGTTTCGTTGCTTCAGATGTAATCGCCTTGGTCATCGAGCAGCCGACTGTCCTCATCCCATGCCCCGTAACTTGGACCAAAACCCCCCTCCTAGAGCTGTGTTGAGAGGCAGAGGCCGACCAACATCCGAACGGTCCCAAATGACTCAAACATCCTGTATGGAGAGGGATCCCCTGGCTACAGATACTAAGAAAGTGGTGGCGGAAAAGTTCCCGATTGTGGCTGGGGATAGTGATGAAGACGATGAGGACCCACATGACCCGATGGTGAGCGACCCCATCCGACCTTTTGTGGTACCAGTCGTACTCCGAAACCCACGGGCCACCACTGGACGCCGATATGAGGCATTGATTGGACTCCAGGGTTCGTAGGGGGATGTTACAATATCTTGTGCGGTGGAAAGGATACCCTGTAACACAGGCCTCGTGGGTGGCAGCACCCGATGTTCACGCTGCCCGATTGATACAACGGTTCCATCGGAAATACCCAGCCAAACCTAATGCAGGATCGTAACAGTGACTAACATCTGTATGCTGTCTATTTAGAGGTGAGCTCCTGGTAGGGGGGGCCGCCTGTCGAGTCCTGCCGGAGCTCGCCATCGATGGGGTGTGTGGGAGACGAAGGAGTGGAGATAAGCAGCCGCAGAGAACACACAAACAGTTCCTGGATAGCAGCATTCAGGGCAATGATTGATGACGTTGCTGGGCCTCTCCGATTCTGCTGTCCTCGCTGCTCGCAGCTGTTACTGTTAAGGGAGTGGGGGGTGCTTGATTGATAATCACCGGATGTATGTTTAAGGGGCTGAGTTTTTGTTAAATAGCGCTGTGGTGTGATTACACCCAGCGCTGACTTTGAACCAAAACACCGACTTGTACTTTACTTTTGACTGCAAGCTTATCATTGCCAAAGTAAACCCCGATTCTCTGTGTGTTACTGGTGATTATTTCCTATCGCAGTTCTGAACGAACGACAAGCCGAGACCCGTGATGGCGAACCTATGGCACGCATACCACAGGTGGCACGTGGAGCCATGTTGCCTTGCATGCGCGGCGTCGGCCATTCCTCTTCCGGGTTCGCACCCGAAGCTTACCTCATCAGACTAGCTGGCCAGTGCGCATGCGTGCACCAGAAACTGAAAGTACGTTTCCCGGCATGCGCATTCCCACTGGGCAGTTCCTCTTACAACATGTGCAAAGCTGAACTGTTGGCTACTGTTTTATTGGTCTCCTGCTGCTTGCCCAGACTACCCAGCCCAAGCCCAGCTGCTCTGCTCCTCACCCTCTTGATTGCCGTCACCTTCCTAATTTTTGGTAACTTGCAAGTGGGCTGCTGCGGGGGGGGGAGGCCTGGGGGGGGTGGCAGGGTGCTGCCCAGGATCGAAGTGGGCTGCTTGGGATGGGGACTGGCCTTTCTGTACCCAGCGACGTCTTGATGGTCTTGAGGGGGGTGCAGAGCTAGTGTAAATGAGAAGCAGGAAAGCCTTTCACCGGGGAGACTACCGTACGGTAGTAATCATGTTATCAACCTCTTTATTCAGGTCATCGATACAAACATCAAATAGCTCAGGGCTCAGGATAGATACTCACACTTGATACTACTTTCCAAGCCAATGTGGAGTCCTTTTTCAGTACTCTCTGGGTGCAATTATTCAGCCATTTAACCGTTGTATCATAAAATTTTACTATTTGTTGGTTAAAGTTTTATATTTATTATGCTTTTATCCTGCCAAAATCTAATGAGTCACAGAGGTTTATATAATGTAATAAGAGTTGGAGGCTTTCATGATGTCCATAACTACCACTATTTACTTAGGTAAGTCTGACATGACCTGTTTGTGACAAACACATGGCTCTTTCTAACTGCTACATATATATCCAAGTGCTGTTTAACTGAAGCACTATAATTTCTCAGGTTCTCCTCCTGCCCTTTGTTGGAAGATAGGAACAAGATTTACTATCCTCCAATCCTCTAGGTTTTCACCAGGAATTCTCAAAGATTGCAGTTAACCATTCTGCAGTCCTTTCTTCTAGTTCCTTCAGAAACTTATAATGTGATCTATCTGTCTCTAGTGACTGGAATTAATTTAAAATTAGTATATTTTTCTTCTTTCCTTGTCTATCCTGATCTAGTAATGGTCAGCTAAAGCTTCTTTTCCCTCTGTGAGGAAAGCAGACATAAGTACTAAAACATTACTGACTTACTTCTTGTACCTTGTAGAAGCATTTTGTCTTTCTTTTTGTTTCTAACACTGGAAAAATTCTTCTCTGTTGATTTGTGCATTTACAGCAACCCTCAGTTTATTCTGAATTTTAGCCTCTCTGACATAATCCTTATGGTTTCTGGTGACTATCTTTATATCCTTTCTTGTTCTGTGGCCTCTCTTCCATTTCCATATATCTATTCCTTTTCTTTTCAGCATTTTTGAAAGTTTTGTATACTGTATATCCACCCTGATGACTCCCATTTTTATTTCTAATAGGAAATGTTTGTGACCACTCATTTCCATCCTTCTCACTTTTTTCCTCTAGGAATTCAAGTCAGTGGATATCACCTACATTCCATCTGAATTCATCAAGATTTAATCTTTTGAAGTCTATCATATAAGCCTGACTATTTTTTATTCCTTTTCCCTTTGATGTGGTCTTCTCTCATCAATCCAGTCATCTTCATTCTTCAGCCAATTACTCCCACTTGGATTAGGCCTGGAATAGTGGATTCCCTTATTTCTTCTGTCATTTTCTGACAAATTAAGTTGCCAATGAGAGAGAACATCAATTTGTATGACCTCTAATCCTTGAACAGAGTTAGATTTCCAGCAGCTATTAAGGTAGTTGATTTTCAATTGCCACTATCACATGCATCTTTGAAAGTGTAGTTATCTGACATAAAAAGGCCTCAATATATCTTCCACCTGTCTGTGTGATCTATAATAAACCGTCATTATATCATTTCAGTTTCTCGTTCATGTATTCCTATCCAGACACTCTCAACGAGATTTCCATGCTCTGATTCCTGAATTTTTGCATAGGCCTATGCTTCCTTTCAGGACGTGGTGGCTCAGTGTCTAAGACGCTGAGCTTGTTGATCAAAAAGTCGGCAGTTTTGCTGTTCAAATCCCTAGTGCCGCATAATGGGCTGAACTCCCATTACTTGTCCCAGCTTCTGCCAACCTAGCAGTTCAAAAGCACGTAAAAAAATGCAAATAGAAAAATATGGACCACCTTTGGTGGGAAGGTAACAGCATTCTCTGCACCTTTGGCATTTAGTCATGCTGGTCACATGACCACAGAGACATCTTCGGACAGTGCTGGCTCTTCGGCTTTGAAACGGAGATGAGCACCGCCCCCTAGATTCGGGAACGACTAGCACATATGTGCGAGGGGAACCTTTACTTTTACATTATGCTTCCTTTAAATACATTACAGCACTGTCTCTCTTTCTTTTTCAATAAGGAACATCTCTCATAGCATCTCCCTTATTAATTCAGAAAAGCCATTTGTTCTGTTTTTTTATCTCTACTTAATATTATATACCATGTATATTTTCTATGTGGATTTATATGTACTCCATAATAATATCTCTCTCTCTCTCTCCCTCCCCTCTCTGTTTACACCCTACTTATTTCCTAATACAGTGTTATGTTATGACTTGTTGATGGTGATTTTCCCTCTCTAAATCAGGTTGGCAGGAGCTTTTTTTTTCCAGCTGGCAAAATATTTTCCCCATCCTCTTGGACTCTCCCCAGGGCCATCTGTGTTGAGCAGATAGGAAGCACATTCTTAATTTTTTTCCCCACCTTTGGAGGAAACTTCTCCAGAAAATGCCCTGATCTGCTTCACAGACTTCAGGGCATTTCCCAACCACAGGCTCTCAGTGTGAAAAAAATCTTCTGATTCCAACTCAAGTTTACCAGCCCTCATTGTTATATAGATCTTCAATATTCAGAAGTGTTTCATTTTAGTTGTTGGCCATTACCTCCATTCAGTTCTATCCCATTCTTCTTCCAGTTCCTCTATGAATTTAAGACTCCACCTCTAATACCAGCACATTCTTTCTTCCTATAAGAAAATTTTTCTTTTGAAGAGTTAAACTCTGTTTTCCTCCCAGTTTCATATCTGCAAGACTAGTTTGTTGGGCTTTCTCTGTGGATACAGGAACAACTGGTAGGAAGACTTGGCTGAATGCAAGCTGTCAGATGCCTTCCTGCAAAAGTGATCCTTAAATGTTCATCCTATAAAGGAGATCTACATTTTCAATGCTAATGAAGATTAATTTGTTTTGTCGACAGCCTTCCAAAGTGGGGATGAATTGATCATGAAAGGTCATGATCTACAAGGAGGGGGGGGAACCCTCTTTATGTTCATACTGTTTTACTGCTATTTCATATTACTTTTTCTGGTTATGTTCTATATATTGAATAAAAGTATAATAATTATTCAGCACTGAATTATGTAGGTGCAATGTATTTTATTCCACAAAAGCTAACTTTTTTTCAGTCTATTTATTAAACTTTTACACTGTTCAATTCCCAACAATTCTGGGTGTGATACATGAATAAAAATGGCACACACACAAAAAAGTACAAGTGTACAATAGTATCACATTCACATCTGCTTATATGAGTCTCACTTCCTCTATCATCTCAATCCCACACAGTGCTGCCCACAAATACCCATCTAAAATAATGGCCTTTTAAATAATTACTATATGTTTAATTTCCTTGTTCTCTGCTATTAATTGCCTAATAGCAGAGAGCAATAGAATTTAGCATACAGCAGAGGAGACATAATTGCACAAATCTTTAGCCATTAATTAAGACTGATCTCCAAATTAGAGAGGCATAAGCAAAATTTGGAATTGCAAAAAAGAATAAAATCATTCAAAATCCAATTCAAATTGTTTTGGATCACTGACTCAATTTGAATTCACAATTTTATTCAATGAATTTAATCCGTTCAAATTATCAGTAGGAATTGTGGAATAGAATTGTTGCAATCAATTCAATTTGGCTTTGATTCAATATATTTAAGCATTCACACACACAAAAGCTCACTGAATCACTAAATTAATCTGAAAGTGTCTGATTTTATTTGACGGGTCATATTAATCTGGCATTTTGGTTTGAAAGGGTGATTTGGTTTGAACTGCCTATTGAACCGAACCAAAAGTTTGAACTAAAGCATCATCATTATTAGCCCTGCCTTAACAAGATTCTTGTGTGCCTTATGATACATATGAAGCTTTTGTATACTTCTTGCAGGCCAGCTGGAGTAGAGGCTGTTCTAAATCCACGACAAATGTTCTTCTCCCCTGTACTAATAGTTACCATTTGTAGACAATGGACTCTCTCTGTGCTTCACAACAGTTCAGCATTGCAACTTAACAATAAAAAAGTTGGATTCATCTATCCCCAAATGCCTCTGGGATTCAATACTTATTCCCAAATGCTGATTATGATGCTCAAGAAAACTACTTTGAGAAATGAATTTTGCATTATTTTCCTCTCCTTGATCAGGATAGTGAGATACTAAGGATGTTGAACATAATGTATGCACCTTGGTGACCTCCCTCTGTGAGGTTGATGGGCACTTCAAAACTCTGAAAAATAAATAAAATATTGTGTTTTCTGGCTGAGATATTCTGACCTAATGTTCTCCCTGGAAATACTGGTAAATGTTCAAATATTTATTAATCTACTGCTCTCAATATTCACAATATAGTGTACCTCCAGATTCATTTTTCACAGATAGTGAGGTAATCGGTTCGGACCGGTTCACAAGAACCGGTAGTGAAAATGGCGGGAGGCTCTGCCCACTGACCCAGACATCATCAGAAGTGATCGTGAGCACGCAAGCGTGGGCATGATGCGAACCGGTAGTAAAGGTAAGTAGAACCCACCCCTGGGCAACACTTATTTGGTTTTCCAAACCTGGTTCCAAAGTATAGAAGCAAATGCTTTAAATGGTCTTGAAAGTAATCCTGAATATGTATGTATAACTATAATCTTATTTCCTTCTCCCTACTAATTTATTGGGTTTATGTTTGTATATCAGGGTCATTTACTTTGTAGAACACTGCATTTCTCCTGACTTCCTTCTCTGTTTAAAATAAGAAGCCAGACTGATTTGGCACCTAGCCCACTCTAACCCCAAAAGTGTTTATCCTCTTGCATTTGTTTAGCACTACTGCACTAAGCTCTACACCAAGTTACCGTTAACAAGTGTCTGCAATTTACAGTTGGAACAAAACTCACTGAATTTTGTGTCATGATCTGCAGTTTGTCAACTTCTTTTCAGGCCCGATTTAAAGCAGTGTTTCTCAGTCTCAGGAGTTTTAAGATGTGAGGAGTCCAACTGAGGAATTCTGGGAGTTGAAATACATACTTCTTAAAGTTGCTGAGATGGGGAAATGCTGATTTAAAGTGTTAGTCATTAAAATCCTTGCTACAGCAAGACTCATATCTCTCCCTATGAACCTGTTTGCATTTTAAAATCTGCAGCAGAGGCTCTTCTGGAAGCAGCTCTGCTCCCAAAGCTCATCCAAAAGATATGCAGTAGAGAGACTTTCACATAACACAAGTGTAAAGTGGCTGCAGGACCCCAGAGCCGAGAAAAGCAATCTCCTAAAATTAATCACCATCACAGCAGCAGACATCTAACAGCAGGCTAAGAATCTTAAGAGCTGGACAGCACCTGGCCCTGACCTGATCTACACCTACTGGCTAAAGAAACTAACAGCAGTGCATGAACACCTAACAGCACAGATAAACCAGCTATTAGTAGTAGTTTCCCACCCAGATTGGATAGCACAAGGAAGGGCAGTGCTAACCATGAAAGCCTCCACAAAGGAACAGCATCATCCAATGACTGGCCAATAACTTGCTTCTCCACAATATGGAAAGTCTACCAAGCATCGTAGCTGCCAAGCTATAAGATCAAATGGGCCACTACATGAAACAACTCAGAAAGGCATTGGAAATAACACCAGAGATTCAAAATACCAGTTGTTCATAGCTAGAGCAGTTGCTCAAGACTCAAGATCTTAACTCAATGCCATATACATGGATCTGTGATTGCCTGGTGCTATGCAAAGTCAAGAGGACACTAAGGACCTTCCCTAAGAACTCAATGGGATTATGAAAGACAACACAAGAAGTCAAGTCAAATCAGCTTGCAAAAGTGGCCATCAAGTGTGCTATATATTACGGAGATGAACTGTCTTCACTGCTGTTCTGCAAAGCCTTGAACCCTCTCAGATAGATAACCACAAGGACTGGATATTAATAAAGTTCAAAAGTAGAACCACCATCAACCATGCCCTCTGCACAGGTGACATTGATTCATTGATCTACCTACATGAATCTACAGTGGGGACATTTGGATGCCCTAAGAGCCTCGGTGGTACAGCGGACTAAAGTGCTGTTAAGTGCTAGCACTTAGCTGCCTGCAATTAGTGCAAGTTCGAATCTCACCAGGCTCAAGGTTGACTCAGCCTTCCATCCTTTCGAGGTAGGTAAATTGAGGACCGGGATTGTGGGGGCAATAAGCCAACTTTGTATAGAACAAGACCACTTGGAGGGCTGAAAGCCCTAATAAGCAGGTATATACAAGAAAGTATGCAGGCTATTACTATAATGCATTGTAAGCCGCCCTGAGTCTACGGAGAAGGGCGGCATATAAATTGGACAAACAAATAAATAAATAAATAAATAAATAAATAAATAAATAAATAAATAAATAAATAAATAAATAAATAAATTTGGACTGGAGAAGTGTGGCTGGATGGTTGGAAAGTGTGGGAAGGTAGTTAAAACTGAATTGTGGACCTTGATATTCTACACATAGTCACATAGGAATGATGAGGAAGTAAAGAAGATAGAACTCTTAACTGTCAACAAAAGATAAGATGAGCCTTCTTAATGGAAAGAACAAGATATATGCCACCAATATGTATGTCCTGCTAACCATTAGATCCCTGTTAGTATAGTAAGCTGATCAAATAGGGACATGGGGTTGCTGAAGTGAAGACCTAGAAGATCTTCATAATGTATGGAGATTTCCATCCCAATATTCAGATTTTAGACCAGTCAGAAAGAAGGTAGGAAAAGTCTAGTGAGTTTCCAGGAGTCCAGAATCCAGTAGCACATCAATAAGGTAACACCCAAAGATAAGCTGCTGAGAAAGGCCTGAGGCACGGCAGATATGGGAGGAAGATCAAGTAGCGGAGGTGCCATGGCAAAACAAGAACTACCTGAAGTGCAGACTATACAGAAAGGTCTCAGAAACACTCCAACACATAGTGGCAGGATGTAAGACACAGCCAAGAAGAGCATACACTGAATAGCATAACCAGGTAGCTGGCATTATATATATGAACATCTGCATAGGGTAGTCCAGATGGGAGATTCCACAGAAAGTACCTACTCACATAGGTAGGTTCTGGCCAATCAACCATGAATGTAGTTGTCAAGGTCCACAAAATAGCATACTGGTAGACATAGTGGTTCCAAGTGACAGCAACGTCAGAAAGAAGGAGTAAAGGAAGCTGGAGGAGTACCATGGCCCAAAGGAGAAACTTGAGAGGATTGGAAAGTAAAGCCCCAAATGGTCCCAATGCTGGTAGGAGCATTTGGGTCTGTAACTCCTAAACTGGGAGAGTGATTCCAACAGATCCCAAGAAGAACATCGGACCGTACTGTCAAGAAGAGCACAGAGCTAGGAACAGTTAAGACACTGTGCAGGAACTCAAATTCCCAGGCCTCTGGTCAGTGGTAGGTTTCAAAAATTTTTACTACCAGTTTTGTGGGCGTGGCTTGGTGAGTGTGGCATAGCTTGGTGGGCGTGGCTTGGTGGGTGTGGCAGGGGAAGGATACTGTAAAATCCCCTTTTCCTCCCGATCAGATGGGACTTGGAAGGCAGAGAATAGATGGGGGTGGGGCCAGTCAGAATTTTTACTACCGGTTCTCCGAACTACTCAAAATTTCCTCTACTGGTTCTCCAAAACTGGTCAGAACCTGCTGAAACCCACCTCTGCCTCTGGTAGAGGAGTTAAGGTTGAGGAAAACATATACTATCCATAGGGGTAAGAAGAGATAGATAGGTGATAGATGGATTGGAGAGAAAGAGGGAGGGAGGGAGGGAGAATCTTTCTCTTAAACATATGACTTTCATCAAGCTTTTATCAAGCAATGATTTTATTATTTTTAATTTATCATTTTTAAAAAATTTTAAGAATATTTTTGCACTTCATATTTCTCTGTGTATATTATTTTAAATTGTTGGTCCTACTAACATTTTTAATAGAAAGGTAGGATTATATATTGAGAAACTAATCAAGAATAGCATGGCAGATAAGATTATGTTTGTCTATCATGCAGCATGTGTGAGTCAATAATCATTCGTTTATGATTATTATGTAAACATCAGTGATCTTATTTGATTGTTTTGATCTCATCCCATTCACTCACACATTTGTTTAATATAGTGCTGTATATTTTATTGTACATTTATTCTTCTAGGTCACAGCCATTATCCAAATATTTCTTCAAAGAGATATTTCACTATAGAACTGAAGATTAACAAAGAGGGAGCCAGTTTGGTGGAGCGATTAAGGTGCTGGGCTGAAAACCAGAAGAGCGTGAGATCAAATCCTGCCTTACACACAAATTTTGTGTCATTGTCTCATGGTCCAACTAACCTCACAGACATTGTTATGAGAAAACAGGAAGCAGGAACATTAGAAATGCATGGTGCCTTGAATTGATCAAAACATTGTAAAGATGGGATAAAAGTTAAATAAATAAAATGTTCCATTCCAAGCAGTGGTGGGATTCAGCCAGTTCGCACCACTTCGGAAGAACCAGTTGTTAACTTTCTGAGCAGTTTGGCAAACTGGTTGTTGGAAGAAAACATTAGGGCAGAGAACCGGTTGTTAAATTACTTGAATCCCACCACTGATTCCAAGTGACATCAGTTAGGTGGAACAGCACTCCACTTTGAAGTCAGACTACAGAAACTGCCTCTCTTTACTTCAAGAGGAGGATGGCTTCTGCCCATGTATAGTGGCCATTTTTCCTGAAATGAGAAAAAAACTACAGTCCAATGCATCATGGAGGCATGAGACAGATGGGGTGCAATTTGTGAGGCTTAGCAAATGAGTTTTTCCACTTCCGTTCCCACTTCCTTTTCTTTCTATCTCTAATGCAATAATATAGATCTGCTAGGATTTATTATGTTTCCTCACCTTGTCAATGCAAGAACTGCTTGTATTGCTTAGCCTTTGGGGCTGAATATTGGAGTTGAGCGGCTACAACAAACTTGAATAAATAAATATGTAGCCCTTGCCTCCTAGGTATAGAAAAGAAGGGGGAAAAACAAAAATTAGGAAATAATCAACTAGATTGCTACATGTTAACATGATTTGTGCTTAGTGCTGTCCATTATTTATAAGAAACCCTGACATCCAGAAATGTGTGACTATGGGTATCCCAAATTGCAAGTACACAAGTACAGTACAGGATAATAAAAATAAGGACAAATAGGCTGAAAAACAGCTTCTATCCCAGGGCAGCAACTATATTGAATTCTACTGTATAGTGCAATTTCAATGCAATATTGGGTTTTCAATTCAATTGCATAGAATGTGAAGGATGTGTGTTTGTGTTGGTTTTTTTTTTTAGTTATAATGTACACTGAAGATGGTATTTAATTTCGTTGTATGAGGTGCAATGACAACAAAGTAAACTAAACTAACTAAACAAAGAATCTGAACCAACAAAAAGTTGGATGATAACTTGGAAAGAGAATCCTGCTCTATTCTGTGTTATGCAAATTCTTTTATATCTGTAATAGAGGCTCCTTAGCCACCTGTGTTCAGATGTTTCTCTGTTGTAGGGAAGGCTGTGACAACTTTTTCTAACAAGGATTTATTTCTTTTTGGTTTGGATCCCAGTGCTTTAAATAAAAACAGCAGCTTTATTTAGTATTGATATTTATTTTTAAACAATGTCACACTGTGGCATTTAGTACTGTCACACCACAATGTCTAGCCAAAAGAAAATGCCAAATTGTGTTGGGTATGCATAAACAGTTATTAAACTCTGGATCACTCCTACCAGCTACTTTAAACAATTCAGCTCTGTAATATTGGCATGAGAAAATATCAAAGGGAAACAAATCTGGCTAAATATTTCTCATCATTATCTTCCTCTACAAAACTGCACAGCAATTACCACAATGGCTTAAATAATTAATCTCCTAATCAGTAAAATTAATTCCTCAGCTGGATGTGCTAAAGGCAATTTTAAGTGCATGTTAGTCAGTGCTCTACTTGCTACCTATTAACTGAAGTATATGTTAATTTTTTTAAAATAAAAAAAGTTTGCATTAGACTTAACTTTATTGGGGTGGGGGGTTGTCCAATTGAAAATATGTACTAGCTTTGTTCCTTTTAATCTAAACTCCTTGGAAAAAACTACCTGAATGAAATCAAAATACAGTTATAGATTTCTAAGTATTCATGAACATTGCAAAGTTTTGACTCCTGATCATAGGGAGGTGGTTTGCAAAGATCTGCAACCACATACTGTATAGTTGCAATAGCATTTAATCTTTTTTAATATAAGAGCTATAGGAATAGTCACGGTCTACTGCTACAATTTTAGACTGTATGTATAGGGCAGTGATGGCTAACCTTTTCCTGACCAAGTGCCCAAATCGTGCGTGTGCGCGAATGCATTCATGCTTGCCCGAGCCCCCCAAATGCAGTGTGTGTGCAGCCCCTGCACATGCACCCTGCCCCATGCATGCATATGTGTCCCCTGCAACTACTCCACCCCCTGCATATACATGGGCTACCTGCATGCATTCTGCCCCCCATGCATGCATGTGTAGCCGCCCTGCACATGCTCTACCCACATGCGGCCCCTCGCATGCACCCCATACCCTGCTCATGCACACATGCCCCTGCATGTGCCCCCCCACATATGCATGTGCGGCCCCCCCATACACACCCCATCCCCAGCGCATGCGCGGCAGAGACCTGAAGACCAGCTGGCCAGCAGGAGGCACGCACAAATGCACGGCGGAGCTGAACTGGGGCGACAGCTCACGCACCCACAGAGAGGGTGCTGCGTGCCACCTCTGGCACATGTGCCATAGGTTCGCCATCAAGGAGATAGGCTTTGGAAGGGCAGCGGAATCCAACTCTTTGCATCAATGACTTCATTAGATGCTTCATCTGCCAACAATGAGGGTGGATTCTTTTTGGTACCTGTCTGCCACCAAGATTTAAGTGTGGTGAATCAAAAGCTAAAAATAGGTATCCTGTAATTTGTTCTTGGGGCAGTCTCTGTATGATTCATCCTGTTTTCAAAGAAGAGTAGATGGAGCAGCAATCTAATTAATCATGAGCACTTGGGTTTGACTCCTTAGGTGGTGGAAGCAGCATTACATTTCCATTTAGATCAAATGATTCTTACCAGGATTCTGAAGGAAAATTACATTTCCATTGTTTGATCAAAAATAATAGAGCTTTGGATTTTATTTTTAGGCTGGGAGGTTATCTGCAAAGTGTTTTTTTAAGGATGAATTCCACAGAGACATTATCTATAAATCAGAGAAATATTAAAGGATAAGCTCAAGGGGCTTCCCCTTGCCTTTTCTGCTTTGCGTGCAGCTTGTGCCTTCTGGAAGTAGAGGAGAAGATAAATATGAAGCGCCTGTAGAGTTGATGAAGTCTTCCTGCCTGTAGAAATGAAGAGCTTTGAGGGAATAAGACTTTTGGCAGATTTCTCATCACACTGAGTACAGGTTGTGTTCGATACGTCATGTAGAAATGCAGCAGAAAAAAAAAATCAGCATGAACATTTGTATACAGTTTTATTGCATTTATCTTGGCACACAATTTATATATTTATATACATTTGCATGTGGTACTTCCACGAAAGGGACAACATTTTAAACTATCTTTCTATGTGAATAGTTAAGGGAATGGAATTGTTTAGCTTCTAGAACGATTCACCCTTCTGGTTTCCTTGCGTTGTCCTCTTTCTCCTCTGCTGTATATTTTTAATGTCTAGAATGTCAGGTGAAGCAAATTAAAGCTGGCATTGGCTTAAGCATGGCTTCTAATGGTCTCAGTTGTGCCTCCCCTGAGAAGTAAAGTGACTGTCAGAAATTACTTTCTTAGAGCTAAAAAAAAAAAAATGGAATAGGACTAGATACAATGTGCACTGCTACATGATGACTTTTTCCTCTGATCACATTTTGATGGAAATAGGTACACTCAAATTGTCCACCACAAATAAGTCAGGGTGAATAATCAGAAATGTTTCATCCTTGCAGGAAGGGCAATATACTGCCATTAAATATATCTTGGATATTTGATCATTACTGCTCATGAGAACAGCTACTAAGCTAGATGGGGTTCCAGATTGCAGAACTCAAGGTTGTAGAACTGAAAGAAACTGAATAACGAAAATAACAGAATGATATTGTGCTTGTTACACATACACTAATTAATCTTTCTTTGCTTCCAACATCTTTCCTCCCTCCTGTCTTTATGGAACAGACATACTGTAGGGCCTTGTTTTAATCAATACATGCATAGTCTTTAGCAGGTTGAGCTACTAAAGCAGGGGTTGATTTCAGAATTAAGACTTGCAGATGAGGCTCTGAAAAGTGAAGCATAATATCCAATATGGTCAGCAGACTAGAAAAGCAGCAGATTCTATAGGAAGAAACAAACAATAAACACCACGTCTTAGGTTTCCAGTTCTTGAATTAGTTCTATACAGGCCAAAGAATATAAGTCAAATCCAAAATAGATTATAACCCCGACACCTACACAAAATAAGAAGTAAAATAGCTGAGCACAGCAACAGATTTATGTGACACATATCCTGAAGATTATTGAGGAATTAAATAGTTGGAAGGCTTTCCAGTGAAGTTTTTCACTTCACTTTGTGGAGACGGCTAATATTTAAAATCACTCTAGTTCAAAGAACAATTCCTGAATTTATGCTGAAGAAATTAAAGCTCCTGCAGAGTTCATTCATACAGCAAGAGATCCAAGCTACAGATATATCAAGATGAAATTGCATTGTCAAAAGAATTAGCAAATGCACATACATACATATACATGTGTACTCAGTAGATAAAGCAGTTGGGTTCATATTATACGCTTAAAAGGATAGAACTGGATTAGGCCGAAGATATCCACAGGGCATGGCAAAAAAGAAAAAAGAAAGAAAAAAAATCAACATAATATCAATGATGGTCTGATTGTGGAACACACAATTGAGGTTCTGTTTGATTGTGGAACACACAATTGAGGTTCTTCTTTACTTTTTGATGTCTGCCATTTATATGACAGACATAAAAAGCAGGTGGAACATTAAGTGCAGTGTTAGGCAGCGTGGAAGTTTCCAGGGCTAATATGGCTTCCAAAGCTTTCTGAAAAGTTTTCTGGAACGCCGACACTGTTGAGGCTACCATTGTGACTTACTTTACCACACCATGCAAACATCCCTGGATTAGGCATGTGCAAAATCCCAACCATCAAAGGGGTAAGAATATGGTCAGATTAACCCCAGCCCTAGATTTATTTGAGACAAAAATATTCTCTTCTGATCTGCCATTCTTGTGGAAGGGAAGATTAATGTCAAGTTAAACCTCTCTTCCATCAACCTGCACAGATGGGAGCCTCAAGCTGTTTTGCAAAATGGGGTTCCCTGGGCATTCAGTCTCTCTTTGTTCCTGCTTTCAACTCTCATTATCCACAGAGCATGAATTACCAAAACAAGAGCTGAAAGAGTAGAAAGCGCAAAACCTAACTATCCATAGTGACTTCTCTCCAGGACACTGAAGAGTTAGGGTGGGGGGAGGTTGGGTATTATGTTTCCAACAACTGTCAAAACAAAACCAAAAATGAAACCTGACAGCTGACCAGCCTTTGCAAATGATGCTGGGATGGCAGCCAAGATGGCTTCCCTCAATATAGCCAAGCAGCTTTAGATTCTATTGATCATCTGCTGCTTCATCGCTTGGGGATTTTCTCCAGAAAAAATAGCAGTCTGATTCAAGTATATCACCAAAAAAAATCTTTCTCCAGCCTGTTAAAACGTATCTTTTAGAGCTATCGGATCTGGACTGCAGAATTCCAGAAAACCACAAGATGTTGGCAAGGAGATGCAGAAATTTTTATGTTTATACCGCCTTCTAGAGGTTCACCAGCCTGTTGCAATCCAATTCTGGTGCCTATTATCCACCTATCAAACATATACTGTACATACCAAAATCCTGTTCCTCTATAATGTCCCAGTCTATGCACAGACCTGCATTAGCTCACAAGAGAGACAGTTGTTTTTAAACTGTGCCTTCTGATATTTTTTGCTTTCTACTTCTCAGCCCCAAATTGTCAAGTAGCCCAAAAGTAATGAAAAATTGATCTATACAGGTACACCTTTTTGTATCAACAGTTGCAAGAAAAGACAACCAACAGTTGTCTTGTTGAAGAAAGTCCAAGAAAATTGGACTCCCCATCCTTTTTTTAACTCTCTCCCACTAAAAATTTGAACATTTTAAAATGATTGATTTGAGCTTCAGATTAGGATGTAGGGGATAGATGGCCAAAACTAGATTTCATTGCATATGGTATGCAATGTATGGACAAACCAAATGATTTGATTGATTCTATCCAATCATGGATGATTTTCAAAGACTGTCTGGAAAATCTGTTCTGACCTAGGCTCTCTTAACAAGCAGGAGGCAGGAATTACTGGCAAAACCTCTTTTATTTACACGATTTGAATTACATTCATTCACAATCAGCAAGGCTTGTCCAAACAGTTTTTCAAAGGAATATTTCTCAACACACCTTATCTCGTTTGGCAAGCTGCCACATAAATTGTTTCCAACCGCAGTACAAGGCAAAACTTGGAACAGAGTTTCTCAGAGTCACGGAATTAACAAATTGTTTCCTGCAAAAACCCACTCCCTGTTTGCTCCTCTTTTATTTCTTATGGGAGGGGCCAATTATCTCCAAGGTGTGGTCTTACTCCCAAGTCTTACTCCCAACCCTGCTTTCTTAATTGTTCTTGTCTTCTGGCAGCTCTGCGGATGGTCACACTGGGAATGGGCTCTAGCTGCTCCTCTGCCTCACTGCTGTCTATCTCCCTCTTTGCCTCCGATGCAGAGCCCTCGTCCGAGCTTTCTCCAGGCCCCAGGACTGGCCCAAGTTCCTCCCCAACCTCTTCACTGTCCAACTCTGCTGCCAGCTCTGCCAGCCGCTGGTGGGCCACAACAAAATCTCTCAGTTTTTTGGCAAGGTTTTTCAGAAGTGATTTGCCATAGCTTCCTTCCTAGGGCTAAGAGAACGTGACTGGCCCAAAGTCACCCAGATGACTTTGGGACCAGGACTAGAACTAAGGCAGGACTAGAATTCATGGTCTTCTAGTTTTTAGTCTGATGCCTTAACTACTCTACCAAACTGCCTCTCAAAGGATCTATACTGTCTGCCAATCAAAGAGGCAGATGCTGCACTTCCAGTCATCTTTTGCACTTGGAATGGTTTTTGAAACCTTCGTAGGTCACTACAGGTAATCCTCGACTTACAACAGTTCATTTAGTGACTACGGCACTGAAAAAAGGAATTTATGATCATTTTCCACACTTATAACCATTGTAGCATCCCCCATGGTCACATGATTTACATTTAGGTATAGAAATTTAATTAATAAATAAATAATTAATAATTTGGATGCTTGACAACTGACTACATTTATGACGGTGACAGTGTCCCAGAGTCATGTGATCTCCTTTTGAGACCTTCTGACAGGTCTCAAGAAGCCAGATTCACTTAACAACCATGTTACTAATTTAACAACTGCACTGATTCACTTAACAAATGTGGCAAGAAAGGTCGCGAAATGGGGCAAAACCCAATTAAAACATAAATTTTGTGCCCAACTGTGGTCGTAAGTTGAGGGACTACCTGTCTACTGATATCACTGGGATTCAAGCTGCTGAGTAATATAACCACTTCAGATATTGTAACAAGCAAGAAAGAATGTTGTGCTAGGTTATCATTATGGGTTGCTTAATCCAGATTCCCAATATTGTAATCTAGTGTAGAAAATTACAATATTGTAATCTAATTGTAGAAAAAATGCTTTTAAAAGGCTCTGACGATCCCAGCTGAGTTGCCTGATTGTCAGAGGCTTTTAAAAGCATTTTTTACAACCTCTTTGGCTGAAGAGGTTGTAGAAAAAATGGTTTTAAAAGTAAAAAAAAAAAAAGGTGGCCATGCCCATTCAGTCACATTACCCCCCGCTCCCCACCAAGCCATGCCTACAGAACTGGTAGTAACACATTTTATATTTCACCACTGATATATACATTATGGTTTTTTCAGATTCACTAGAACTTTTAGTGAAAGGACATTAGAAAAATCTACTCTTCAAATATCTTTGGTTTCATTTCAACAACATGCTGGGAGATTCAGATAGCCATACATGATTTTTTACTTTTCTTACGCTATTCTCACACGAGTTTTCAGAATTATGTTCAGTGGTGTCAGAAGCTTAGAAACAGATCAGTTTAAAGGGGAATGGAAATAATCCCCTATACCCGTGAAGGCAAACCTATGGCTCATGTGCCAGAGGTGGCACCCAGAGCCCTCTCTCTGGGCACCCACTCTGTCGCCAGCTGCTATTTTGGTTTCTGGCATGCTGGTCTTTGTGGGAGCTGGAGCGCCAGAAACCAGCCTGAAAACGGCTCGAAAAACAGCCAAAAAACAGGCTGTTTTCAGGCTGTTTTTTGGGCTATTTTCAGGCTGTTTTTCAGGCCTTTTTCAGGTCATTTTTGGGCTGTTTTGGGGCCATTTTCAGGCCATTCGTGGGTCATTTTCAGTCTGTTTTTCAGGCCAAAAATGGCCCAAAATCTACTCAAAACCGGCCTGAAAAATGGCCTGAAGACAGCCCGAAATGCGGCCTGGAAACAACCCAAAAGACAACCAAAAATGGCCAAAAACAAGCATGCACTCGCCAGCCAGCTGGTGTTCAGGTTTCCAGCACTTTGGCGCATGCACATGCATGCACGTACAAGCGTGTTCTGGTTTGGGCACTTGGTGCCGAAAAGATTCACCATCACTGGCATAGGGTCGCCTTCTTGAACAGGAGATTGGACTAGAAGACCTCCAAGGTCTCTTGCAACTCCTTATTCTGTTAAAATGAAAAAACTGAATACCCCCTTCCCCCAATACAATGGCATTTCCTAATAGCTTTCTTTGTGTTTCACTCCTTAATATAACTGCCACAGAATGACTGAGAGGTCAATGCAATTGCTCAAACCATCTCTACCAAGCATTCTAATAATAATAAAAAAAAGTTTCCAGATTTTTTTTTTCCTGTATCTTTCTGATGTCTCTCTCCTCACTCTCAGCAAGGCATTCCTCTTACTCTGAAATTGATTAGATGTTCAGGCACAGCTAATTATATATTTGACCAGATGCTTGAATAATATATTTTAGAAACTTAGTGCAGAAGTTTTAGCCATGTGTTCCTATTACAATAATGGGAAGGTTAGGGGTTATAATAGTGGATCAGGATACATCTGCTCCATTTTACAGTCGAATTTTAAGGACAGATTTCCAATCCAGCAAATTTCTAAGCCAACTGCTTATTTAAAACATACTTGGAAATTCACATGATCAGCCTGTATCTGGAAGGGTTCTAAAGTGGCCAAAAGACTTTTTTTTTTTTTAAACAGAATTTAAATGCTCCCAGAGAGACTATTACATGCTCAAAAGTGGAAATATTTGACATTACCCACAGTGGAGGTAATGGCTGGTGAAGATGATGGAACTTACAGAGATGGCTAAATTAACTTCTTTGATTAGAGATAAAATAAGATCTGTATTTATGGCTGACTGGAAATTTATAGAATTTTTGCATGAAACAGAAAGAAATGCATTCACGATTTGTGGTTTTGAAGATTAGAAAAATATTGGATAATAAAAAAGTGAGCTTTTTTGTAATCATAGAATAAGAGACAGTGTAACTGTATTTTGCTACAGAAGAAACTGGAAGCTTCTTCTTACTAGTTCTTTTGATTTTATTTTTCTGCACTTTTTTCTTTCTTTCTTTCTTCTCCTCCTTACTTCCTTCTTTTTTCTTGTATTAGTTTTTATGTTCTTTGTAAAACCCTTAATACAAAATGTTTTAAGTGCTTGGTAATTTTGCATCAGTGTCAAACTGTAATAAAAAAAAATTGTTGTATTTCCTGCATTGTTTTTATGATCATGCACTAGTTTATAGTAACCTGACCATTCCAGGAAGCAACAGAATAGAAGTGCTTACTATTAGTGCTGCTCTAATAATGGTGATATTTTTTTAAAAGTTAGAAAAAGAAAATATTTTAACCCCTTTGTAAATGATAAAAAGTTATGTAAACTTTGCTGGTTTTCATAGCAGATTTTCTTTTCTAAGATGCCAACAGCATTACAAATGCCCCCCCACCCACCCACTCCGAGCTCTGTTTTCGCTGGCAGAGGGCTAGCAAAACAAACTAAAAACAAAACAAAAGGAGAAATGCTTCCCCTTTTACATTTGAGCATGGAAGATGGGACAGGAAAAGAGAAAGGGAAAGTGGAAAGATAAAGAAAAAGAAGGAAAGAGGGGAAGGTAGCAAGGAAGGAAAAATAAGGAAAGAGGAGAAGGAAGAAGAAATTAGAATGAAGAGGAAAGGAAAAAAAGAAAAAAAAGGAAGGAAGGAGGAAGGCAGGAAGGAAGGCAGGAAGGAAGGCAGGCAGGCAGGCAGGAAGGAAGGAAGGAAGGAAGGAAGGAAGGAAGGAAGGAAGGAAGGAAGGAAGGAAGGCGATTATAATGAGAGTGAGGGAGCATCTCAGGGAAGTCCTGCTTTAGCACTTGGCCACCACAGGTGCCCCTGACATGAGTCCCGTGTCATGCCCACCATGACCATTCCCACCCCCGGCCACGCCCACCATGGCCACATCCACCCACCCCAGCCATGCCCCACACCCCTCTGGCCCTCTGAGGTCAAACACAACCCTGATGCGGCCCTCAATGAAATTGAGTTTGATACCACTGCCATAGAGAAACAGAAAAATAGAAAGACCACAAGCTGGTAAACAAGCAGTGACAGTGGGGCTGCTTTTATCTTTATCCCCCCCTCCCTTTTTCCTATAATTCTTGCTGGTTTCCCCATTTTCTTTGCTTTGCTTCCAGCAGGGAGAAACTCAGTGAAAAGATTATCAAGAAGTTGCAAGTCTAAAGCCAGCAGGCAGCTAAGTAACAGCTGTTGGGTAGGGGATGCACCTCTGTGCATCCGTTATAACCTGTGCCACACCCATGCAGAGTCTCCCGGATCCACACCACACCACACCACACCCTGTGCACACCACAGGGTGTGGTGTGGTGTGGATCCGGGAGACTCTGCATGGGTGTAGCACAGGTTATAACGGATGCACAGAGGTGTGCAAGGGTTGCTGTGTACTTCAAGGATGGCACATATGATGCTGGTCAGGGAGGATCCGTGGGGTGTGTGAGTGGCTGGTGTGGCATGAGCAAAGAGGGACTGGGGAGGTTGCACATTTGGGAGAGACTTACCCAAACAACTTGTGACCTACCCTGCCAGCTTCCCTAATGCCTTGTAAGAAGCTTTCAGGAAGCACTGGAAATGAGGATCACATGATCACAGCTGGCTGCAGCAGTGCAGCATTGAAGTGGACATAATTTCCTGAAATTTTATTCCTGCAGGAGTAATGAGTCTTTGCATTTTCTAAAGAAAAGAAAATAGTTAAAAAAAAATAGAAAAGATACAAAGCAGTATTTTCCAATATTCTTCATAGCAGGTATAAGTACAATTATATTTCAACCTTATCTCTAAAGTTAGATTATAATACTCTTTCTATAATACTCAGAACCATAAATCACAAGGTTTTTTAAATTTTTGTGCAAAAAAAAAAAAATCAATTTTCTACTAGGCACTAGTAGGTGTACATAATGTTTTTTTTCTGTGATGAAGAAAATTAGTGTACAGCAAGATCTGTCATTTTCACCAACCATTTCTCCATGATAGATTGTGTCCAATATAATAATCTTATCTTCACCTGTAAATTGATTATATCCAAAAGTATTTAAGAAAATGAGGCTTTTGCAAACCTTGTGACCATATAGGTTGCATTGTAATTGTGAATGTGATTGAAATCCCTTAACTCCCAGCTGCTTGACCACAAATTAACTGCAGAAATCTCAGTTCTCTGGTCTTCTCAAAAGGAGGTGCAAGTGGATGCTCTCCAGTTCTCTCCTTATCTGGAAAGCCTATGTTAGCCATCTGGCCACCAATCTCTACTGCAATACTGTCCTCACTCCTTCAGGGATGTCTGATCAATCACCTGATCCTCACCTGAAGCTCAAAATGGCAAATTTAAAGATGCTTTTCCCCTACTCCTTGTCATGTCAGAGATCCTATTATAGGTGGGGAGAATATTGGCCATTTATGAGAAAAAAATGTAATGAAGGACATGACTATGTAATTGAGATCAGATATATGTGTTCATGTGCAGTAAAAAGAAATAAGTTGATACTTCTTGGTTTTTCTCCTCTTCCGTTACTTTATTCTTTACTTTAATATCTGCATTGAATCTTTTAGTAGTCAGTTCAAGATTCTGAAATTTCTGAAGAACAGTTGGGTAACCTAATAAATTAGTGTCTTTAATGGCTTTATATCAGGGGTGAAATCCAGCAGGTTCTGATAGGTTCTGGAGAACCAGTAGCGGAAATTTTGAGCAGTTCGGAGAACTGGTAGCAGAAATTTTGAATAGTTCAGAGAACTGGCAAATACCACCTCTGGCTGGCCCCAGAGTGGGGTGGGAATGGAGATTTTACAGTATCCTTCCCCTGGAGTGGGGTGAGAATGGAGATTTTGCAGTATCCTTCCCCTTCCATGCCCACCAAGCCACGCCCACCAAGCCACACCACGCCCACCAAGCCACGCCCACAGAACCGATAATAAAAAAAAATTGGATTTCACCACTGCTTTATATGATAGCACTGGAGCAGCCTGAAGCCTAGAAACTAGGGTTTAATAATTTCATAATATGTCTGGGGCTATCTCCATAATGCCAGGGTTTTACTGTACCAAACTGTCCTGAACAGGTATCATTTTGAAAGTCAGAGAAGTCATCAGGATTGTCAAAATTCACCAAAATTCAGATGTCTTTGGTAAAGAGAGCTCCACAAACACACACACACACACACACACACACACACACACACACACACCTCCCTCTTGGAAGATATACTCTTGTAAGCTACAAACATATTTACACAGTACAGCAGTTTTTTCTCCCTTCTTACTGATGTTCAAAAGATCAAGATTACTGCAACTCCCTCTAACAGCCATTCATGATTATCCATGATAAATACTTATTGCATTTCTTATAATTGTTATTTACCTCACCATTAAAAAAAAACATTAATAGTAATGACAAAGTTGTACACGATAAAATATTATTTAGGGGTTTTAAAAAATATTCAGCTTCTAAAAGGTCAATCTTAATTTAGTGTCATGTTAGTTCCATCTGCATTAGTTTGGTTTCAAGCTTTTAGTATTTAGTATTCTTGAACTTACAACTTTGACTTTCATGAAAAATGGCATGACATTTGTAGATGTTTCATCCCTGAGGGTCATCAGTCTTAACCAATTAGATAAAGACTCCATATTTTATGTATACTGAAAAAGAGGGTCATGTTCTCTATCCTTCCACCACTTTCAGTATAGAATAATTTTATTCTTTTGCTTATAAACTTAATGTTATTTATTTAAAATCACATGGGTTTTTTTTTCAGTCATTCTGTTCCTTTTTTGGAGAGAGGGATGATCAGATGTGGCAAATGAAATCAGTGGGGTTTGCTTTCACACAGAAAAACAATATTGAAGGACTAGTTATTTCGCAGGATCAATTTCATACATTAATGTCAAGCACCAGGGAAATCGGGAAATCCAGGCAGTTCAAATGCGTACATAAATTTATTGCAAGCTTAAGCTCTCTATAAGAATCTGAATTACTAACGGTCAAGAGAAATTAGCAGGAGTTAAGAATAGAAAGGAATTCAAGATGGGCTGGACTTAGATCTCTTTGGACTCAAGACTGATGACAGGTTTGACCCCTCCCTTGGGCTCAGCCTGGTTGTCTCCTACAATTACACTTGCACCAGGGGTGGATTCTACTTACCTTTACTACCGGTTCGCATTGCGCCCGCTTCTGCACATGCGCAGATCACCTATGATGATGTCCAGGTCAGTGGGCAGAGCCTCCCACCGGTTTTACTACCCGTCTGAACCGGGGGCAACCCACCATTGACTTGCACCATTATTTCTTCTCTACCCTACCATTCATCAGCTAGTTCAGAGTTATTTAACTATTGTTAGGAAATTGGCATTTTTCTATATATATGTGTTTTGCCTTGTTGCCTATGTCTAAAGGCAGAAAAATGAACCAACTGTGTTTTGGAGTGAACACAATCTATGTATGAAGATAGTTCTGTTATTTGAAAACCTAGAAAACTGGTTTTATTAAATAACTCAAATTAAAAATGGAGAAGGCTATTACACAAGCATAACTATTCAGACCACAGTAAGAGATTCCTCCCCTGATCTTTTTGAGATGAATTTTTAATGGAAATTATTAATCTTTTGTTATGTATTGAGATGAGCAAGATTCAACCAGTCAGGGATCCAGGCATGTATGGTTAGGTTCCAAGGACCATTTCCTGCTCCAAAATTCTAATAGGAACACATTTCCTGTTTGAATCACTTCTTTGCTGAAGGTAAGGAATCAGTAGGTGAATCTGTCCTCCATAAAGCTCTGAACAGCTGCAGCTAAAGTCAATTAAGCTGATTCCATTGTGTAAATCTTGGCATTAGCAAAGCTAGTATAACTATCTTTCAAAATTCAATTAACAACTTTCCGTTTCCCCAATGGCTTGAGGTAACATAAAAAAATTGGTCTTCTGAAACCCCTTTTTCTTTAAATCTAAACAATGGGTACCTTCCTCTTATAATTAAGCAACCTGGAAGTCTCCTGGGAGAAAAAAAAAATGAGGCACTACTTTAATTCCCCAGAGAAATCAACGTGAATGCTTAATCTGATCTGTTTTATCTCTTTTAAAATGTTAAAAGTTTGGTGGAACTATTACGGATCTAAACAAAAAAAAAAGATTGTCTTGGGCCAGTTGGTGAAACGATTAATTACAGTGTTGTTACTAAAATAACATTGCAATGATTTCAGAAGGAGTCCTCCATTTGCAGGCTTTTCCCCAGAAAGAACAGAGTGAGTGCAATGGCGCCTTGTTTGGCATATGTCTTGTATTCTGTTTTTAGCAAGCCTTAACGTTATATAAACGACTTTATTTTCTTTGCCTTCATTTTTAGTCATCCTGGAATCTATCATGGAGGGTTGTCACGCACAATGACTTTGGGACTATAGAGTGCCTTCAAGTCAGTTGTTTAATCCTGGCAACTGCCTGGACAAGTCCCTGCAGCTTTCTTGGCAAGGTTTTTCAGAAGTTGTTTGCTACTGCCTGCTTCCTAGGACTGAAAGAAAATAACCAGCCAAAGGCCCCCTGTTGGCTTTTTGCCTAAGGCAAGACTAGAATTCATGGTCTTCTGGTTCTAGCCTGATGTCTTAACTACTATACCAAGCTGGCACTTATACATGGCATAAATCAGTGGTGGGATTCAGCCAGTTCGCATTGGTTCAGGCGAACCGGTTGTTAAATTAACCACCTCCCGCTATCAAAGTGGATCGTGGGCACTGCGCTGCACTGCAATGGAGAAACGGGCAACAGAGTGGCTGGTGCGAGGGAAGGAGAAGGCCGCTTTCCCTCTTCCTTGTCCTTGCTCCTCCTCCTTCCCTCATGCCAGCTGCTCCATTGCCGTTTCTCCATTGCAGTGCAGTGCGGCACCCAGGATCCATTTAATAGTGGGGTTGTGGTGGTAATTTAACAACCAGTTTGCCCAGGGTCAAGTTGGCTGTCACAAGAGGTTTGTCCCACATGTGCAGCAGAGCTGGAGGATGGGATGGGCCACACCTCCCACAACAGCCAACCTGACCCTGGGCAAACTGGTTGTTAAATTATTTGAATCCCACCACTGGCATAAACATACGCAGGCAAACCAAAGCCTGATGTCCCTGGAGACAAATACCAGACTATTATATTTTCTTTGGTGTGAAGGGCACAATAAATGTCATTGTTTATGGTGTGTTAGTATTGTAATTAAGAGATGACCTTGGGCCAGTCAATTTCTCTAGGAAGGAGGCAATGATAAACCAGTTCTGAAAAACCTTGTAAGAAAACTGCAGGGACTTATCCAGGAGTCTCCGAAAACTTTGAACAACAAAGATTTTGATTTTGGCTCTTGAAAACATTTGGGTATATCTTATACACCCAAAAGTTTTTAAGAAGCAAAATCAAAATCTTATAGATTTTTGGGTGCTAATCATGAAAATAACTTATAATTTAACCTATCATGTACCATGCTATAGAAATCTGCTTTTGCAATGTATCCTTTAGTACATGTTGACTATGTTCCACACATGAAAGAAACATACAAAAACATGGAACCACTATTGAAGCCCATCCACTACACCAAGTACAACTATAATATCCGTAGAAAATTAAAAGTAGTAATACAGCTTGGAGATACCTAGTAGTGCTGTTATATATGTGAATGGGACAACCATGCAAGGGAGTCACATTACATTAAAAAGAAATGTCCATTCTGAAAGAATTTGATTCCAGGACAGAAAAACATGGCAACATGGCACATGTTGTTGACCCGACAAGGATATTTTTGCTGTTTTACATAAAACTCAGACTGATGAAAACTTTTGTGGAAGCAATGAACAAGGAAGGTGAAGGTTTTCATTATCTGAGATAGAAGTTTCCAAGAAAAACTGATGCCAAGATTAAGGAAGGCATTTTTGTCAGTCAACAGATCAGATAAGTCATCAATGACTAGCGGTTCAAAGATCTGTTAGTAGGACCAGAGAAAATTTTCTAGAAAACATTCAAGGATGTCATCGAGAATTTTCTTGGCAACTACAGAGCACCAAACTACATTCATGGTGAAAAGCCCAGTGGTCACTGTACTTGTGCATGTGAAGGCTCAACAAACACTTTGTTTTCTTATTTAAGCAGGCATTCCCCCCGCCCCGTCGCCCCACAATATTATTTATTGGCTTCATGAACAAATTCAATAAAATCCATTGACTCGAATTGAAACTATGCCACACGCAGGTTAGGCAACAGCATCTAGTGGACCTTAGTTGGTCAAGTAGGGTCACTACAGTTTAGCATGCGAGACCACTAGTGATTTAAGGGGTACAAGCTAGACAGTGAACTTGACAAAACATCCAGGAAGAAGGCAATTGCAATCCATTTCCATATTACTGCCAAGAAAACTAAATGAATATATCCAAGAAATCACCAGAAATTTTGCTCATCTCAAAGGAAAATGTCTACTTTTGGTCCATACACCTGAATTTATTTCTACAGTACAGACTAAGCTCTATTAACTTCCATACACATTGTGACATCAGGTTTTCATATTGTAATTTTGACATCATACTTGGGTCTTTTTCTTCCACTTCCAAAGAATTAAAAATGTTACAATCCCAAAGAGAAGGAATACACAATCTTTTGTCTTTGAAGAGCCACACTTTGACTGCTCTGCTGGGGACCACATTAAAAAATAGATGGGGCTAAGAAACTGGAGTGGCTGGGTTAGAAAAATTTTATCTCTTTTGCTCTATGCCACAACAATCTTTAATTAGTGCATCCATTCACAATGGCCAATTCCTTATCAAGCAAGAGAGCATATAAAATAAATGCTGCCGTTAGTATTCAATTGGTATATTTTGCAGAGTTTGATTCCTGGCAGGTCATTTTAATAAATGCAAACATATAACCATAAATATTTATAGAATGCAAATATATCTGAGACAGATTTGAAAAATGGAAGCATTTGATGAAAGAAAACTTAACTGCTTCTAAAATGCTTCAATCTGTAATTATGAGAGACTGGCAATTGCTTCCCCCCCCCGCACACACACCCCAAAGATTGGGGTCATATAGGCCATATTATGAGCATATACAGCTTATCTATTTGGCAGGTTGCTGATATCAATCCTGTCTCTTTGATGAGTTTAGTTAAATGATACATATTTTTAAAAGAGTGTTTTTTTTTAATATACCTTTTGTATTTTTAGCCATGTAATTTAAAAAAAACAGGTGTGCAGATAAAACTTTATATGTCTTCAGTTGATTAAAGATGTAGAGGGGCCATTTATATTTAGTCTCCATGAATATTTGGCAACAGAGCTTATCAGAGTATGTAAAAATACACTTACATATCTAGTCTTCAAAAATCCAGACAATTATTACATAGAAACAAAAAATTAGTAGCTTCCATTTCACCATCTTTTTGCATGTCAGTGAGCTTGCTATTTATCCAAGTGGACATCTTAAAGTTTCCTCATTTTTTGTTCCTCAGCATGTTTTCCCTAATGTATCTGATACTTTCAGACCACTGACCATTATCTATTGGTCAGTTTCAGTCCCACGTAGCTTGAACCCCTTGGTTTTTCTTCTACCTTCTGAAAATATGATCAAAAAATCTCTTGGCCATGCCTTTCCTAGCTAAGTTAGTTCAATGGAATTCTTGGTGCTTTCTGAACATCATCAAAGCAGGTGAATGTTGGGGTTTGCTCCACTCACTAAGCTAAGAAGGAAACAAAAAGACCAGACTGTATCTTCTCCAGCAAACAATACCTAAACAAACAGTGATGAACACCACACAGTCTGGCAGAAAACAATACTCTAATCAAGGAATTACCAAGAAGAGGACCACACCAACCCTCCAACACTGACAAGGTAAGCTATTGTGTATAAATAGGGATCAAACCACACACCACTAGCATTAATGATGTGATCTAGTCAGGCAATTAAATATCTGCAAGCAAATAGCATGCTCAGAGAGCAGGGGTGAAATGCTCCCAGTTCGGACCGGATTGCCCAATCCGGTAGTGATGGCGGCAGGTGGTTCGGAGAACCAGTAGCACAAATCCCTGCCCCCCCACCACCACCACCACTATGCCCAGCTGAGCCGCAGGATCATCAGAGGGTTTTTTTTTTTACTTTTAAAAGCATTTTTTATACAACCTCTTCCGATGAAAAAATGCTTTTAAAAGTAAAAAAAAAGTCTCTGATGATCACGTGGCTCAGCTGGGATCATCAGAGGCTTTTCAAAGCATTTTTTTCTGCAACCTCCGAAGGCCGAAGAGGTGGTAAAAAAATATGCTTTGAGAAGTCTCTGACGATCCCAGCTGAGTTGCCTGATTGGCAGAGGCTTTTCAAAGCATTAGAAAAAATGCTTTGAAAAGTTAAAAAAAAAAATTGGCCACGCCCATCCAGTCACATACCCCCCAACCAAGCCATGCCCACAGAACCGGTAGTAACAAATTTTACATTTCACCCCTGTCAGAGAGTACCAAGGACTCCACAGTTTCACCCTGAGCTATATATTATAAGCTATATATTCTCTTTTACTGTAAATCAGTTCAGCAGATACTGGTGTAGCTGAAGTCTTCTGTTAGCACTATGGCTTACCCTCTTGAGGACGTAATGATCTAATTCACATTGGTAATATCCAGCTCCTCCTTTATGTAGATGGTTTGTAAACACTCTTATAATTGTATCATTTTTGATATTGTTTCTTACTGATTTTAATGTTAATGCAGATGTTTTCAATAAGACTTCTATTGACTTCTTTACAGGCATATTGCTTTATTACATATTAAGTATTTCCACCTTTCTCTTTTCTGGGTCTATTTCTTTTGAGTAAATGATGTTCTTTACATTTCATGCTCCAATCTTTTGGCAGCTTTCAAGCGACAGTGGCATCTTGACAAGACTTTAGTCAGGGATTCTGTCATGAATTCAGCTCCATTTAGAGGGCAACCAGCTCCATGTGGCCACCAGATTTTTGTGCAATGGCAAATTGGCAGGTTAAATATAACACTGAAAAATTAGTTTGTTAATTTAGTTAACTCAAGTCAGTCTCTGAAATATAAACACCAAATGAATCACAGCATTTCCCTGAAAATCACATGGGGAATCTGCTCACTGTTCATTCTTGTTACCTTATTCCATTTTGAGTAAAGCCACATCAGAAAGCTTCCTATTTTCATGGGACTGTTGGTTTCCATTGATTCTTGGGAAGGATAGAAAATCAAACACCATGTGTGCTTTAATTTAAAACATAATTTATAATCAAGAGCCTTGGTGGCACAGCAGACTAAAGCACTGTTAAATAACACCAGCTGCCTGCAATTACTGCAAGTTCAAATCTCACCAGGCTCAAGGTTGACTCAGCCTTCCATCCTTTCGAAGTAGGTAAAATGAGGACCTGGTTTGTGGGGGCAATAAGCTGACTTTGTATAAAAAAGAACACCGCTGGGGTGGGGGAAGCTCTACTAAGCAAAAGTATGAAGGCTATTGCTTAATGCATTGTAAGCCGCCCTGAGTCTCCGGAAAAGGGCAGCATATAAATCGAACCAATAAATAAATGAATTACAAGTTGACAAGAATGGCCACTGCAGCATCAACAACTCTCTCTCCCCCTCCTACTCCCATAAAGGAAGCAAAAGGAAGCTTCAGTGCCTTAAATGTAATTTTCAACAAAGGAAAGCATCAGTCTTCGATAACATGTTTGTCAAATCCACATGAAACATCGCAAAGAATAGATTGCATTTCCAGCATAGGTTCAGTGGTGTTTGCGGTACCAACTTTAGAAGAAAAAACACCTGAAAATTATAACATGATTCTGATCCACACTTTTGTTTTGAAACCAATCTTCCCTTTTATAACCATCCTATTATGGCACATAAAACTCATAAATGTTTGGACATTCTTCAGAAAGTTTATCGTTATGTCCTACTTTTGATCTTCAAGTGGAGAGTGAGTGAATGCAGCTCTTACTGAATTGCGTAAGCCTTCCATGACTGTTTAGATTTTTCTCTTTCTCATAATCCAAGCAAAGAAAAAGATGAAAGAAGGGAATATGAGTAAGACAGAAAGATGGGAAAGGTGAAGGTTTTTATCACATTCTTTAGATCTGCCTATTACCTTCATCCCTACTCATACCTAGCATGCATTTCCTAACAGAAACTAACAGGTTTTTTATTATATATTTATTAACTGATACCTTTATCTTGAAAATGAAGCTATGTGGCTCACCAAAGCAGTATGCAAGCATTTTAAATATATATGTTATTTTTAATATCACCATGACAACATTATTAGCTGTGTTTACATACCTAGATGTAGATAGATACATATAACATCTGCATCTATTCATAAGTGCTTAATAAACTGCCAGGCTTAATTTTCTAAACTTTAAGAAGAGATTTGCTGATCTTATTTCTGAAGGGAACTAATTCCACAGAAGAAATATCTGGCAGAGAATGCTTGCTTTCAAGTTCCTCCCAGCTGCCCAGGAGAATTCAGCTCTTTACAGACAAATATTTCATTTTCTTGTTCTTGATCTACAACAAAAAGCATAACCCTATTTTTAATGTATTGAAAAGCTCGAAGCAACAATACCTTCGCAGTGGCTGATTTTTCCACAGCTATTTTATTCAGGACAACTATTCAGTAGAAAATGTAGACTAAATATTTTCTGTAGTTTTAATGTGTAGATTTAAGCAATAATTTTATACAATAACAAGCTACAAAAATAGCATAAGGGAGGAGAAAAATGATCAAATTATTAATGGAAATGCCACCAAATTGCTCAGTGAAATTGTTCATTCTCTTATTCATCAGAGGTACTCACTGGCATATTCCTATTATTAATTGTCCTCTCTCCTGCTGCAGTTTAATGATAGGATACCTAATTCTGGATTTGGAGCAAATGTAATTTCATGCAGCTTTCTATTCCTCTTCCTGCTTTTGGGGTATGTCCTATATGCCCAGGTATAAAATATATATGGGATCTTGGGAGCTGTTTCATATCTTTCATGGATCCAATGTAGTCAATTCAAGATTTCAATCAGAATAGAGCTGGAAGGGACTTTGGAGGTCTTCTAGTCCAATCAAGCTCAAGCAAGAGACCCTATACAATTTAAGACTAGTGGCTTGTCCAGTGTCTTCTTAAAAACTTCCAGTGAAGTCCCCACAACTTCTGAAGGCAAGCTGTACTACTGGTTAATTGTTCTCACTGCTAGGAAGTTTCTCCTTAATTCCAGGTTGCTTCTCTCCTTGATTAGTTTCCATCTATGTTTTTTTGTCTTGCCTTCTTGTATTTTGGAAAACAAATTGACCCCCTCTTCTTTGTGGCAGGCCCTCAAATACTGGAATACTGTTATCATGTCACCCACTAGTCCTTCTTCTTTTCTCTGGACTAGCCATACCCAGTTCCTGCAACCATTCCTGCAAAATTTGCTACATTGACTAGCAGTAGGTCTGCAGAGTTTCAGCCAGAAGACTCTGCCAATGATAATTCAACTTCGAAACTGGGTCTCCCATACATAAAACAAATTCTATATTCCTGAGCAATTACATTTTGGTGAATGGTGTCATGGCTTTAGAGGATTATGTGGATTATGTGTCTCCATATTCCATTTTTATTGTTTCCATTTTTCTGTGATCTCCCCACATTGGGATATGATTCTGCAATGGCTGGAAACAGGTTACTTCTTCTTTTTCATAATATGTATTTTTTTTGAAAATACACTCTATTTTCAAAATACAGGTAGAGAAAAAGATGTTATTGCATCCTAAAGCTTTCATTGGGGAACTAATATGACTTGCTGTCATTTCCTCATCAGAAAATGTCAAGTAAATAATTTTAGACAGGATGGCAAATCTCTATTCTCAAAGTGACTGCTACTTCATTTACCGCTGCAGTGGCAATTTCAACACATCCCACCCCCACCTGCTAGAAGACAGTCAATCTAGCTTCAGTAGTAGTTTTTATCCCCCAGAAGAAGATCATTTGTAAAGATATTTGGATGGGGAGGGAATCCAAATGGCACTTGTACTCCATTTATGGCTCCCTTGACTAGCATACACAGACCACAGCTATGAGTCTGTTCTCATTACACTTCCAAATAATTGTGTCCAAATGATTTGAAAAGCTTGTGCAGTAGAATGATTAATTCCATTTATTTCTGAACATGACTGCAGCAAAATGATAACACAGTGAGTATTGTAGCTTGCCTTTCTTGATTTCAAATGAGATTGGCAAAAATAAAAGGTAGTTTTCAGAATTGTTCTTACATCAATGCTCAAATGTCCTTATTGCAAAGAAGATCATAACAGTAGATCCATCCATCCATCCATCCATCCATCCATCCATCCATCCATCCATCTTCCTACCTACCTACATATTGTCTGTCTGTCTGTCTGTCTGTCTGTCTGTCTGTCTGTCTGTCTGTCTATCTATCTATCTATCTTTCTATCATCCCTTGCCAAATTGATTGAAATGCTTCTGTTTGCTATAGTGGGGGGGGAGCGTTGACATTTTGCATTGATTTAAGTAATTCTGCTACAGCCAGATGTCAGAATTGCAAGAGGCTCCTGCTGAGTGCCATAGCTTCTCTGCCTTAGAGAGTATGTCAATCTCAGATGCCTTCTCTCCAACTGACACCATCTGGAAGAGAGCTGAACAGAGGTGGCTGCACAAAATGCCTGTGTCATATCATGAAGCCTTATCTTATTATCAGAGGCCATCTCAATAGAGCAAGGATTGGCCAGTCATTCTGTTCTTGATTGTGAAGGGAATAACCAGGTCACGCTGTGTACTTCTTCTTTGTCTCTCTATTGTTTCCCAAGGGAAAGAGAGAAGGAAAAACCAGACTTCTAAGATACCCAAAATGTAATTTATGGAGTTAAGAGAATAACATAACCTGTATGCCCAGGACATGCATGCAAGCAGAGGCTGAAACAGAAATTTTCATGGACTGTTCAAGAATGACTAATTGAAAGAGAGCTTTTTCTCTGGTTTACATTCATGGAGTGCCTTTCCCAGAAAGACTTAACTGATACCCACGTTGGCATCATTTTGGTGCTAGGTGAAAACTGCTCAAGTCTCTCAGGCATTTTAATTTTTAATTTAATTTAATTTGTTTATTGTTTTTTAAATATATTTGAATTTGTACTGGATTTCTTTTTTTGTTTGTTTGAACCACTCTCTTCCTGTTGTCTTGACTATATGATGTCTTCATTGTTTAGTTGATTTTATTTGATTGTATATGTTTTGATTTAATTCATATTTTAACATGATTTATTGTAAACTGCCCAGACAGCTTAGGATATGGGATGGTATAAAATGTTAATAAATACTACGGCTATTAGAAAATTAATAATAAATAAATAACCCATGTTTCATTAATTAGAGGTTACACTGCATTGTTGGTTCCCTGCATTGTTTCTAGCATGTCTTTTTTTGAGAGGGGTGGAAAATGATTACATATATAATTACTAATTTTTCTTAAACAGTGTACTTCTTGCTGATTAATTGATTAATTGATTAATTCATTTCCTTCCATTTGCTCATCTTTTTGTTCTTTGCATATTATGATCAAATGTTTATTTATTTATTTATTTAAAATTTTATACTGCCCATCTCACTGTTTGGGGTGACTGTGTTTACTGTGTAAATAAAAGCATCTTGATTCCTAGCAGCTTCCTCATTCATTTCTTCAGGAGATGATCTATTGCCGTCTATGCAAAACAATGGTGGGTTGTCCCGGTTCTGTCCGGTTCTATAGAACCGGTAGTAAAATCAATGGGAGGCTCCGCCCACCCACCCGGATGTCATAAATGATGATCTGTACATGCGCAGAAGCTTCTGAGCAAAGCGAGCGCACATGCACGGCCCCGTTGTGAACCGGTAGTAAAGGTAAGTAGGACCCACCCCTGATGCAAAACCATTTTGAAGTGTTTACCAAATATAAATCTACAGTAATAAAAACCATAGACAGCAAAAAGAAGTGAGGAGAAAAGACCAAAGAGAGATTAAAAAAAAAAACCCCAGTCCTGCAATATACCACTGGGAAGGGCCAAACAAAGAATAGCTCTTCAAAGCATCTAAAAAGATCGTGAGTGCCTCACAAACTTTGGAAGAGAAAAGATTTTACCTTGTAGGTGCCAATCATAAGAAACTGGGAGCCTTCTCTGGGGGGCCCTAAATTTATGGAACTCTTTACTCATTCAGATATTCTCATTTGAATTTGCAAATGTTCTGATGGGTTTTATTTCAGTCACTTTTGTATCAATCTCAGCCTTTTAAAGCTATCCTTCTTAGAGGTGCTTGGTGTTTCTGTGGAGAGGAAACTCTGCTTGGAAAGAAAAAACAAACAAAAAAACAAACAAAAAAACAAACAAACAGAGAAAGAACAATAATCAAGTAGGCCTGTCATTCACATTGCCTACTTTGAGGAATCTGAGAAAACAAATATAAAAGGAGCCACAACAATACTCTGCATGTTTGTTTGATGCACTGATTGCCTTCCATATATATATACACACATAAGACTGAAAGATTCATAATCTAAATATTGGAAGTGAGCCAAAGCCAAAAGAGAACCAATTAGTATCAAATGTACGGAGAGCAGTGTGTTCCTTGTATTGCGCTCCTAAAGAAGGAATGAAGGGCAGCAAGAGCTTCGGCCATTCCAAGTCTCAGAATCACATAGTCTGGTGAGCCACTTCAGAAGTCTCAGCCATTTCTGCCTTGCCAAAAATATTGGAAGACATGGCTCATCCCAGCCTGACAGAAGAAAGCCTGCTACTTAAATTTGTCTAATATAGTTGAAGTTCAGAAACTCTTTCTGTGCCAGAGCTTTGATTGATTTGATTCCAGGAGCTTCACTTAATTCAGAACTGTGGGCCTTTGATTTGGGGCACCTAGAACATTTACATTGGACATGGATACTATTAGCTTTTTTAAAAAACACAAATTAATTGTGTGGGAATTTTTTTGCCCTGGGTCCACTCCATTACTGAGGTGGAAGGAGAGTGGTCTCTCACAAATGCATACTCACACACACAGTCTCATGCAGAAACATAGATACAGTTATAGACAAATGTAGTACATACACATATTTGTTAAGTGTGTGCGGGGAAAATGTCCAGGATTTGTTTTTACTTGGAGTTTGCACCTCTGGCTTCACAAGGTGGTTGAGCATTATACAGATTTTCACCTTTAGGTGTGTGTGTGTGTGTGTGTGTGTGCGCGCGCGCACGCATGCGTGCACGGTCACATGTGTGTTTCTGTGTGCATGTATTTATTTCCACACTTGCCTTTGGGGGAGATCATCCTTTAAATTCATGATTAACTTCCTTTGAGTAAATAGGATATTTTTTTTAAAAAAAATCTCCATTAAAAAATTGTTGAGGAAAAGCTAAATTTAGCTCTAGATAAGAACCATGAAAAAAAAAATATTTCCTATGGATAATATAAATTGTCCTTTGCATTATGATTTTTTAAAAAAAGATCAAGAAGTATATCCTTGTACGAACTGTATCCCTTGAATTGGGGGACGGGGAAACTGCAGATTTTGTACATCCATATAAATAAAACAGATTTCTAGTTTGCTATGCAACATTCTTTTCCATTAGCAAGATCTGTCTGCTGACAGAAATCAGTTTATGCTGACAGATTCAGCAACAGCAACAGTGGAAGCATAAACATAGTCTAGACATAATCTGCATCCCATCTGATGAGCTGTCTTTCCATAGTCAATCCATTGTTAAAGGCAAGAAATGCCAGCCTGTAGCTGGATATGCAATATGATCATTCTCTTGTATGATTGGATTATTGGCCCTGACAACCAGCCTCTTCCACCATTGCTCTTGCAGAATATGAAATGTAGAGAAAATTAACTCTGGCCTTGAGAAGGTGGTTGGAATTATGAAACAAGTGCTTAGCCCTGCAAAAGTAGAAAACACAAGAGATTCAAAACAGCCTCACCTTGACTTTGTTGTCCTTAGTGAAAATATTGGGCAGGCTTTCAAAATTCAGCTAATATATTCTAAACAGTGTTTCTTAACCTTGGCAACTTTAAGTTGTATAGACTTTAGCTCCCAGAATACTGTCTGGGGAATTCTGAGAGTTGAATTCCACATATCTTTAGGTTGCCAAAGTTGAGAAACGTTGCTATACCATCAATAAAATAGCATTTTTGGAATCCCTGTAATGTCTGTTTCTTGACATGACTTATCTCAGTGCTTCCGTGGTGGAACATTATATTAAGAATTGGACATCTTAAAACCGGAACAATCAGACTGGTGATACAGGTGAATGATCCAAGTCTGTTTCAAGAAGTTTAATCAAAATGCAGTTAACAGTGATAAGCCATCATTAGGAATATATATATGTGTGTGTGTGTGTGTGTGTGTTTTCTGAGGTTTTCGCGGGTGTTTGTATGTAGGTCTTTGGTTATTCGGGTTTTCTCCCGCGTAAAATTAGAGGTGTCTTGGCAACGTTTCAATGAAGTCTCATTCGTCATCTTCAGGCTAGTGTTCTCGGCTTCGTGCTTCTAGGAACAATGTGTGTGATCGCAGCTGTTTCTTCCTTTTAACTGCCAGTGGGGGTGTGAACTGATTGGGTGGGAGCTTGGCTGTGTTCTGATTGGGTGGGGGTTTGGCTGTGCTCTGATTGGATGGGGGTTGGCTGTGCTCTGATTGGATGGGTGTGTGTTCTGTTTAGGTGGGGGCTTGGTTGTGCTCGGGTTAGTCTGAGTAACAGGGGGATTTGAACTGGTGAGCTGTGTTGCTGTTGTTTGGCTTTGTGTTCGTGGCCATGCTACCTCTTCATGGTGGGTGTCAGTCTGCTTCATGTATGGATTGGAGGGGTTTAAAGTGGCTAATGATGCAGCTGTGGTCTGGCTTCTGGTCCGCGGTCGTGCCTCATCATCAGTGTGGGTTTGAGTCTGCTTTCTGCATGGATGTGTGGTGGTTACCTCCTGTGTGGCTCCTGTGTGAGTGTGGGTCTGGTGTCATTCTTTGTGTTAGGGACTCGTTTGTCAATAAGGGCAGGTTTCCAAATGGCTGGTAATTTTACCTCTAATTTTACGCGGGAGAAAACCCGAATAACCAAAAACCTATATATATATATATATATATATATATATATATACACACACACACATATGATAGGAACCAGAAAATGCCTCAGAGGACCAGCTGAAGGCAACTCCTAGAGATACAGGAAATGCATCTCAGAATAGAGCTGCCTAGACATAACCACTGTAACCACTGACCAAGCTAGGCTGCTTCCAAGATAATGATCCTCATGCAAAGAATGTGATACATGGCAATGAACTTTATAAACCTGAGTGAATGTAAGGGATTTCTATTTATTCCACTGTGAAATTATTTTCATAAGAAAACTCTGAAAATAGAATGAATTTAGATAGGAAATGTTTGAGAAATAGTGAGGAATGATTGAACAGGTCATTCCTGTAGGCTGCTTCATCATTACAAAAACATCCCAGGCACATTTATACAAGAATTATTTCTTAAGGGTTAGAACAGAGATATCCAACCTTGGCAACTTTAAGACTTGTGGACTTCAACTCCCAGAAATCTGGGAGTTTAAGTCCACAGGTTTTAGAATTGTCAAAGTTGGACAGCCCTGCTTAGAATAAACAATATCCTCCATTAATCATTTCTGATGGCCGCCACAATAATACAAAGCTAAATCAGTAATTTATAATAGCCCAGCATTCTCAAAAAAAGTGGATGGATCTCACTATTAGTTTGTCAAAAAATGTAAAAAAAAATGTTATTTTTTTCTGCCCAAATTAATGCATCTGTAACAGATATGGGAATATTCCTAAAATGAACAAGCTATCATATGGAAATTGATAGGAATAAATTGCAGGCACCCTTTTAGACTGCTAAAGCTAAGCCAACAAAATGGATTTGTCAATATGTGATTTTTTTTTTCAGATGAAGAGATGTCAAGTATAAGGAAATAATCATCTTGACAGACCTTGAGCTTCTTCCAAAACAAATGCCGCAGTTCACATTCTGTAAATTATCAGATTTTTAAAAATATATAAAATCAAATGAAATAGAGAAGTGGCATGGATCATGATGAAGCAAATATGTACATTAGGAAGGAATCCAATAAGCCTGACTTTCAAGAGGTACTATGAAGATCTTCTGAGTTGGTTCATGTTTTTCTCAAACTTGCTAAAAACTACTTTCCATTGAATTTCTACAATTAATCTGTACAACTAGTGGTTGATGTCTAATAATTTGCCCTACTTATAGAAATGATCTCATTAATCTCATCTCATTAATACCGCCCTAAGTCCTTCGGGAGTAGGGCGGTATAGAAATCAAATCAAATAAATAAATAAATAAATACCCACCCTTCTTAAACAGTAGTTCTTCATCTTTGTTTGAAATAATAGGAAGATTTATTATTTTATTTTCAGGCTTTATATATCTGCCTACCTCATAGAATGAGTCTAGGCAACTCGGAACAATCTATAAAACATAGATAAAAACAATAGTATCCTTCCTCTTAGGTGCCAAACCATCCTTGCAACTCAACCCCCATCCTAGCACAATGCTTAGAGGAAGGCCAGGTCTTCACAGCCTTCCAGAAGGCTAAAAGGTAGGGATCTCTGATCTTAGGTGGAAGATTGTTCCAAAAGACTGGGGCAGCCACCAAGAAGGTCCTATTAGAAAGCAACATTTAATGGAGGGGACCTGAAACAAAGCCATACTATCTAACCCAGTAGGACAGGCAAATATCCTCAGAGATACTTGGTCCCACAAGTATCCAGATCCTGCGACTCTTAGGGATCTCTGTCCCCCTAAGATAGAGTCCACTAGCTTTGATTGTATAATTGTGTTTTGACTGTCCATCTCTACAGTCACTTCCCCAGTCCTTTAGTAGAACGCTTCTTTAATTTGGCTTTGCAAAGTAGTTTCTCTCCTTCAGTGAGTGCTGGGTATACAGTTAAATGCAGTATAAATGCAGAAGAGACTTTCAACTACAGGAAGGGGTGGTATTCACTTACTTTCCCTACCAGTTCGCAAATGTGAGCACAGGCGTGCCATCCGTGCATGCGCCCGGCATCAAAAATGTGCCTAAATAGGATGGGATAGAGCTGGGGTGGGTGGGCGACCTGCGATTTTCATTACCAGTCCGGGCAAACCGGTCCGAAGCAGCTGAATACCACCTCTGACTACAGGTAGTAGCTACAATAGAGTTCATATAGACTCTGTATGTGAATGTGAGAAATTGTGGATGAAATGTTTTTGTGTATGGGTTTAAAAATTGTTTTTTCCTTTGAGATTATATAAGAATAGGATTCTTGATATTATACAAGACACTTATAGATTTCGAACAATTTCATAAAGAGAGTTTGTATTTCTAACAATTTCAAAGTTGTGAGGATGGAATTTGCTGGATACCACAGATTAATAAGCAGCAATTGTCATAAATTCCATTCATTATATTATATTTATCTCAAGGATGCACTTTTGGAGAAAGTGATATGAAAAGCAGGCTTATGAAAAACTTGTACTAAGCTTAGTTCCTCAACAGTTCCGTTAAGTATTATTATTATTTTCTAATAGGTATAAAGGCCGCATGATGCTCCCACAAGCAAAATGGATTTTTAATCAGTTCAGAAAGTAAAAGGAAATGGGCACCAATAAAAAAGCACTCTGGCTGCCTTTTTCGATGCAGCTTGCTATTGCATCGTTTATAAGATATTTATTGATGAGTAAGAAAAAATGCTGCTTTACGATCATGGCTTGCAGATGGTAAAACAGATTTGTAAGTTTGTACTAAAAATAGTTTGGGTTTTTTAACTGTTCGCAGGAGACATTGGCCAGAATTTTGAAATCTTTACTTATGACTTGTGCACACGGGCACACACATACACACAAAGGGGGAGGATCATTTAATAAACAAAAACCATGCTTTTCTTTTCCACTTATATTTGACAGTTAGCCCTTTAAAGAAAGAAGAGCTCATTTCTCATTGCTTTTGTGCAGTTGACATTGTAAAGACAAGGGTTTCATAGTTTTTAAACAAATACAGTTGCATTTATCTACCCCCCCCCCCAAACAAAGATGTTAACTGTAAATTGTTAAGCAAAACATTAATTTCCCTCTGACTTATTAATCTCCTGATTGGAACAGTATAGTATAGAGCGAATCTCCCTTATGTTTCTTCCAATGTTATCATTAGTTTCCTCATCTAATGAACACAAAATAATAAACATTATGTTCACTTTTGGTTAAAATAGGCACACATGCACAGACATGCTTGTAGACAGACAGACACACACATGCATATACATTCATAGTTTCTCCACATTAGTAGAAAACAGAAAACTGGTATAGGAAGTATTCAGTTCAGTGCCTCAGTTTCTTTAATGAATAAGTTTGAATTTTGATTACCTGTCAAATCATGACAAGATAGTGCTAATGCAGATTTCTAAAATAGCACCCAGAGTCTTTTAATTCTCAAACAATTGCTTCTCATTTTAAATATTCCAAACTTATAAGTAGATTAACTTGACAGTCCTTTCATATCAGACAGGAGGACAAGCGAGAAGAGTAATAAGGAGAAGTAGGTGTTCTCCTCGCTTCACAGAATCATCTTTCACCTCTATGGAGCAGGGGTGAAAAAGGTCTTAAATCACTATTCCCAAAGCAAGGTATGAAATGGCAAAGATTATATTGCTGAATACTAGTTAAAATCCACCATAAAATACATAATACTCCAGCAAAAACACAGAGGGAAACCTGGAAGCAATAACATGGCAAAGAGTCTATAGAGATTCTCAGTCATCCAGATCATGGTTGTCCCAAAAGTGCTTTTTCCCACCATCCAGTCAGAGCTGAAGAAGCTTCTTGGATGAGAAGCGAAACATCTTCAAAGAAAAAACAAGGAAGTCCAGTTGCCTCCTGAAAAAGCACCTTTGGGACTATCATGGCAAAGGTAATTTTTCCCCCTAATGACATACTTGCTAAACATGTTGTCTATTAATTAGAGTATTATGAGAAGTGTGCAGAATGAGTTTCCAATACCATTCATGTCCCAGCCACACAGAGTATAATTGCACCAAACCGTGTCCATTAGTAATTTGGTTGTTGCAGGAAGAAGTTTTTATGTGCTAAAATTATTATCAAAAACTACAAAATATTAAAATGCTCCCCACCACCACCTCTCCTGAAAAAAGACTTCATGGGGATGTCCCTTTACACACACTGCTTCTTTTGAATTGCTCATATTCTCGTATTCCATGAGAAACCCTGGAGTGCTCTGTAATATAAGCAAGTAGGTCAAAGCCTGCCTTGGCTACTTGGTTCTGCTGGTTGGAGCTGCCTTAGTTCTTATAAGAGGGAGGCTTCTGGTTAACCCTTTAAATTACAGAGGAAGAGTCAGCTGGGGCTGGGCAATTGGAGATGGGCCTGAATTGCAGGTTTCCCTCCACAGCCAGACTTTTGTAAACTCAAATAATTAACAGGCAATTTGCATGTTGCTATCCAGAGGTCTCAAATCTTAGGGATGCCAATGTTTTCCCAGTAGGAAACACTGAAATGTATGCGTTTTGCCTTAAGCAAAGATGACTCGCCAGACCTGTTATTCAATTTATGTAGCTGGCTGCTATGTAAATGCTCCTGTTAATGGGGAAGTAGGTGAGGGTGACTTTCTTATCTTTTAGAGATGATTTCCTACCTGCTTTTGATCAGTTGTCTTCAGGCTAATCCTTCTTCTCAAGATTATAATAGTAAACCACAGGGGAGGAAAAGAGGTGAGAAGCATATCATAAATTGAGAGAGAGGGGTGGAGGGAGGGAGGAAGAGATTTGGAGATGGGATAGAAAAGAGAGGGAAGCAATATATCTATCTACCTTTGAAACTATTGATCATTTGCTTTGGAATTCTGTTTGATTTCTTGCAGAAAGAGAATTCTCTCCTCTCCTCTCCTCTCCTCTCCTCTCCTCTCCTCTCCTCCTCTCCTCTCCCCTCCCCTCTTCTCTTCCCTTCCCTTCCCTTCTTCCCTTCTCTTCTCTTCCCTTCTGCCCTCCTCTTCCCTCCCTTCTACCCTTCCCTCTGCCATGCCCTGCTGTGCCCTGGCCTCCCCTCTCCAGGGAGGAAGGGAGGGAGGGAGGGAGGGAGGGAGGGAGGAAGGAAGGAAGGAAGGAAGGAAGGAAGGAAGGAAGGAAGGAAGGAAGAAAGAAAGAAAGAAAGAGCTGGTAGATACAAATGTGTTTTTAAGGCATTCTTTTCTCTAAAGTTTCCATTACATTTTCAATTTCTGTTATTTAAAATTGTTCCATGAATCAAAACATGTATACAATTACTTGAAATAAAAACATGTTCATAATTCTGTGCATATGCAGGAGCAGACTTAGTTAACTCAGCTGGGTTAAGTTCCTAACATGGTGCATAGCACTGAATTGTTGTGCTAGAATTCTCCACTTTCCTTCATCACTATCATAAAATAATATCGCCTTCATTGTGGTAAGCATCGTAGCAATTGTAATCCTTAAGGAAGCATCATAAATAGAAAATATTTTCATATTTTCTGGTTTATTTTCTTCAAAGAACAAGCATTCAAGCCAGATATAATCAAAGGACTAGATTACACAACCTGTCAAGACTTGTTGCAATGTACTTGATTGGACTTCACATTTGATATGAATGCTGCCAGTTATGGTTTGTAATTAATAATTTAGCATTATTTGTGAAGACCTCAATGAATGTTAAACAGCCCCCTGCTAATTAATAGAATACAAGAGCCAGGTCAAAGATGTTTTGCTTTTTAATTCAAAATATAATACACAGATTATCATGCCGTTTTGATCATCTGGATGTTTGGAGAATAACATTCAGTTTCTTGCCATTGGCCATCATACCAACATCTGGAGGATATCAGATTACCAGTCATTTTGTAACTGTTCTGAATTTATGAACCTAACATTGACTTTTTCCCCTTTTCATTACAATGAAAATTTACCCCGTTGGAATAAACTGAGCAGAACAGAATGGGATTTTTTTTTTCCTGCTGAGAAACACAATATCCCATTTTAACATACTGTGCCTTTCCTTCCATAGTTTTCTAAGCTGTTGATCAAATTGGTTTTATTTCCTTACCAGGGTGGAACATATGTTTATTTCTTTACTAGGACAGAATATAATTTAAATTTTAAAAGAAACTTTATTTCCTAAGCGTTGGTGTTTTTGCTGTTATTGCTGCTATTATTATTTTTACATATATAAATTTCTCTACACTCAAGAAAAAATGCTTAGTGTCTTTAGATCTATGTAAAAATAAATAAATACATACATACATACATACATACATACATACATACATACATACATACCTAAGACGATTCCTGCACCTGCTAGGTTTACCTCATCAGTGTAGAGTTTTCACTGTCCTCAATTATTATTTGAATGAACATATAAAATACCTCAGTTTACAACTGGAATAACCATCAATGTACTAGGAGATACTTGCTTAGTTATTAGGATTTCCTCTCTTCCCCTGCTTCCTGCCCCCACTCCTTAGCAAAGATTAGATTAGAGGTATCTACAGGAATGATTGACAAGGAGGAAAGTGATGAAGTTTTTCATGACCTCATTCAGGGGTGAAATTCAGCAGGTTCTGGTAGGTTCTGGAGAACTGGTAGCGGAAATTTTGAGTAGTTTGGAGAACCGGCAAATACCATCTCTGGCTGATCCCAGAGTGGGGTGGGAATGGAGATTTTGCAATATCCTCTCCCCAGAAGTGGGGAGGGAATGTGGATGCAGTATCCTTCCCCTGCCATGCCTTCCAAGCCATGCCCACCAAGCCACACCATGCCCATCAAGACACGCCCACAGAACCTGTAGTAAAAAAAATTGAATTCCACCACTGCCTCCATTTCTTATATATTTGTGTGCATCATAAGTATTAAAGAATGGAACTTGTACCATGAGATGTTTTGTGGTTTTGGCACCACTGTGGCTAGTTGCAGGCACCCATGGGTTGGAGTAGATTGATTGCAAAGTTTCCTCTAGTTTCAGGATAACTGGCTTTTCTAATTTCAACTGCAAAAGCCTATTATAATTACTGTTATTCTTATATAAGCAAAGATGTCCACTTCCCAAAAAAATGAACACATAAAGCATGCTATGCATAGTAAAGCTATTGTTCACATTACATTGTAGGATGCAGCAAAAACATATGGATCTGAATATGTGGGAAGACTCAAATAGCTGGAATTGTCAGAGAGAAATGGAGTGAATGATTCCAGGTTTTACATAAATGGCAGAAAATAACAATAGTTGATGAATCTACACAGTACTTTTTAGACGGTTTATTGATCATAGGGACACTAATAAAGGTGGCAGAAAAGTAGCAGATAATGTGTGGGTATTTGTGAAGAATGAATGTTTACTGAAAGGAGTGAAAATTATTGGGTGCAAATTGTGCTTCTTTTCACTTTGTTATATGCTTTGTGAAGCATAGGCATAAGTTGAATGCAATGGGAAAGAGTTACTTAAGACATGTGAGTGGTAAACAAGTAGAGATAAGGCCAAAAATAATGTGTGATGAAATAAGGTAGGCAGAATATAAAAATGACTGACAAAATGACAGAAGTATAATGAGGTGGGGACACAGAATGGTTTAGGATCCTTTCATAAAACAAATATATGTGTTGTGGTCCACCAGCAGCCTGCGGAGCTGGCAGCGGAGTCAGACAGTGATGAGGCTGAGGAAGAACATGAGCCAGTCCTGGAGGCTGGGGAAGGCCCGGATGAGGGCTCTGTGTCGGAGGCAGAGATGGGGCCAGGGCCATCGGAGAGTGAGGTGCGGACTCCAGAGTCTCCAGAGATTGATAGGAATGAGGCAGAGGAACAGGAGGAGCCTGTTCCTAATGCACGCATGAGAAGAGCTGCCAGAAGGCAAGAGCACTTCAAGCAAAGAGGACAACTCGGGAGTAGGGCCAAGAGATGATTGGCCCCTCCCATAAGGCTTAAAATAGACCAGCAACGGCATTTGGGCTTTGCCAGAAAACAACATTGGTAGCTTCGTTTTCTTCTTCGTCTATGTCTTGAATTTATTTTTGTATCTGTGACTTCTGAACATTTGCCAAGAAAGGCCTTTGGCAGTTTGCCTAATTGGACAAAGTTTGTGATAGGACTGAGGGATTTGTGTTGGGAGGAATTTGCTTTAATTTAGTTGAACGACGCTGGGAATGAAGTAATTCTCAGCTGTTCGAATAAAGTTTGTTTGTTTTTTCACTGACTGATTTTCCTACTACTTACTTGGGCCTGGGTCACAACAATATGAAGGAAAAAGGAATGAATAGAGCAGGGGTGTCAAACTCATGGCGTCATAGCTGCATCATGTGATTTATCAAGACTTTTTTCCCTTTCGCTAAACCGGGTGTGAGCATGGTCAGCACATGATACATCCAGCCCGCAGGCTGTGAGTTTGATAGCCCTGAAATAGAGGGTTTGGAAAACCAAGACTCCTGTGACTGGGTAGAATTGATAAGATCTTGGGGGAAGAAATGAATTGTTTTAAGAAGGCAATGTACAGTATAATCAATGATAATTTTCAGGGATAGAAAAATATGGTGAATGATGCTGGTTCTATCTCTAATCATCTCAAGCTGGATGGAGCACCTGCAGAACAGAAGACCTTTTGATCTTCCAGAACTCTGCTGGGGAAATGATTTTAAGAGTGGAGTGATGGCTTAAAAGAAGAAAAGTCTATATCTTAAAACATAGTGATGAAAGTTCAAGCAATCAACACAACACAACCAAAGAAGGCTGCAAGCAAAAATTTGATCAGAAGGAACTCTAAGAAGTTACCTTTGAAACAATCAATAAACAACAGAAAAAGTCTGTTGTAAGACATGCATTACACAGACCATATGCAAATAATGCTTCTACATTGTAAACTGCCCAGAGTAAAGCATTGTGGGGTGGTATATAAGCCTAAATGTTATTGCTATGTGTTTCTGGCTGCAGGTTCAGATCATTAGATTTAAGAAGGAAATTCAGAACTTATATAACAGTGATGGTGAACCTTTTAGACACCGAGTGCCCAAACCACGCGCATGCCCAAACTAAAAGGTGCGTACACATGCTGCAAAACTTGGAAAGCAAATTTTCACAGCATTCCAATTCTACCTGTGCATGGCTGGTCAGAATGTATTTTTAAAAGAATACAAATTATAGGAAACCCAAAGAGGTTTATTTTTTGTCGCATTTCTATGCCACCCAACTCCCAAGGGACTCTGGTTTCCAACTATTCTTTGAGAATTCCTGATTTATGCAGTTAAATCATTCTTGGAATTGTTTACATTAGAGCTTCACAGCCAAAGTCATGGATCTGTGCTTAATTTTAATTGTAGAAATCATTTCTGGAATAGGCATAAGAACAATGGCAGTGAAACTGTAAAAGATGCAACCAATTTGTGCATATGTGCACTTATGTATCTATAAAATACCATATGGAATAGCCATAATGAATTTTATATTTAGACAGTATCATACTGCAAAGTTTTACCAGCACTTTGATGCTTTGCTTTTCCCCCCAGAAGCTTTATCCTTTGTAGCATTTGAATTCCCGATGACACTCATAGCTCATATTACTGATTACAATATCTCATCATGGAATAGTCCATCGTAAAAAATTACTCTGAATTTGTTTATTGTCCTTGTTCATGAGAAATAAAGTTTATTGTGCACAGATGCATTGGCAACAGTAGGAAAAACATTCAGATCCTGATGAGGTTAAACTGCAGAAAAGAAACAATATTTTTTTACATGAATTTAAGATAATGTATGCTTTGATCATGCTGATGCTTGTTAAACATTTGAAACAACTTAGTGTAAACTGATGCCGTTAAACAAAGTATATAAGAAAGATAATATGCTTTAAAGACTTTGCAATAATATTAGCAAAACACAAATGTGCAATAAATAAAACAGAACATATATATTTCTATTCTGAGGAATAGTAACAAATAATTGTTATTATTTATAGATACCATAGCTGCACGGAGTGTTATTTTTGTTGCAAAAATGGGGTACAAAAAAATAATAATACAGAGGTCTTCACCTCCTTCGGTTTTATTTTGGTTCACTTTTAATTACAGATGGAATAGAATTATGTTTGCTTTATGTCTTGATAAAAATTTACCCAAATCCTCAAATCTCTACATTAATAGAATAGAAAGAAAATAATAAGTTATGCAAGAACATGAAACAAAGCAAATTCATATTTTCCAGGCAGAGAGGTTTGACAGCTTAGTTGTTAAAAGACTGCATTTGTATCCTGTAGATTTTACAATCTTTCTGGTGCTTTTAGCACTAGCAATAGCACTTAGACTTATACACCGCTTCATAGTATATAAGTCTAAGTGCTTTACAGTCCTCTTTAAGCAGTTTACATAGCCAGCATAACACCCCCAACAATCTGGGTCCTCATTTTACCCACCTCGGAAGGATGGAAGGCTGAGTCAACCTTGAGTCTGGTGGGATTTGAACTGCTGAACTGAAGCTAGCAGTCAGCTGAAGTAGTCTGCAGTACTGCACTCTAACCACTGCGCCACCTTGGCTCATTTTATAATTTTATAAAATGATTTTATACAATTGTCTGGCTTCTCATATTTAAGATGTATGACAGAGAGGTTCTCCACAGTCCTCTCAAGGTTCACCACAGTCCTGCTACCATCTTGACTATTTTTTACTTCTTGCAGTCATCCTGTAGGAGTTTATTCTATCCTTGATTGGAATCCATATTTCAAGTCTCATTTGGTTCACATACTGTAAAAAATAAAGGAGGACCAACTGTTTTGAAGAATTAACATGCCATGCTACTATACACTTACATATAGTTTATTTCAATGTTTATTTTTCTTGGAAAGTATAAATCTGGCAGAGACCCCCCTAGTCCAGGTTCTTCAACTCAGCTGCTGAAAAATTAAACTATAAAAAAATTATTTTAAGCAATGCTACCAAGAACAAGACAAAGATTCAGAGGCTGAAAACAAATGGGGCACATTTTGTTCTAGCAAGACAACAAAACTTAGAGTTACTTTGATTTTAGAGTTACCTCAGAGTTACCTCAGAGTTCAGTTCTGGAAAGATATGCCTATCCAAAGAACACAACTGTGACTTGTTAGACAACAAAAAAGAACAATTGAACAGGAAACAGCTGTACTGTAAGTGAATCATCTAACCCTTGATTTCATCTTTTGAGGAAATGTTGCTGACACCTAGTCATGGTATGTACACTATAGTTTAATTCTGAGTCTTGTATAAGTTGTTTGGTCAAGTAAATTTCAATTGCTATCTATACAGAGATGTACTGAAGTTCACAAATGGTAATTATCTACTGTGATGGGCCTTAACATTGATCCTGGTAAAAAACACTTAACTGCTAAAGACAAGCAATCCCTAATTTTCATAATTACAATATAATATAAATTGAAAAAAAGAGGGAGAACTTGTCTTTTGAGCTTTCAATTAGATTTCTCTAAAGCGTGAGTTTGAATTAATCACTTCAGTTAAAGCTTCTATTTTATCAAATCATTGAAACTAATATTTAAGTCACTTTTAAAACAAGTCACATTTACTACACACAAATTTAAAGGTTCTCAAGGGGTATCAATATACTAAAACTTTGCTACTTTTACATTTATATTCCGGTGCTTTAAAATATTAATATTTTATTTTTAATTGCATTTTCCTATTTTGTTAGCAAATGCTAGGAAAGTTCATATTTAATCTCCTTCATTGTTATCATTATGATGGCTTGTAATGAGCTATAGATGAAAAAGTTGATCAGTTTAAGAAGACCCAGGAAAATATAAAGTCATTTTTTCCCAACATCTTCGCATCAGTAATCCATATTTATACATTTTCTCTTTCTTATCTTAATATATCTTTTATACATATATTTCTAGTATATCATATATACTGTATACTATTATAATATATTCTATTATTCTAATTATTTTATTTACATTTGACATAAACATGTACCTAATTCCCTTTCCACAATTTTTATAACTTCCCATTTGTTTCTATATTTCTCCACCAAATTTAACCATCATTTAGTCTTCCTTTCCAAAGATGTTGAAAAGAAGATGTAAATATCTGTTTTTGTTTTTGTTTTAAAAAAAAACTGTTTAATAAAAATATTTTAAAAAATAAAGACATTTTTTCCCAATTCCCTTCAGTTCAATGGTGGGTTGCTCTGCCCACCCGCCCAGATGCTTCTGTGCATGCACAGAAGCAGCATGAACGAGAGTGCCCACAAGCGAACTGGTAGCGACGGGTTTTGAAACCAGCCCCTGCTACAGTTGCTTCTTAGATATTGTAATACTGCCTGCAGAGTAAATTCATTTGAGATAAACAGATTTCCCATTTCCGTACAACTCAATCTGAGGGGGAAAAATACTACTGAAAATCTGTTGTTCTTGCAGTTATCTAACAGTGACCCTGCCTCCTGATTTAAATTCAGTTTAAATAAATGCAATTTATTTGCAGCTTTCTTGATGCCATCTATACAAAGATGTACTCAAGTTCACAAATGGTAATTACCTACTGTAATGGGCCTTAATATTGATCCTGGATGTAAAACACTTAATTGCTAAAGACAAGCAATCCCTAATCTTCAACACACATGAGGTTTGTTGAAGACTGCAGAAGCCTGTTACTTTTGCCCACACATGTTACAAAATCAAATTACCAAGTTATTTCTGAAATCAACCCAGTTTAAAAACAGAATAGGTGCTAAAGGAGATTGATAAGTCCTTATCAGCGTGAGGAAAATATCACAATTTGGAGCCCTTCGGCAAATGTATTTCATATTCTGATTTACAGTCTACAGAAATTATGGGTGTCGAAATAAGCATACTAAATTTACTGAACTCTTGAATAAATTGTATAGAATACAAAACTAATAAACTAATAAATAATACAAAACATTTAGTAGATGCATTGTCTTTCACTTACCACAGTGTTTTTGCTCACTGTTCATTGAGAATTGTTTGCAAGTGTGTTAATTCCAAATGCATTATACCTAAGTAATAGTTTCATCTCTACTACACTCAGCTAGCCAAGAATATTAAGTTAAGGGAATTATTAGTTTAGACTGAGAACCAGTCTAAAAATGAATTGGACAACTCTTGCTTATTTAAGTCAGTTACAAATATCACCCTCTCAAAACGAGGTGCCAGTAAGATCAGACAGAGTTGGTGGGATGTCTACAGTTGAACCCTGACCTACAAATACTCTTTTCTACAATTGATGTGTTTCAGGTCCCTTCAATCAGATGTTGCCACCTAGTGGCACCTAGGAAGCATGCTTTCTATAACATTGCCTGCTTCTAGCATGCTATCCCACCCAAAATATATGTTCCCAATGGTTTTTAAATTTTGGTGCTTCTCCTGGCCTTCAGGTAGGATGGTTGTGGTGTTTTGTCTTGTGGAATATTGTTATTGACACTTAATTCCTTTTTTTGTTTGTGGCCCAGACTCATTCAAATAAAACAAACAAATAATGCATTCTTTGCTTTTTTTTCCCTCAGGGTGTTGCAATTAAAACACAGATATTATTATTATATATTTGCAAGTAAATATTATATATTTACAACCACAATTGAGACCAGAATCTTTGGTCCTTGAATATAGCATTTGTTAAGCAAGGTGTCATGTGACTGCTTTGCTCAACAGCTGCAACCCCAGCACTCCCAGTTGTGGTCATTAAGTGATCTCCTGAGTCATTAAGCAAAAAGAGTAAAAGAGCTGCCTGCCAGAGGGACTCAGCCCTGCATGGGGATGAAATCCTCTAGCAGGCAGCCCTTTTTCTCTCAAAGAGACTGGCTAAAAAAGAATGTCCATCCCAAATCCTAAGCAGCATTTTGGTATGGAATATTTTCAGCATGAGGCATTTAAGCTACTCCCCAGAGACAAGGACAATAAGTTGGTTTCTGTGGGCTGGCTGCAAACACACATGCTGCAAACAACCGATTCCAAAACCTGCTTAGATTTCAGGACAGATTTTTTTTTTCAGATGGCCCCCAGAAAGCAGAGGGAGTTCTTTTGACAGGCAACAGCAGTCTGCCACCTTCCCTGCTGGCTTTTCCATTGATTTTCTGGGGAAGCTGGCAGGGAAGATTGAAAATGGTCATCATCATGGTCATGGAGTGCTTAGCAACCAGTCGTAAGTGCAAATGGTTGCCATGTGCCCCGATCAGTGGTGGGTTGCCCCCGGTTTGCACTAGTTCTATAGAACTGGTAGTAAAACCGGCGGGAGGCTCCGCCCACCGACATCATCAAAACGCTTCTGCATATGCGCAGAAAAGCACAAGCTCACACAAGTGAAGCGAGTTCACGTATGCGGCCCTGCTGTGAACCGGTAGTAAAGGTAAGTAGAACCCACCCCTGGCCCCAATCACCATCATGTGACTATAAGGGCGCTGAAACTTCAGGCACAAGTCATATGTCCCTTGATTCAGCACCAGCATCATTTTGAACAGTTGCTGAAGGAAGGGTCATTAAGCGAGGACTAACTATAACATCAGCTGGTGTCCTATTGGAGTATTTGGTATTTGCCGTGAAGTGTTGTAAGTTCTTGTGAATGCAGTTTTCATAGATTTCCAGAAGGAGATCATTCTTTTAGGTGGGCAGACACCTCTTCCCCTTTGCTAAGCTTGACTTGACTGAATTACCACAGAATATTTGATAAAACATTTGCCAATAGTTCTGCCTCTCCTGACACTGCTTTGGATTCTTGCGTATTCTTTCCTTAATTTGTTATCATCTGCATTTCCTGGGAAGGGAGATTGTAGAAAACTGAACCCGGGCTTCCAATTGCTCCCCTAGAAACCAATCCACATATAACAGCCTTTTTTAATAGCCTCATCGCTATATTCAGGTCTCATGTTTCAGTCTTCATCCCTTCTCTAAAAAAAATCCCACACTTGTTCTAGAAATTGAAAGTAAGCTACAGTATACTGTGTTCTCATTCATCTACAGCAGCATAAAAAATGTCCAGTTATCCAGAGGGCTTTAGTTGTGTGCTAAAATGGGCAGGACTTTATCTGAAGGAGGCAGCAATTATCTCCCTCTCCCTCCCTCCCTCCCTCTCCCTTTTTCTCTCTCTCCATTTCATTTAACAGCCAAGTCATTGGAACAAAATGCAGACACTAATTAGCAATGGGGATAGCACATTTTATGCTGGCATAGTATTGTGTTGACTCCAATATTGTGCATAGCACATCAATTTAGTGCAAGTCTGCTAGAAAGTTTATAAGAAATTAGGCTATATGAAAAATCTTGATATCAAATCTCTATTTACCCGAATTTCATGTGACCCAAAAACATTGGATTTTCTTGTGATCCTCCTGCAACATTGCAATCTGATATAAGTAGAACTCACCTTGTTAAATGACTTTTCCACACAAGTAGATTTATTTCTTTAAAACTATGCTGAAAAGTATTACCAGTAGCAGATTATCTACAAGAAAAAAATAAAATCAACTGTGTGTCCACCATTTTTTTTTATTTTTTTTTAGCATTTTCTCATAACTATAGGGTTTGCTTTTTTGGGACCAACCAAGTGTCGATTTATTGTTGTGACAGGAATTGACTGACCAGCTTGTTACTCAAACCTGACAGTGTGAGCTGAGAGAGAGTGACTGGCCCAAAGAACTCACAATCTCCTGATTTTTAGCCTGGTGCCTTAACCATTAAACCAAACTTGCTAGCCTTCACTGCATATCCATTAATCTAATAAGGAAATCATTTTATAGCCATTTTGGTCACTTACCTTTCTGGTGATGGCACACTGCAGATTGATCACACAAAAATGCAGGGTGTAGAAACACAAAGTGGCCCAACTGATGCCATCTGACTCAGACAGACATTAATGAATGTTTCCAGAAATTAGGCCTATAGTAGTTGTTCTTTAAAGAGAGTATCTGGATCTAAAGTAGGGAGAAATGCTCGTCCACCTACTCTCACCCTTCTTGTTTGCTTACTTGATGGATTGTTCTGCATATTCAGAAGATAAATAGTTGTAAGGAGTGGTCTCCCCATCACTATGGGTATGGGGATTACTTGTGAGTAGAATATTGTGTGGGGTTTCTGGAGGCCTTCCTATATGTGACTTTATGTGGGAAGGCCCAGTTCATCTACAAGTTTGCATTGTATGCATCCATGCTTAAAAGTGGGGCTATGTGATGCCTTTGATGTTGAATGTTGAAAAGATTTGGCTAGTCTCATGTTTTTCTTTTAAACAATGCCTAGATAGTGCTATTATTACATATAGCATATTAATCTTATTTTTTTTCCCTGTCTGCAAAAAAATGGTAGCATATAATGGTAGCCAGGATATATTTGAGAGGGAGTTTAATTTTTATCATAATCTATTATTTTACCATCAACTGTCCATTAGCTGGCAGTGAGGCACCTCCTACTGGTGCTCCTGGATACTGCCTGCCTGCTAGGGTGGTCCTGAGATGAAAACAGACCAAACCAATGTCAGGCCCAGGTGACATGCTGATTGGTCAGTTTTTTGTCACAATCCATGATTCTACAGCCATCTCCATCAAAATGCAGACTTGACCTGGATGCTGCGTTTGATCATGCAAGATGGCATTCCTCAATCTGCAAAGTGGACCCTGCTTCTGGAGGAGGAGGAGGAGGAGGAGGAGGAGGAGGAGGAGGAGGAGGAGGAGGAGGAGGAGGAGGAGACGACACATTATTCATTAATAGCGTCCAAGTTTTCCAGCAGGGAAAAGCTATAATTTCCATGGTCCTATAGATGATTTAGGAAGAAATGATGGTAATCTTGACTTGAAGTTTACTGCATATCCTTGATGTATCTATAATGTAACAGGCCTCTTCAATATTTTTAACATAATTACAAATCTTTCCTTTATATTATTAAAATACTTTTTGTAGTGCAAATTCAATTCATCTTCTCCCATGAATTTTAGGAAGAGAAGAATAGGAGATCAAGTACATACCTTTATCATCTCCTCCTTCTCCTCTTCCTCCTTTTAGAAAATTAAAGTCTAAAGTCTTAGTTTAGAAAAGTAAACTAACACTCATGCATTTCTTTTTCTTCCTGTTAAGCAGTGGACATATTTATTTGCTATTTGCTTTTCTATTGGTTTACTATATCCCTATGGCTTTGCTATCATTTTGCAGTAGTTTCTAATTGCTACAGGAGAGGATCAAAAATAACTCCATTTCTATGCAATCCCAAATTTGTTTTTCCCTTAAGAAACACCCTGCTAATACAAGAAATGATTTTCTTATGTCTGTGAGCTGCTATCCCTTAAGAGTTGAGGAAAGTATCATTAAATTCATTCCACTTCATTGACTTTTGTGTGGTAGAAGTTTTTGCCCACAAATGGAAAAGCCTTAATGCATTTGAGGTTTACTCTGAGCATTAGTATACTTCCATAATTATAGAGGATATGGCTTACCATCTATAATTCTAAACATTCAAGCAATGGAGAGAAAAGAGTTTTGTTCTGAGGGTTAAACAAAACAATTAATGATTTATAGTCCAGTCTCACAGGAACACATTATTACAAAGTAATTGAATTATTCTGATCATTTAGATTAAGAAGCCACTTTGTGGACAATAAATAAACAATATATCTACAATTTAGATCTGCATTCTCCTCACTAAATATAGCAGGAACATTAAAGAGATATGAAATTTACAATGCCTGACCCTCAGTCCAAGCACATTTATACATGCAAATATGATGAACTTGTATTTACTATTTTCCAGACATTCTATAGGTAATGTCATTAGCTGTAATTCAGTGATGTCAGGTAATATTTGCCTTGTATAGCTTTATAGCCATGGTAGAATTAGAGAAAACCTGCAATATATTTTTAAAAATGAGCTTTCAAATAGTCTTTAGAGAATGTCAGTTGACTTAATTAAAACTCATTGTATATTAAGGCTATGTACAATACAGCCTTGACTTATTATGGATGTATGAATCTATAAAATTTGCTTCATTTGATTTAGAAGTTGTCCAATTCCAAATGGGCCCTCTTTCTGAGCTACATAGCTGTCTTCCCTGAACTTCCTGAAGTTACATAATGAAATGTGTGGATGACCTTGGGGAGTGAGGGGAAGAGATGCTGCCTAAGCCAGGGTTCTCCAACCATGTCAACTTTAAGACTTGTGGACTTCAACTCCCAGAACTCCTCAGCCAGCAAAGCAAAGCTGGCTGAGGAGTTCTAGGAGTTGAAGTCCACAAGTCTTAAAGTTGACACAGTTGGAGAACCCTGGCCTAGGAAACAATAAAACAAGACAGGTAGGAGCCTCCGGTGACTTAGCAGTCACAGAAAGAAACCTAGGAAGGACCTGCCCTAATGGATCAAGCAGTTAAAAGTGGCAACAGGAAGTTTGTACTTTCAGACTTTCAAGATTGATGTCAACCCTTGCAGGCAAACCGGTCAGCAAACATGATTAGATGAACTAGTTCTACTTTATTGTAAGACTACATTAATAGAATCCAATAAATAGTACAATAAATTCTAAATATCCTTTTTGGTTATAGAAATTTGAGATCCATTGATATTCTTGCTGTAGAAATTAAAACATTCTCTCATTGTCTAGGCAATATAGGAACCTCTAATTCATTTCTCAGCTTTTCCATATCAAATTGCTTTATTGATAACAAATATCTTTAGAATCAATAGGGTTTTTTTTACTTTCAAATGATTTAACAAGTGTTCTTGTATCTCAGGTGATATGTATCTTAATAAGCGAACTAGGTTTTATAATTGTGTTTTAAATTCTGCCATCTTTCTCAAAGTCCCTCCTTTTTGATATTGCTTTTTATCCTTCAACATTACCTTCCAGTTATCAAAGCCAGTAATGGCTACATTCTATTAATGTCACCATGCTGTCTGGGTTGCTTAAACCTGTTCACCCGAAGATCATGACTCATACTCATCACTCTGAGGTGGAAGAAATTTTCCAGTTACTTTTGAAAAAATGGAGGATTGTCTCTTGGCTTGACACCATCTGAGTCCTTTCCCTTCACTGATTGATCTTTTCCCCTCTTGTCTTTCATAGTCACCATTCATACTTCTTTCACCACTTTTATTCCTTCTCTTTCATTCTCATCCCAGTGTCTCAAACACTTTCATTAACTCATTTTTTAATCCTTTAATGAACATTTTGAGTTAAAAGATTTTTGGCTAAAATCTACTTTAACATGCCAGAACTCATCCCAGTTCCATAAAGAGATGGGGAGGGAGAGGGAGGGAGGGGGAGAGGGAGGAGAGAGAGAGAGGAGAGAGAGAGAGGGAGGGGGAAAGGGAGGGGAAGAGAGAGAGAGAGAGAGAGAGAGAGAGAGAAAGAAAGAAAGAAAGAAGGAAGGAAAGAAAGAAGGAAGGAAAGAAAGAAGGAAGGAAGGAAGGAAGGAAAGAAAGAAAGAAAGAAAGAAAGAAAGAAAGAAAGAAAGAAAGAAAGAAAGAAAGAAAGAAAGAAAGAAAGAAAGAAAGAGAAAGAAAGAAAGAAAGAAAGAAAGAAGGGAAAGCAATAAAACTGAGCAGCTGAAAAATTTTGCTGGTACTGTTTTTAAAAATTGGTGGCTGTGAAGTCAATTTTCAATGCTGCCAAAACTGTTTCCCAATTTAGAAGGCAGTAAAATGGTCAAGATACTAGAACAAATGATAAGAGGTTATTGAGTGTAGGCTCATAAAGAACTGAAATATACTGAACTATAATTCAACATCCAGAATCAAATCTTCATATTCAATGGGAAGTTTTGAGCAGCCTCTATTCTCTTGAGAGAACATTTCCTGACTTCAGAGCACAAGGAGAAGTCTTGGCTGACCAAACAGTATTGCTTTGTTGGGCTCCACTGAACTGGAATAATGATGCAAGGACACTCACAATGTTATGTTTCACTGCCAATAGAATTCATAACTTCACATCTGGAAAGCTGACTTTACAGCAACATCTTTTCTAGAAGGCCAAATACAGTACAATCCAGTGGTGGTTCCTCCCAGTTTGGTCCAGTTCGGCTGAGCCGGTAGCAGTGACGATATGACGTCACCAAACCGGTTCTCCCCCCCCCCCGCCCTCCCCCCCACCCACGTTATTCTTACCTTTTATTTGGTCCCACCCCAATCTATTGCTGCCTCCTGAGTCCCAGCTGATGACTAGAGGGAAAAAAAACTGTTTAAACTCTTGCCACGGGGCTTCAAAGGGCCGTCCTACAGCTAATCAGTGTTAAAAGCAAACAAATGAGTCGGGTCGTAAGTGCGAGGACTGGTTGTAAGTGCGAGGACCTTCCAGAAATGACTCTGACCAGCTAGCCACGCCCACCTAGTCACATGAGCTCCAAGCCAGACCCGCAAAATAAGCCACGCCCACAGAACCGGTAGTAAAAAAATTTAGAACCCACCCCTGATACAATCATTTGGTTTAGCAATGATACTTTCATGCTATATGGCTGAATGCAAAACCTGCATCAATCTGCATCAATCCATACAGCAATATATATAGGACAGGAATTCAGAACAATCAACCCAACCAAAATTAAAACACCTTCCATTGCTAGAAGGACCAGTCATATTGTTTAATCTACAGAACTGTTGGCACAATCAAGTCTATCCCAACCTCAAGTTACAACCACATTTGAGCTCAAAATTTATGTTGCTAATTGAAACATTTGTTAAGTGAGTTTGCCCCATTTTATGACTTTTTTTGCCACAGTTGTTAAGTGAATCATTCCATTTGTTAAGTTAGTAATATGGATGTTAAGTGAATCTGACTTCCCCCATTGACTTTGCTTGTCAGAAGGTTGCAAAAGCTGATCACATGACCCCAGGACACTGCAACAGTCATAAATATGAACCAATTGCCAAGCATCTGGATTTTGATCATGTGACTACGGGGACGCTGCAAGTCATTTTTTCCAGTGCCATTGTAGCTTTGGATGGTCACTAAATGAACTGTTGTAAATTGAGGACTACCTATATAGATTTCCTAAATGTCAAAAGGGAAAGAGCTGTTCTGATGTTCAAGGCTACCTGAATTGAAGGAATTGGAAGAGACACTAACCTGCCTGAATTTATTAGATGGGCATATATTATTAGAAGAAGGCAGCCCATCCAAGCCCTAATCCAGGAAGGCCTTTAAAAATAATAACATCTTGATTCATGGCTGGATGCCATCTTCATTCTATCCTGGCTTGCTGCAGCACAACTAGTATCCATGCAAATTAAATTGCCTAGGTTCATGATGGTGAACCTATGGCACGTGTGCCACAGGTGGCATGTGGAGCCATATCGGTGGGTACGTGAATGTTGCCTTAGCTCAGCTGCAGCACACATGTGCGCTCCGGCCAGCTGATTTTCGGGCCTTCTGGGCTCACCAGAAGTCAGGAAACAGGCTGTTTCCACTCTCCAGAGAGCCTCCAGGGAGTGGGGAAGGCTGTTTTCGCCCTCCCCAGGCTCCTAGAAAGCCTCTGGAGCCTGGGGAGAGCAAAAACTGGGCCTTCCACAGGAAGTTGGCAAACAGACTGTTTCCGGCCTCCAGAGAGCTTCTGACGGGTGGGGAAGGCCGTTTTCACCCTCCCCGGGCTACAAGAAAGCCTCTGGAGCCTGGGGAGGGTGAAAAACAGGCCCACTGTGCCATTGTGTGTCAAAAGGGGGGGAGCAGGGGGTTGCGCACACATGCGCGGGGAGGCAAGGCGTATTGAATTATGGGTGTGGGCACATGCGCATGCGACACACACACCTGCGCATCCCAGCTTTTGACACGTGACGGCAAAAAGGTTAGCTATCACTGGTCTAGGTCATGTGTCTTAGCCATCTCTGTAAAGTGTCCCAAAGAACAAGATAATGTTTGACAGGTGCACCAGTCCTACAAACTGAAAAATCTCCCAGAGATTTCAGGAATCCTTTCACTGGACATTTAAACATGTGCTATATTGCAGTGTTACATACATGAAACCTTCTAGAATCTTCTACCAAACTGTGTCTGGCAGCAAAAGCTCTGATAGTGGGGCAGTTGCATTCTCTTTCAGAAAAAAACTGGAGAGATTGTTGAGGGAAGCTATTATCCCCTCAAAGATAAACCCCAGTGGGATAGAATTATGAAGTCCCTTTCATAGGGCCCCATTAATCATCTTGACAATGAGCAGGTCAGTAGCAGGAAAGTGTGGCATTACTTATCATATATCCAAATATGAGTAAAGAAAAATAATACTGCAACTTAATACCATCCAACTTGTTTTTTTCCCAATAAATTCTGCTAAACAGTATTCCTGAAAGTTGGATTCATAGGGTATGTTTTTTCAATAAAAGCAAATAAAATTAGGAGAAAGATATGCTTATGCTAGAAATATTTTTGCTAGGAATGGAAGTCAAACAATTTGATGCAAATAGTGGACTGCAAAAAGCCAATAATTTTCTGGCATCTGAAAAAATAACTTGACTAATTCTGGGAACTTGCACCTGTTCACAACTGTTCAGAGTGCAACTAAAAAGAGCTTGGAGTTTGAATGCATATGCAGCTGCTTCAGAATCTGTGTAGCTCTATACAGGTTGAAGGGTTCTCTTTAGTGTATTAATAACCAGAAACTATATTAAACCAAAGACACAAAATTCATCCTGATAGAAATCACTGGAAATAGATTACAAAATGTTTCATTTAGTTATATTCTTCATCAAAGCAAAAAAGATTCTAAACAAAAGTATCCCTATCTTTTTTGATGACAATTTTAGAGCATCCTACACTAAGTCAAGTTAAAAAAAACCGCTAGAGAATTCCTGGAAGCTTGGCACTCAGACAAATCAGCCATCAACAGATACAGAGATAAATGACATCTACATACTGTTCAAAAGAGATAACTGAAAAGAAAATAAAAAGATCAAAACACCTCTTCACCAGCAATCAACACCAAGATGAGCAGAGATTAATACCAAGACCAACACTATTAATATTACTAGACCATTAATATTAAATGAACAAACAAAAAATAAACAATACCCCAATCAATAAACCACCAAACCCCATTCCCTTCCTCGATTGATGATATTACCTAGTATGGTAATGAGATGCCTGCCAGAAAACAACCAACTCAGAGTTCCAAAGGTGCTTTTTAAAGAGGCAACTGGATTTTCTGGTTTTTCGTTGAAGACGCTTCTCTGAAGAGCTGAAGAAGCTTCTCGGATGAGAAGCGAAACATCTTCAAAGAAAAACGAGAAAGTCCAGTTGCCTCTTGAAAAAGCAACTTTGGGACAGAATTGGAAAGGACCTTGGAGGTATTCAAGTCCAACCCCCTGCTTAGGCAGGAAACCCTATACCATTTCAGACAAATAGTTGTCCAATCTCTTCTTAAAAACTTCCAGTGTTGAAGAATTCACAACTTCTGGAGGCAAGTTGTTCCACTGATTAATTGTTCTGTCAGGAAATTTCTCCTTAGTTCTAGGTTGCTTCTCTCCTTGATTAGTTTCCACCCATTGCTTCTTGTCCTGCCCTCAGGTATTTTGGAGAATAGATTGGCTCCCTCTTCTTTGTGGCAACCCCTGAGATATCGGAACACTGCTATCATGTCATCCTGAGTCCTTCTTTTCATTAAACTAGATATACCCAATTCCAGCAACCTTTCTTCATATGTTTTAGCCTCCAGTCCACTAATCATCTTCGTTGCTCTTCTCTGCACTCTTTCTAAAGTCTCAACATCTTTTTTACATTGTGGCGACCAAAGCTGAATGCAGTATTCCAAGTGTGGCCTTACCAAGGCATTATAAAGTGGTATTAACACATCACATGATCTTCACCTGGATGATTTAGAATCTCCATAAGCAACCAAGTCAAAGACCATCAAAGACCCCATAGTTACAGAATATGATATTCTGCAGTGTACAGTGTATACTTAAGAAAGGGCCAGGGAAGTTAACATCTTAATAGGCATTTCTACTATACCAGAGTATAGTATAAGCAGAGCCCTTATTGGGAGGAAAGATACCATATTTAATACAGAATGTCAATTAAGGAAGACATGGCAAGCATACGTATATCATATAAAATTAAAAAAGTTTAAAATCATATGTCATCTTCTCTCTCATCCACAGTCTTTGCTAGCTTCTTAGAGGAAAATTCTGAGTGAATTTCAGATCAATAATACTATTTTGCCACTGATTTTACCAAGTGGGTAATGTTTAAAAAAAAAAAAAAGCAAAGTGAATCAATAACTAATTACAGCAGCGCTCCACACAATGATGAAGAATTCTTCTGCTGTCTTTAACTTCCATGGTTACATGACATTTAATAAGCAGCAAACCATTCTGAACATAGACAACAGTTTTTTATACTGTTCTTTCAAAAAGAGTTATAACAAAACTAGATGATGACACAGGTTACCTCTATCTGGTTGAATATTTGCTGTTGTTGAGAGGAACAAAATTTAAGCAGTGACACAATTGCAATTTTTTTTTTGGCTCTGGGCAAAAATCCCAATCATTTGAAACCCATGCAAATGAATAGAGATGATCTGTCGATGACTGCTGTGCTTCTAAACTTACCTATTGAAATATTTGCTAGATTATGAGCTCAAGTTGATTAGACCAGAATTCAAGAACCATGTCACTTGATGCAGTTTATTTTTTAATAAATGTTTATTAAAGCCCTACAAGGTAGTCCAGAAAAAAGCACAACCAGGAACATTAGTTTTATTTTTTACCATAAAGTTATATTATCAGAATCTTTCAAGTCCGAAAGTACTTCTCCCATCGTCATTTTTACTCTCCCGAAAACTAGGAAGGGTTCTTTCTGAGAACTTTGACCATCTCTCCTCCATCAGACTCAAGTTTCTTTTATCAGACTATTGTCTTCCTGTCCCCAAGGTCATTTCCACATACCATTACATCATATAATTTACAAAGATGTAACGTGTAGTAAAAACACAGTGAAAATAGGACTATCAGATCTTGGCATGAAGAATTTATATAACCGCTAGGCAGCAACAAAGAGATGCAGAAAACCTTTCACTCTTTGCTCACATCCTGTGGTTGTATAGATTTTTTTTTTGTTTTGTGCCAAGACCTGGTAGCCCTAGAAACATCAGCAAATTAATCGACAATGTCTCTTTCCTACTTGTTATGTCATGAAATTGCTTTACTGTGCCTTTCTTCTGGAATTACCCTCTACCAATATCACAGCCTTGGCTGAACGGGCATCTTCAGATGAAAGAAAGAACCAAGGTAAGACAAAGTCAGATAACAGTATGTCCTGGCTCTCATAATAATGATGAGATGACATCAGAGCCTACTGCTTCTGATCTTTGCTCATATGATTCAGACTTTGAATAGTCTCCTTGGCCCCCATGGGAATGCTTCCATATTCATGAAACAGATAGAAAGCAGGGAGATAGTGGACTGCTTGGCTGCAGAGAAACATAGCAAGGAAGGTCCGTTATAAAGCAGCCTGGTGTGAGAAGTCAGCACAGAGTACTGCCAACTGCACTCCTCTAATATTCATGTTTAAAATTCCACACATGCATAGTCTCAAGTTGCAATCAGCTTTCACAACAGCTCAGCTACATATGCTATGGATTCATGTCACAGTGCTTCTTATTGTATTTAGCCCTTGCCACTTACTTAAAAAATTCAACCTTCACCTGACACCTCCAGTGACTGACTTGCTTTCTGAGATTTTGAATTTAAATCTTGATGATGATATAAACTTTAGGTTAACCATGGAGATGTTTTTTGGAGTTTTTGAAATCCAGAATGTAAATTGGAAAGTCTGCTTTTTCTCCTAGCACCAGATTTTACTCCTGTTGATTTTTGGTTGCAAAAATATTATTGTCTATATTAAATCTAAGTGTTATTAATTCCTAATTTGGTCGGATACTTTTTATATTCCTCACACTGAGCCCTGGGATCCTTATTTTGCATAGTGCTGCCCAAAAGTTTCAGATATTGGGTGAAGTTAAGGATCTTTCTTAACATAGTTTGTCTTGTGTATTCCCATCCTGCACTCAAATTATTCATAAAACATACAAAATTCTGCCCATTCTGCCTATCCTTTTAGGCATAGACCCAGATAAAGCCTAAGGAGATCTAATTATCTTGCTAGAAGGAGGCTGGGGGCAATCAAGATAAGGGCAAACATAGTAAAATTATTATTTGAACTTAATGAAATTTCCCCCATTATCTAGTAGTAAGTAGCTTCTCAAGAGATTCTGTAGTTTAGTGGTGAGATTTTAACTGAGACTTGAAATTTGTTAACTCCAAAGTCCCAAATTACACAGTCATGAAATGCTGTTTTTCATTCCATTTCAATTAAACTACTTCCAAATGCTCTGCAGATGTGTTTCTGAATTCTGTTACTTATTAATGCTTCCAGATTTGATATTTCTGCAAATGAGAGCTCACATGTGCAAAAAAATATTCCCCGGTTGCATCTGTAAAGCAGAACAAACCCCCATATATACAACTTCTTTCAGCAACAACTTGAATGTCTCTAACTATAATCAGCCCCAACTGCAGTGACAAAAATGGAAAAACTTTGGGAATGAACCATATCACTGTGAAGTCTGTGCAAAATGTATATATTTTCAGATTACCAGGTGCTATCTTGGTTGGTCCAAAAGTGATTACCCATACAATTCTCTCACAGATCCCCTCTCCTGCCTTTTAAATCAATGTACAGCTGTTCTGACTACATCTTCTGCAATCCACCGTTTTCATCAATCTGGTTGGATAGCAGACCAATTGAATTATATGATCAACCATGACCATTGCCATTATCCATTTGGTTGGGGAACATGCAATAGAAAGAAAACTTAACTGATTTTTTTATTCTCCCCTCCCATCAAATTTCCAGTTATTTATCTGCATTTCCATTGTACCACAACCTTGAAAAATTCTAAGAGGGTATTAAAATGCAGATTCTTGACCAATGACAATTCCTGTAAATCCAAGCCATATCCAGGAACCCACTTTCCGCCCTTAATTTGAAGAGCAAGATTTGTGGGCATGAACTATTAATGATTGAAGGGAAACACTGAAATTACACTGAAGCCTTTGAAATATTGCTGGTGTTTTAAAACCCAGACTGGTATTTCATTACTAATCTCATAATGGGATGGGAGAAGACAACAGACATCACATGAATGAATGAAGTCTAGGAAGAATGGAAATGAAATGATGATGAAGAAGATTCTTGAAGCTATAGAGCCATGATGGCGAACCTATGGCATGCGTAGATGGCACACGGAACCCTCTCTGCTGGCATGTGCACTGTCGCCCCAGGTCAGATCTCTGTGGCGTTTCTTTCGTAAGCTTCTGTTTTCCTGCAAACGATGAAACAGAAGCTCATGAAAGGAAAAAGATCTTACCTCTTGCCATGCTTCTGGTTTTGGGATGCCTCACCTCCCGCTGGCCAGCTGGTCTTCTCTGTGCATGTGCGCATATGTGTGCATGGCCATGCGCATGGCCATGCATGCTCATGGTCATGCATGTCCACTCATGCGCATGTCAGTGCATGTCTGCTCATGCGCATGCACACACCTTTTAGTTTGGGCATGTGCGCATGCACAGTTTGGGCACATGGTATCTAAAAGGTTCACCATCACTGCTATAGAGAAAGGAACAATTTAAAAAAAAAAACGATTGGAGAGTGATGGAATTAGAGAGTACATCTTGGAGACACCAAAGGAATGGCCTCCAGCTTTGTGATATTCAGATCTTTGAGAGACCCAATAAGGCCAGGAGGTAAGCTTCTTTAAGTACAGGTAGTCCTCAACCTATGGCCACAACTGAGCCCAACATTCCTGTTGTTAAGTGAAACATTTGTTAAGTGAGTTTTGCCCCATTTTATGACTTTCCTTGCCACAGTTGTTAAGTGAATCAATGCAGTTGATAAGTTGGTAACATGGTGGTTAAGTGAATCCATTGACTTTGCTTGTCAGAAGGTCGCAAAAGGTGATTGCATGACCCTGGGACACAGCAAAGCTCATAGATATGAACCAGTTGCGCAGTAACTGAATTTTGATCACATGATCATGGGGATGCTGCAAAGGTCATAACTATGAAAAAAGATTGCAAGTCACATTTTTCAGTGCCATTATAACTCTGAACGGTCACTAAACAAACTGTTGTAAGTCGAGGACTACTTGTATAGGTGTGAAAACAATGACCAGGAGACATTCTAGCTGTGCCGGTCTTTCCTTTTATGATAGACTGCATCTGGACTATCTTATGCAATACTATATGGTAGATGTCTAGCAGATTGATTTTGGAAATTATAACTTTAGTACTGTTAGCATGCACCTATGACACTGTTGATTTCAATTCCCTCCCTCTTTATTCTTGCATGTATAGTGCCTTCAAATAAAACATATCTCCAGAATATATACCGGTATTGCTCATCAACATAATGAAGGAAAACAAACTAATGAAAAAACAACACTAATAGCAAGGCAACTGCAATCCATGATACATTCTGTTTAAAATTTATATATATGTATATACATACATATTTTATCCCTCTATTCCTGAGATTAACATTGCCAGTTGGAGAAAATCCATTTGGCTTACAAAGCATAATGATATCACTGGTGCTTTCTCACTCTTCAACAAACATTTCTCACTCAACCCATTGGCATCTGACATTTCCAAAACACTTGCCTACATAATTCTCTCTTCACATCTCAAATACAGAAAAAGCAATGGCAAGCCACACCTCTCTATTAGAGAAAAAGCAGAATCACGAATTAAATTCTTGTTAAACTTATTGCTGCTATTGAATATAGAGGGTAGGTTTACGTTCCAAACAATGAACACGCTTCAATTTATGTATAATGTTGCAACCTGAAATGTATAGTAATATGCATTTTCAGAATACATATTTTGAATTATTGTAATAATCTACTTTATTTGGGAGGGGGGGAATAAGCTGTTTCAAGCATTTTCTATTAGTCTCAGCCTAAAACACAAAGTTCTGTAATAATCTCAGAACTGACAACTGCTTGAGATGATCAAAAGAACAAATAAAGAGCTATATATTAGGGGCTTAGAAGCTGAATTCCTGTCATTCCAGAGATACTCTCCACCAACAATCCTCATGACAGCAAGTAATTCCATTCGGGCCTAGGAAAGAGCCAATGCATGTCGCATCATATTCAGAATTCCACTGTCTATTCATGGTCATGGATCATCAGGAAGATCATCAATCATCTAACAGTTCCATAGAGGACAGCAGCAATGGACGTGAATGTCAAAAAGAGTCAAAATGATGGCCATGATCTAGTAATTAATGTCCCACCCCTTTGTACTGTACATCGATATACGTTCAAACAGGGCCAGGCTTTTCTATTATACAATTATGGCTTCCTTTTGTTCTGTCCCCGCACCCAACCAGCCAGCCGAGGGTTAAATAAACTCTTCAAACACTCAATCGTCAGTGATAAGGAACTTGGCAGCAACTCCGTGGCTGCCTGCCAAGAACTTTTTACTCTGATAACACAGACAAAAATACACACAGTTTGAATAGTCCAGTTTGTAATTCAATCCACAGCAAATAGGCGTTGTGTTCAAAGGTGCAAAGTGACTCGCCAGAGATTAGCTTTGTCCGTCACAGAGTCCGAATGGCCACCACACTCCCTTTTATAGCCTGTGGGGTGTGATCCAGTGACTCAGCTTAATCTCTGGCACGCCTCCTTTTCTGCTGCGCACGCTTGTCTCTCTGACGCTGGCGTGGGTCCAACCATAATGTTTCTTCGTCACTATCCGACGGCTCGGAAACACCTGGCTCCTGGCCAATCTCTTCTCCTTCGGGAGACACCTGAGGCATTTCCAGAGAGGAGGGTCCTGGAGAAGGAGGCCTCCTCTCCTTCATGTTCGGAGCCTTCTTCCTCCGATAAGATAGGCTCGGAGGACGGAGCCACAACACCTTTTTTGATGTTTTGATCCTGATTCAGATCATTTTGAAAGGAAAGGAGGGCAAATTGTTCCACTGTCAACACAGAAGATAGCTGGCTCAAGGATTAGTTAATGGATCATTTAATGGAATAATTAGATTACTTTTCATTCAAAGCTAGGAACGTTAATCAACTAAAATTATTTCAGTATTTTGAACTTCTTATGCCTGCTTACTGGGTCATTGACTTAAATGAACAAAGAAAAGAGGAAAACATGAGGAAAAAAACATCTACATCAAACATAGGATGCAATGGGAAGAAAATGCCATGGGGATAGGTTTAAAATTAATATCAGTGGTCTACAAGAAGAAAGCCTCGGAAATGAAAGTAGCTTAATTTTACCAGAATTGGGTCGCTAATAAAGGAAAGTTAAGTTGAGTATTAATTGTCTCCAATTTCTAAGATACAGCTTCAGATCAAAATTGCATCAAAATAATTCAAAATTATGAAGGGGATGTGTGATTATGCTCCATAACTTTTCTGCAAAATGTGATCTAGCAATGAGAATGGTGCCACACCAATCATTATAAATTTATCTTTTTATTGATACCAATAACATAACTTTCCATTCATTTATTGGTTTTTCATGTAACATTTTCATGCTTTTTTCAGGAAAAACTGACAAGCTCTAACATCAAATTAAAAAACAAGGTTCCATTCTTATTCAGTACCTAAATTGCACTTTTTGGCTTTTCTCTTGTGAACTGCAGTAGGACCATCCCTGGGGAGATTCCAGCAGTAGTGGGATTCAAATTTTTTTACTACCGGTTCTGTGGGCGTGGCTTGGTGGGCATGGCATGGCTTGGTGGGCGTGGCTTGGTGGGCATGGCAGGGGAAGGATACTGTAAAATCTCCATTCCCACCCCACTCCAGGGAAAGGATACTGTAAAATCTCCATTCCCACCCCACTCCAGGGGAAGGTTACTGCAAAATCCCCATTTCCTCCCAATCAGCTGGGACTTAAGAGGCAGAGAATAGATGGGGGTGGGGCCAGTCAGAGGTGGTATTTACCGGTTCTCTGAATTACTCAAAATTTCTGCTACCGGTTCTCCAGAACTGGTCAGAACCTGCTGAATACTACTTCTGGTTTCCAGTAATAATCAGCAAGCATGGATGGACTCCATTTCCCTTGGTGTCTTTTCTCCATGCCTGCAATATTGTGGTGCAATCTCTCCCCATGCTCATCACTCATTGCCCCACAGTTCAAAGGAAAATAGTGTAAATGTGAGTGTAAGAAGTCAATTTTCAGTGAGATTTTGCACCAAGTGCTTTATAGGACCTAAGCAAGTTTTCCACATGTTTTTCATAGTCATTTGCCTTGCTGTTCTCAAAGTGAAGATAAATTTATATAATTCCATGTGGTACCATTTTCATTGTTCTACAGTACTTTGTCAAGTACCAAGAAGTTACAAGGTATCATGATCATTAGACAACTCCCTCCCTTGTAGGCAAATATACTCACCTGTGTATAAATCTTTATTGTGAAATATCTTGAAAACTTTAGCCAACCAACACCTTTGTCACCTGTTTTCTTATTTGTCTAATCAAAAGGTCAATAATTTCCCAAAATTTGTAGACCAGTGTATTCTGTCTCAGATACCTTGCCTACAATGTTTTTAATTTTATAATGCTGTCCTAAAGCTCCTTTTACTATATTATCTGTTTTACTGACTTCATGCAATGTGAACAAGCAGATCAAAGTTTTTGGGAGCCTAATTGATGGAGACCTCTCTGTGTGTATTGCTAAAAATATTGTTAAATTCCAAGTGTTTGTTGCTTCTGCATTGCAAAATGCCAGCGTTGTAAGCCAGCATTTCAGATACTGCATGAGACTCCATGGTTTCTCTGGGTACGTAAACTGCAGAAGGATGCTCATTAAGAAAATGTCTGAAAGCTCATCTGGCATGAAACGAATGAACCAGCTGGGTTAAAATCCATCAGATAGTCAGTGACTACAGAGTTTGGACTGTGATAAAAGTAGTGTTCCAAGAGTGGCTCGTTTGATCTGTGTTTCTTTTATCATCATACCGTGATGCTTTCTCTATATGTGATACTTCCTCCTTGTTACTAACTTGAATGGAGGTAAATACAACCCACTGCATTGAGTAATTTAATCATAAAAAAGATCCTGAGAATGAGTTCTCAGATTTTAGAGAGGGTCTAAAATCAACAAACCAAAGCAGTACGGATCTAAGGAATTGCCCTTTATTGTTGTAAGGTGGAACAACGGAATCTTGAAAGTCAAGTTAAGGTCAGTAAAATGAAGATCCAGATTGTTGGAGGCAATATGCTGACTCTGCAAGCGACTTAGAGAGGTCTGTAAAGCACTACAGAGTGGTGTATAAGTCTAAATGCTTTTGCTATTGCTATATAATTATGTAATTGTATGTGGGAATGATCTTGGGAGGAAGGAGGAAATGCCACAGCTTAGAAAACCAAGCCAAAAAAAAGTATCTTAGTTCACAGGAGTCTGGGAAGCATTTCAGAAGGACTCTTCCTAGTTTTCTGAAAAGTGAAAGGGGAGAAAAAAGTAAAAGATGAGAGGTGCTTTCAGATGTGCAAGATTCTGTTACTTACAATAAGAGGTTGTATTACAGGCACATAGTTTGTGCATCTTGTCTGAACTGCCTCAAAGGGCTGACAAAATCTAAAGAAACAAGTCAATAATCAGCAAGAGAAAACTTCAGAATAAGATTCAGAATAACAGAGTTGGAAGGGACTTTGGAGATCTTCTAGTCCAACTCTGCTCAAGCAGGAGAGTCTTTACCATTTCCGACAAATGATTGTCCAACCTCTTCTTAAAAACTCCAGTGTTAGAGCACCCACAACATCTGGAGGTATGTCATTTCACTGATTGTTCTCACTGTCAGAAAATATCTCCTTAGTTGTAGGCTGGATCTCTCCTTGATAGGTTTCCATCTGTTACTTGTTGTCCTGCCTTCAGGTGCTTTGGAGAATAGCTTGTCTACAAAGAGGACTTCTTTGTACCAGCCTCTCAAATATTGGAAGACTGCTATCCTGTCACCTCCTAGTCCTTCTCTTTGTTAGACTAGACATATCCAGTTCCAGTTCAGATGAAGCTTATATACAGTATTTGAGCTTCTTCCCTACTCTGCTGTTTGGGAAATGCTAAAATAGCATCTTTAGTGTGATGTGGATACCATGAGCCTATTTCTAGAGACACTTAACAGCACAGATGTTTCCAATATTTACATTTAATTCAGGATCAATGTTGACCATTTTACAGAATTAAAAATCACAAACAAAAATATCATCTATTGCCTAAAATCATATGGAAGCAACTACAACTACCTATGCTATAGCATATTTTTTTTCTAGAAAGAGCAGGCGAATGAAAGATGATTGTGTCAAATGATGCTACAATTCTGAGAGCCTCTAATATGCTGAGCAGAGAGAAAGTACACTTGCACAAAAGCAGGTAGGGCCAAAACAAGTGGATACAGCCAGAAAATAGATTGGATTTATCGTAATTGACACTTGAAACTAACTAAAATTAAGCTACATTAATTCAATACAGTTCACATAATTACCATTCAAATACACATTTAATTCTGCGTATGATAATTTGCTGGTAACTTTGGGGGAGGGGCTCTCAAATACTGTCATGGGGCCACCAAATTTCATTCTCTGGTTATATGGCTTTGTTCTGGACTATTATTTCTGGACTATCATTTCCCTTCATCAAACTTTTAATAATTGGATGGAAATAGTTCTTTTAAAAGGGATTAGCAATATGTTCTAGAATCAAAAATAAGGGAGGAAAAGAGTAATCCTCTTTTGTCAAATCCATCACCTACATGCTTGACAAATCATCCCTCCTAGATTCTTTTCTATTAATAAAGGAATATTTGCTGATATGAATTGAAGTTACCTGACCTCATTTGCATCATACGGCAGAATTAAAACTCACCTTTTCTATGTCTAAAGTCCTGATTCTGCTCTCTGTCTTCCTCTCATACATACATATTCTCCCATGACCATTCATAAATGTTTACAGGCACATTAATTGAGATTGTCTTAGACATCCAGGTCATGGTTGTCCCAAAGGTGCTTTTTCCAAAGGCAACTGGACTTGATTTTTCTTGAAGATGTTTCACTTCTCATCCAAGTAGCTTCTTCAGTTCTGACTCAAGCTGTCAGCCATGGAGGCCATCTTTTACTTGCCACACTCGGTGGATGGGCATGTTGTGAGAAATGGGAGTGAGGTTGGATGGAGACAGAGTGAGATGTATAGCCATAACAACATTCTTTTCTCTGGGATCAAGGACGTTCAGCCTGCACCTGGAGAGGCATGACTGGGAAACAACTTCAGTTGGGACGATGAACTGATTGGACCATGTGATGGACATGTGGGTGCAGGGGAAGAGATTTTGACTTTCCTTTGGGTGTGGAAAATCTGGGGGCCTTTGAGATTTATGTTTTCCCAGATGTACCAATATGATATCTCTAATAAACTGGAACTTTGAGGAGAATGCCTGCCTTAGAGTTTTATTTATGTTGGGAGTGTTACTTGGCACCCTGACACAAGACTCCTGGATGAGAAGTGAAACATCTTCAAGGAAAAACAAAGTCTAATTGCCTTTTGAAAAAGCACCTTTGGGATTTACTGAGATTAAGTTGCTTAATAACACATACAGTATATGCTGTCTTATTTTTCTGGAATGGAGAAGATCAGAATAAATTAGCCATTTTCATCTTACAAGTGTAGAATTTATTTGGGGGAGGGCAATATTTTCTAGTAAATATCTTTCCCAAGCTTATGTCCTTCAAATTTTTACAACTACCAGTTTGAGAATCCTTAGATCTAGGAACATTGCTTCCAGTCCACAAATTCAAATGTGATCCTTGATTTTATCCATTACAGTTCTCATGCTCTTGAGAAACGTTTGAAAACTGAGATAAATATCATTACTTTTTTTTCAAACGTATGGTACATTTCAGCATTTCAATATGCAAAGCAGCAATTTGATGTTTTCCTTACCAATACATGACTGAAATGTGAAACACAGTATATGATTAGCAGAATGCCACCTATTTCAGCTACAGCTACATGGACTGAAAAGCCAAGTGGGGTCATTTCATTGATGAGATGTCAAGAGAAAAAGACACATATTTTCATTAAAGCAGCCTTTTTGCTAGAAGACACAGATGTAAATGCTACATTAGATTCTAATTAAGCCTTTTACGATAGCGGCACAAAAACTCCTAACAAATATGGCTGATTAAAATTAATGATGATTTATTAAGTGAGTGAAGGTTATCTCATTTCAGCTCATTTTAAACAATGCTTAAATTGCCTAATTAAACATATATAAGCTTATTTATATGCTGGTTGAATATAAATTGCCTCTACCATTAGCAGTTACTCTGAATGCTGTGGAAATTGAATACATTAAGAAAACTTCCTAAGCAAATTTGAACTCTGAGGTATGATTTCAGCAATAAATCTTAAGGTATTTTATTAAATGGATTTCTTTGCTAAACAATTTCTAACCCATTTTCATCTATATAACATTAATAAAAAATGAAATAGTTTACCCTTCAAATCAAGATCCATGTTTAACTAGGGATAAGCAACATTTCTGTAGCTATAGAACATTTTTTAAAAATGTTCTTTAGGTCTCCAAGGGCTTTGTGGTGACACAATGATTTTACTGGAGGCAGAAAGGATGAATTCTTTAAATGCATGTTCATGGGTGGGGAACAACCATTTATATGATGCTGAATTCCAACAATGCAAGCTTGAAAACTCAGAAGGATGCAAAATAGTCATAAAGCAACCAGAGTCCAATTAGAGCAACTTTGAGATCCTTACCCATGTTGTAGATCACGGGTGTCACTGGCGGCATCAGGTTGCCATCACATGATGTTTCATGACATTTTTCCCCTTTGCAGAGCTGGGGTAGGTGTGGCCTGCGCGTGACGCATCCAGCCTGTGGGCCGCCAGTTTGACACCCCTGTATTTTCTCCAAAATTAAAGATCATGTTGAAACAGTTTTAAATTCAATCAGAACAATAATATCTGAAAGATGTAAACGATGATAAATTCCAATTTGCTGATCTAATTTAGGATTATATTCCCCATTGTTCAAAACATTGTTCATTAAACAATGAGAATTTGAATTATCTTCTCTCCATTTAACCATCTTTCTCAAATTTAAGTGGTCACAGAAAATAGAAAGGAAAAGGACAATCTTATTGATCACAAGTGTCCAATCTTATTGACCATTCTCTCACAAGAGAGAGGTGGGGAGAGAGAGGTCCTTTTAGTCAGTTTTTGACTGTTGGTGATTGTCTGGATGAATTCCAGCTTTCTTCACAAGGTTTTTTTCAGAAGTGGTTTGACATGCCTCCTAGGGCTGACAGAAAATGACTGGCCCAGGGGTCATTCAACTGGCTTTGTGACTAAGGCATGACTAGAACTTACAGTTTGTAGCCTGATGCCAAACCAGCTGTTTTGAACCATCTACTAGAATAGATAAAATGCACATGTACAGTACACCTGGAATTTGTTGCAGTTTCAGCATAATGTATGGGAAAACTAACATTTATCTTAGCCTAATGTGTGGATTATATCATTTTAAACCATGATATGGATTGTTTCAGTGTCAATGAGCAATGACACTGGGCTTTATTAATACTGCCTTAGATTTACTGTGTTGTAATCGAGTCAACATTTCTTGTCAGAAGAAAAAAAAACATTGGTTTTTCTTCAATCACTTTCATGGGAGTCAGGTATAATAGATGGTAAAGACTGCTTTGAATCTTGCTACCTTTGTTCTCAGCTATGATTTTGCTACCTACCTGTATGATACTGAGAGACTAATTGGATGCTAACATTAACAATCACTACTGTAAAAGACTAACTTCTCTACAGATGCAAAGGGAAGGAAAAAGAGATGACTTCCAGATGTTTGGATTTCAAATTAATTAGCATGGATAATGATAAGAGGATTGTGGAAGTCATAATTTCAAATACATGGATTAAAATGGTCTAACTTAATTCAATTAAAGAATACAGAAATGATCAGGTCCATTAATTTCATATATCTAAATAAATAGGGGGAATCTCTGAAAATTACTAGCTGGAACCAAGCATTTGTACAATGATTCAATGATGTAGTCACATCCCTAAAATGTAGACATAATAAATGATATTGGTATATAGCTTATTCTCAGATCTGACTTTGGCTTTCAGTACAAGTTATCAGAGCTCAGTTACAGGATTGTCATAGAAAGATCTATGTTTGATACCTCAGACCTAGGTTGTCTTTATTTCAGCATCCTTATTTGAAGGAACAGAAATCTTTTCAGGGTTTTTTTTAAAAAAATGATTTATATGCCGCCCTTCTCCGGAGACTCAGGGCGGCTTACAATGTGCTAAGCAATAGCCTTCATACTTTTGTATATTTATACAAAGTCAGCTTATTGCCCCCACAACTGGGTCCTCAATTTACCTACCTTAGAAAGGATGGAAGGCTGAGTCAACCTTGAGCCTGATGAGATTCGAACCTGCAGTAATTGCAGGCAGCTGGTGTTAATAACAGGGTGCTTTAGACCACTGTACTACCAAGGCTGTTGTTGCTATGGTTAACACAAACACACACACACACCCTTGTATAGTTTTAAAACTGAAATATAAAAGTAATAAAAAAGAATGTAAAATAACAAATCAGAAAATAAATTTGAGAATCTCAGTTTGAACTACAGTGCGCTGTATATTCTAATCAATACATTTATAATTAAAATATATTGAATTTTAATAAGCTTGCTCCACCTTTTCAACTCCTGCTGTTTATAGAAATTCACTTAAGTAGTTTTTCATCACTGCTAAGCTCTAACTTAAGAGGCAGCTGCAGTCCAATATCCATTTGCTGAATGTTGATACTATATATACCCGGCATAGAGAGAGATAATATAGACCATTTTTATTAAAACTGTACAAATTTATCAGATCACAATCTCTACGCAGAACAATGCTTACATATCCTTGGTACAAATAATTACAGATAAATATCATATAAAAATAACCATTGGGACAACTCCAAAAGATATATGCATAACCAACAAATAATTTATCTGTACAAAATATGCTCCCCTTGAATAATAGAGCGTGTTATAGTAAGAGTAGAGGATAAAAATGCTGGAGGAAGAATTATGATTAGCACTGAAATACTCAAATATTGTGATCTTTTTTTCTGTGCCATAAAGGGTACTAAAAAGTTCTGTTTTGGGGAATTTCTCAGCATTTTATAAGAAAGAGGAAATCCAAATAGATGGAAGAATGTCCTCAAGGTCAAAATAAACAGAAAGAATTACTAACAAATAAAATGATGGGAAAAAAGATAATAAAATGAAGTCTAGCATGCAGTTTTGTTAAACCCTAAATGAACCCAAAAGCCTAAAATAACAAGCAAGTGGATTGTAATAAACAACATGTCAGAGATGCTTCCCAATCAAGCAGAATATCCTAGGATATGTGTACATACCACAAAGAGATGGGTGGATTTCACAAGATCTGTGTGACTATTGGGCCTGTGAGCTGCCTACCCCAAGGGGCAAAGGAGAACATAGGTACTTACATCAAAATTAACATATTGCACAAGGAACACAGAAAACAGAAAAGTCCTAACCTTTAGAAGGACAGGACAAGGCAAAGAAAAAGAAGCAAGGGACCAAAACGGTAAAGAGGTATAAAATCACACATAACACAAACACACACACCAAAAAAAAAAAAAGTGTGTGGCAAGACATTATATTGGAAACAGGAGACAAATATGAAACATGGTTACCAAGCTGGATCAATTTGGCCTACACCAGAGTCCCCAGGAGTCTGGGGAAGAATAGTTTCTTAAGGAGAGGCCAAAGTCAAGGAAAGCAAGGGAACATAGCCATGATTAGCAGGAAGAAAATTATGAAACAGACCCCCTAAAGCTCAGGAATTCTAACCTATTGCTTCAAGGAGCAAAAAAAATACTTTCTCCCCTTTATCATATCAGAAGATTAGTCCTTTTAACTCTGCTGCTGTCCCTTTTCTCTTAAGTAAATCTGACAAAAGGATACTCAATTTATTTAATGAATAAATGATAACTAAAATACTGAATTCACCATATAGAACACATATGTGATGCTTTTTCTGAGACTTTTATGGAATAGCAAGTTGCAAAGCAGAATGATTAATAACGATTGTGGACAATGACAATGACAATGATTTGAATGGTAGCATGTTCAAATTTGCAAACATGGTTTTTTCTAATATGCAAACATATTTTATTGTACAAATAAATGAATAGTTTGAAGAAGTGACATAGCTAACAGAAAATTCCATTAATAAAATTAAATTAATACTTAACTATTAGCAGTTGGCAGCCCTTGATGGTCTTAGAAACCTAGTTTTACATAATTCAGGGGCATCTACAGGGTATGGTTAAAAATCAAAGATGGTAACCACAATGGTGAGATGGAAGCTCTGCTTGCTTTTTATGTAAATTGTGTAATATGCATAAAAATTTCTTTGATTACACATTCATAGCTACTGGATTCACTTTTTAAACCATACTTTTAGACACTCCTGACCTGTTTATTACTTGGATTTGGAGCCAGGCAGAAAATGCTAAGCTTGTAGGTGAGATTTAGAAGTTGAAAAAAAAAATATTCCAGAAGACAGCAGTAGAAAAACCTTTTTTTCCTGCTTCAAGGAATACTGCATGGAGTCAGCCTTGATCCAAAAGTCTTTCTTTTTTATCATTGCTGCCTGGATATAAAGTGTTTTTTTTAAAAAAAAAATCAAGGTTAAAATAAAACATGTTTTTATAAAGCTCTGGTAACTCCTTATGGAATTTCTGCTGTGACACTTGGACTGAAAAGGTGATGATTTATGGATTTGCATATATGTAAGGGATGGGTTATGGGAGGAAGATATATTTGTGTGTAAGCTTGTGGGGATGCGGTGGCTCAGTGGCTAAGAGACTGAGCTTGTCAATCAAAAGGTTGGCAGTTCAGCGGGTTCGAATCCCTAGTGCCGCATAATGGGGTGAGCTCCTGTTACTTGTCCCAGCTTCTGCCAACCTAACAGTTCAAAAGCACGTAAAAAAAATGCAAGTAGAAAAATAGGGATCACCTTTGGTGGGAAGGTAACAGTGTTCCGTGCGCCTTGGTGTTTAGTCATGCCAGCCACATGACCACGGAGATGTCTTCGGACTGCGCTGGCTCTACGGCTTTGAAACGGAGATGAGCACCAGCTCCTAGAGTCGGGAATGACTAGCACATATGTGCGAGGGGAACCTTTACCTTTACCTTTAAGCTTGTGAGGGGAAGAGTTATTAAATTTGTTTTTACTTGTAAGTTACTTCCCATTGCCCTGTGCGCTCTCACAGAGAGGGCCTACTCAGGGTGCCGTCAGCTAGACAATGTCGGCTGGTGACCCCCAGGGGTAGAGCCTTCTCTGTGAGCACCCCCACCCTTTGGAATCAATTTCCCTTGGGGCTCCGGTTGGCCCCTGACCTTCGCACCTTCCACCGTGAATTTGTATATTTATACAAAGCTGACTTTGTATAAATATACAAAAGTATGAAGGCTATTGCTTAACGCATTGTAAGCCACCCTGAGTCTCCGGAGAAGGGCGGCATATAAATCAAATAAAAAAAATAAAAAAAATTGAAAACCTGGCTATTTATGTCTCCTGGCCTGGACTGATGGGGTAGTATATTTTAAATTTTTAAAAACTTTTTTTATTTTTTGTGTATATTTGTTGTTTTTAACAGTCGCTTGGTCGATTGTCGTTGTGAGCTGCCCTGAGTCCTTGGAGAGAGGGCGGCATACAAATTTTATAAAATAAATAATAAATAAATAATACACACAGAGACACATGCATACACACATACAGACATACATATGAAATAATTTACAGACTATATATATATAAAACCTTTTTCTTTTTTCCTTTTATTTTGTACTTTTAATAATTTCTACTTCTTTTCTGAGCTTAGTTTGCATTAGCTTTCCCTATATGCAATTCAATCTTTAATAAAAATTGAGAAGGAGAAGGATTTTATGCCAAAGTATTGATAGACTGGAAACAGTAATATGCTGGTAAATGGATAACGACTGCCTCTGCACCACACCAGTAGCTGTTGAACAGCTGATTGGCATGCTAGCCATTGCGGGTCAGCTCTGCTCTTTAGCAGCTCACAAAATTTCAGAAAATCTAACAATAGGATCTCCAGAGCTGGTAGGAGCTAGTTCCAGAAAATCTCTTTTTGGAAGTGAACCCAAACATGTCTATTACAGTCTTCAAAATCAACAGAAACGGCACTGTCACATTTTAGCTACAAATGATGGTGAGGTCTCATCTCTTTTCAGGAGAAGAACAAATTAAAATGTGAATCTTCCTTTGGGCTTACATGATGACAGCTGATGAAGAAGAAAAACTAACTTCATCTCTGAAGTTTAGAATCCATCTGGGATTCTCATCACCAGTGAATTTCATTGAGATGAGGAGCCACTTACTCCCTACCACCACATTAACTGTTTCCCCTCTCAGAAAATTATGCCAAAGGTTTTTATTAAGAAAAACTTCACTATTAGGAAAAATGACTCACACTTATGCTCCACACAATATTAAAATTCAGGATACATTTCCACTGTGACTATATCTGAGCTGCTTCTGAGAAATAATGCAGTTTTAAATAGCATTATATTTTCAGCTTTTATTTATACCTACTTGTCTTACAGCAAGAGTTCAGAGGCATATCTGGTGACCTAGGAAATCATTTTCCTTTATCTTTGTGTTACTGGGCCTAGTTACAGTTTTGCCTATACCAGGGGTGGGCAAATGTGGCCCTTTTACAACCTGTGGACTTCAACTCCTAGAATTCCTGAGACTTGTCTCAGGAATTCTAGGAGTTGAAGTCCACAGGTTGTAAAAGGGCCACATTTGCCCACCGCTGGCCTATACAAACTAAGGTATTTAAATTTGGAACACCAATTCCCAAAATGCCAGAATCATGAAACAGAGTGGGACTTATTTCTGAGTAAACATGTATACGTTTGCTCTGCAAATTGATTTATGTAGGAGTAATAGCACTATTTTATCCTCTGAAATATAAGCAGTGCATGTTGTATTGTTAAATCAGTAATGTTATATTTGAGAATGACAAAAACTGCCTTCTCATTGCTTCCTCTGTATATAACTTTTTGTCTGCGCTTTCATTCGACAACATATTTATATGCTTGTAATTTGATTAAAGAACTATTGGAGAGGTGGTTCTTTCAAAGGATAACCAAGGATTGGGCCATGAGTCAGTCTGAAAAATCTGAAATAAATTTTCATTAAAATGGAAAGTTTAATTCCCATTTGAGCCCTATTTCATAATGTAGTTATAAAGAATATAGTGGTTAAGAGAGTGGGTTGTAAACCTGGAAGTCTTTAGTTGCAATTTCATTTGGCCTTAGGCACATCACTTGAGCTTTACTGTCACATTCTCAGGAGAGGGGAAACAGGTTTCCCTTGCCTTTAAAATGTATTTGTTTTCTTAAATGCCACAAGAAGGTTACTGAGTCATTCAGGACAGGTTACAGTACTCAGTATAGTTAATACACATTTTGTAGGGCCCTAAGTTAAATAGCTGAAAATAAATTAATATCTTCTTAATGTGGGCCTGAAATGAAAAAAGAGATCCTGATTTTTCTTGGCACTACCTCTGATAAACTATGCAGTGGGACCCCTATACATGCACAACGTCCTATACTATATTCTGAGTGGAATTTGGCATGAATGAACCCATCAAATTCAATTTCACACATTTATTTTTTTTCTGTTTCAAATCTCCAGTTTGTTTCAACCTCTCTCTATATTACTTCTTTGGCCACACACAAAAGTATGTACAATCACCTTCTGTACATACCTTCCGATAAACCATTTCCCACAATTTGCATTTTGTATTCTTTAATAGGAAAACTGCCTTCAAAAATGGGAAAAGGGCAAGTGGCGAATTATAATTGTATATTAGTCATTCTTAAGGTCAGGAAGTTTCATTAAAGTGAAAAGGATAGTGGACAAATGGCATATAAATTAGATAAATAAATTAATCCTTCTTACCTGGGATTCCATGTGCATTCAATTCAAATAGTTCAATGTAAAACTAGCTCTTTGAGACTGTCTTGGAGATACCCCTTCATCATACCATAATAACTCTGGAACTATAATTTGTCCCTCTTACTGTTCTAATTCAACAGTTTGCCATTGATCAGGGCTGTCAAACTCCCAGCCCGCAAACCGGATGCATCATGCACTGGCCACGCCCATGCCCAGTTTAACAAAGGGGAAAAAAGTCCCGATACATCATATGATGCCATCGTGACAAACTGAATTTGACACCCTTGCCATAGATGATATTGAGCTGGGCTTTTTTCCCCCCTTCTAAATCCTTTTTGTACAATGAAATGGAGAGCGTTGCTAATAGTCAAAGTCCAACTGCTCATTTTCCACCCTGATAAATGTGAAAGTTCTGTCACAAAACAGGAGGAATTATCTTTTCCTTCATGAAGTGATTTGGTTCTTTTTCTGGAAGTGTTTCCTCATTAGGATATTGAATTTTCTGGCTCACTGTGGTTCATAATAATCTTCTGTAAGGACAAGCATGGTTTAAATATTTATTCCTGTTTGTTCTGTAATGTAAGAATATTATCACAGTAATATAACACTATAAATTAATGCATAGGAAAGAAAATGGATAGATGGATAGATGGATGGATGTGTTCTGACCCAGCCTTAGCAGAAGCAAGAAACAGACTCCTTGTCAAAAAGGACCTTATCAGTTCCTAGCGATAATTGCAAGGCCATGAGCTCCCAGCTGAAAGGCTGCAAATTAAGTTCTGGCAAGCAGTCTCTGTGACACGAAACACAATGAGAAAATTCTTCAGAAATACGAACTTTTGTCTTCTATGACAACTATTCCCCTTTCCTTCTATTTATTCCCCAGCCAGGGAGGGGCCATTCAGCATCCACGTGTGCTTTGCTTCTCGAGTCGTCTCCTTGTCCTCCGTTGTTCCCCTCTCCTAACAGCTCTGCGCATATGTGCATCTGGAACAGGCCCCCGCTGTTCTTCCTCCTCACTCATAGCAGCCTCCAAAGGCAGCTGCCTCTCTGGTGGCTGGGAAATGTCGGACGGCCCTGGCTATCTCTGTGTCCAACACAGAGCATCCATCAGAACCTTCCCCAGACTCCAGAACTGGCCCAAGTTCCTCCCCAACGTCCTCATCGTCTGAGTCTGCCACCAGCTCCACAGGCAGCTGGCAGACCACAGAGGATGGATGGATGGATGGATGGATGGATGGATGGATGGATGGAAGGATGGATGGAATAAACAGAAGGAAACAGAAAAAGTGTGGCCTTATAATCTTTTCAACTATATTTACAAATATCTATGAAACACATAGGCAAAATAATATGTACAGATGCAACTTCAATTTAGCAGAATAAAACAAAGCCTCTGAGATGCTGAAAGTCTTAAGCACTACTGTTCAGTCAGCTCAAGAATGTGCGTATAATAAATCCTAGAGAAGCAAAAGGGGAATAGGGAATAGGGAAGAAAGAGAAGGGATAGGTGGGAAGAAGGAAGAGAAAAGGAAAGAAAACAGCAAAATAAAGTTCATTTTTCTCTTTCAAGAATCTGAAGGGAAAAAATGCAAACCTTGATCCTTTTTTGCAGGAGTATGGACAGCCAAATCTATAGGTGCTAGTGCAAATAGGTTCAGTTATCAGCTCATGGAAGAAGAGATTCAGCTTTCATAACAAGCATTGATATCAATTCTGTCACTACAGTAGTTATAGATCCTTCTCATTTTCCTTCTTCTGGAATCAAAGTGAGAGCTTCACTGAAAATAAAATACAGGAAAATCAATTTTCTCCAAGTTTAAAGTAAATGAAGTATACAAAAATGCTTCCCAATTCCAGGCTGTATAATCAGGAAAAAAAATAGCTATAACTTTGTGCAGGTTCTATTAGTTATAAATCATGGAGACTGTATTTTTATATCCCACTTCCCTATGTAGTGGGGTGGGGTGAGATATGTAGTGGCTTCGGGGTGAGATACCACCAGTACGCTGATGACACCCAGCTGTACATCTCCACCCCAGGCCACCCCAATGATGCCTTTGAAGTGATGTCCCAGTGCCTGGAGGCCGTGCAGATCTGGATGGGGAGGAACAGGCTCAAGTTCAACCCTTCCAAGACTGAGTGGCTGTGGCTCCCGGCATCCCAATATAGTCAGTTGACTCCATCACTGACTATTGGGGGCGAGTCTTTGGCCCTCACAGAAAGGGCTCACAATCTGGGAGTTCTCCTGGATATGCAGCTGTCCTTGGAGGAACATCTGACAGCTGTAACTAGGGGGACCTTTTGTCAGGTTCGCCTGATTCACCAGTTGCAGCCCTTTCTTGATCGGGATTCCCTGTGCACAGTCACTCACGCCCTCGTCACCTCTCGCCTTGACTACTGCAATGCTCTCTACATGGGGCTCCCCTTGAAGAGCACCCGGAGGCTCCAACTGGTCCAGAATGCAGCAGCGAGGGTAGTGATGGGAGCAGCATGGCGCTCCCATGTAACACCGCTCCTGCGCGAGCTGCACTGGCTCCCAGTAGTCTTCCGGGTGCGCTTCAAGATGTCGGTTATCACCTTTAAAGTGCTCCATGGCATCGGGCCTAGCTATCTTCGAGACCGCCTGCTGCTACCGACGACCTCCCATCGTCCCGTGCGCTCCCACAGAGAGGGCCTCCTCAGGGTGCCATCAGCCAATCAATGTAGGCTGGTGACTCCCAGGGGGAGGGCCTTCTCTGTGGGGGCACCTACCCTCTGGAATCAGTTGCCCCCAGAGATAAGGAGAATCCAAGACCTTAGTGCCTTCCGCCGTGCCCTTAAAACCCACTTTTTCCAGCAAGCCAGGCTGGCTTAAGAAGAAATTTTAAATGTTTTAATTGGTTTGTATTTTTAATTTTGGGCCAAATTTATATATATTTTAATTGTTTTTAATATTTGTATTTCATGTTTTTTAATTCTGGCTATACACCGCCCTGAGTCCTCAGGGAGAAGGGCGGTATATAAATTTAAAAATAAATAAATAAATAAATAAATGTAACTTCGCTTGATTTAAACAGTGGGTTTGTGTATAGGCGAACAGTATGATTTTTAAAGCATCCCATTCAGTTTGATGATTCAATCCAAATTGTCAGTTGTGTTCAAGGAGATTTGATTCAGAGACTTGATTGAATTGCCTTTGAATTCTATCTCCAAATGAAATGTTAGTGTAGCATTATAAATTCCTTGTTTCCTCCACCACATAGCGAAAACATACAAGGCTGTTAAAAATAAGACATAGAACCAGCATCACTCTATATGTAAGATTGAAATGTGGTCTAGGAGACAAAAATAGTCCCTACTTAGAAATGAAGTAGCATAGTCTCTTCATTTATCATTGCAATACTGTAGGAAGACTGATTTGGAAGCTTTTTCTCATGAAAGAACATATTAGCCCTTGCTTATTGTTAAGAAATGTCCATTTATACTATTCATCATACAAGAAGTGGAATTGATCGTTCCTCATATCTTGCAGCTGCCTATATAGCAACTAGCTTCATCAGAAGATCTAGCAGGATACTCAGATGCTGTGAGAACATCTGTGAGATAGATGGAGCCAAATGGGAGACCATGTGGTACAGTTATGTCAGAACATGAACACAGATTATTAAAGTTCAGTTTTCCACATTAAATAGTTGTATTAGATAGAATTAACAGTGAATGAAATCAATTATTTTAATTTGAGTGGAGTCAATCCAGAATTCTTTGATCTCCAAGATAGCAATTTAGGAAGCATTAGACATAATCTAAGCTAGCTCCAAATTCAGGGAGACCAAAATCAAATTTCTCCTCCAAGACTAGATCTTCCTAATGTTAGAAACCCTTATATTTAAAAGAAAGCTAACAAAGAAACCAAAAGGGATTTGAGAACAATGAGTCATATTCCTGACATGGAGGGAGCTGTTTTAAAACAATCCAATTTGATTTTTTTTCTCTTTAATCAGAATATGATGGATTTTTTTTTAAAGTAGACATAAACATAAAGTAGACATTTCCCACCATTCTTTTTTACTGGCAAGGCAGTGAATTTATAGGATCATTCCTATTGAGCTATAGTTTGATTTTGATCATATAGGCATCTGCTTCTATTGGAGAAATTGTTATGCAAATTTATGAGCAGAGAAATGGGAGGCAATAGTTCATCCCTATTTCCCCTATGTAGGACAGGTTCTTGACATTTTCTTAAAGATTGAGCCCACCACTTTTTCCTAATTTTAATTTTTTTTTCTTACTGCATTGATCACCTAGGCAGATTTTGTCTCCTGAACTCAATGTAATTCTAGGATCCCAAGGGATTAAAAAAAACATCATATATCAAAAAAATTGGCCCCAAATTCTTCAGAACAGCCCTTTTCTACAGGAGGATGAAAATTAAGTGTTAAGCAATTTAAATAGGCTCGGTTCCAAATGTTTACAAGTTGCATTAGGAATACTAACCGTGAATAGATGTCTTTAATTAATTAGCTAATAAACAGTCAAGCTTGCAAGGTAACTGACTTCAAACTTTCCACTGTTTGTCAGCTATCATAGCATTGCACTATGAAGCAGGAACTGAATTCCCATGATGATGCTATGTTGTCTAGAAAGAGCACTGTCCTTAAAATGAAGTCAGGGAGTGTTGATCCCTTTCATTTATTTTTAATTGTAAGTTCCTATGGCAGAGAACCACTGACAAAGTGAAATTAAAGTCTTCCTTAATGCCAGAGAATATTACCTTCCCCAGTTCAGTACAGGGAACACAATGAAGCATAACTATAAATTTAACAGGTCTTGACATTTAACCTGAATTGTTCTTCTTGCATTGTTCAGTATCTGATAGGGAGAAAGCAATTGATAGAAATCTTGCTTGACAATTATTAGTATCTAGATGATAAAATCAGGGGAACTAAAGCTTTAAGAGACATAAAAGCTGGAGTCCATGGCTTGTGTTCTAGAAACCTATTTGTACTTCGGTATTCAACAGAGATACCGATCTGAAATTAAAGCCAATGTTCCATTAGTATTGCAGTTTGCAATTCAGTGCAACAGCCATTAATTTAATAGTCTGCAAACTGAGACAAGTAACTACAAAGGCTCGCATGCTAGTACATGCATCCTGGATGATTGAGATGAAGAATAGAAAGAGCAAAGAAAGTGAAAACTACACACAACATTAAAAAGGCAGTTTTGACTATGAAAAACTAAACAGGTAATATGACAAAGAGTAAGTACAGGTGAAATTATCTTCTAGTCAAAGAATCCTAATTACAACTTGAAAGAAATATTATGGTTAAGTGAATTAAATACTCTTTTAATTAACTCAGTGGCTTTCTTGATTGTTAGAGGTGACTGTTCTGATTGGTGAAAGGCAATGGCCCCAGGCAGCAGAAGCTGAAAAGTGGAGAAGTATTAGAAGATTTGACTTGCTCTATATCCTAAATTGGCTTGCTGCTCTTGAGTGTGAAAGGAGCTGTCCCATTGCTAATGTGAGAATCAGCCTTATCTGCCATCTCAGCCAGATTCTAACCAGGAAGTTAACAAGGAAGAAGACCATGTTGTTCATCACCTTAAACAGAAACATAAGCATTGGCACTGACAAACATTCTGAAAAAACAGAGTTGTTGACACAATCTAGAAATTCCTTTGCTTCCTTCACATTTAATTCATATTGCTTGTTTGCAAAGGCAAATGGCATATCTCCTCCTCCTTCCTATTAGATATTTTTAAGTCTTTATGAAAAAGCATTGGCCAAATGAAACAAACTGCATATGCCTCCAAAGGACTAATGCATATGTACCAGTGAAACTAGAAAATAAGCTATGTTGGCTTAACATTTTATTTGCCTCTTTCTTCACTTGCAAATAAGCTCAATAAACATTTACTCAGAGTGAAGATTCAGATGAAGCTAATACAAGCATGGATCATTACTATAACACCTTTATAACACAATTCTATAAACTGAGAAGATTGTTTTATTGGTGTTGTATGGTGAAGAAGATGAATTTTGGTCACACTATGTGAAGACCAAGCTCTCTGGAGAAGTCTATAATGCTAGAAAAAGTGAAAGGAAAGGAAAGAAGATAACCAGCAACAAGGTAGTAGATGGCGTTAATTACAGTAGTGATGGATGCACTATTGGAAGATCAAAAGGATCAAGTTTGGTGCCAAAGTCTCCTGGAGAAAATCTATGTAATTGCTAAGTTAGCATCAATTTGATGGCACATAATCCATTTTCATTTGTTGTATTCTTCTGTTTTGAATAGTATAGGAATATAACAGTGGTTCTTTTCCTCTGGCTTCTCCTGAAGAAAAAAATTAGAGCAACCTTCTGGTAACATGTAATAAGTACCATCTCTGGTTCAAACAAATACATTATGTAACACTTGGGAAAAAATGAAGGAACCTTCAAAAGCCAAACCATACTACGATTTTACAAAGGTCCAAGGATGTTTCAGGAACAAGAAAAGGCTATGAATCAGATTCCTGTTTACTAAGTAAATGATGAGTCATCTCCATGCATGTTTACTCTTCTAAATTTTCCTAATAAAGGAGAACATTGGATTGTGACATCCAGTCATGTTTTCCTTACCTTCGAGAAGAATCAACAGAGTATTGGTGGAAATAATCAAGCCAAAGATTTCCAAGGTCACATTCATAACCTTAAACTATAAATATTACAGTCAGTTATTCTTTGTGATATTGTTATTTTTAAGGAGGGGATGTGTCATACAATGCTACATTGTACTTTGTGTTTAGTGGAGTTAAAACAGATTTTTCTTGATATATGAAATAAAAAGAAGGCAAGTTGGAGTCACACAGAGGAAATAGCCGAAGAGGATTTGCAGACAATCAGATACATCCCTGAGATAGAGAAAGAGGAGTTAAATTAGTATAAATTTGGCTATCCATAAAAAAAGTGTAGAAATGAATGTTCCATTTTCTTTAAGGGCTCAGAAGAAGTTGGAACTGAGTTTTAACATGATGGGAGAAGCAGCATTCACTGGATCATTTCAGTATTCAACTGAAATGGACTTTCTGATTTCTTCTAGTATAAATTCACTGGAAGAGAATAAACCGCCCTCCTTTCATTTGAAATCATAAGAAAAATTTCAAAAGCTTCAAAATTTTTGAAATGAAAATGTAAGAAATCAAGAAAAGGAAAGATAAGATATTACTTCGTGTATTGTGGAATTGTATGCATCAATGCTGCCAAAATACCAATAGCACTTAGACATATACCATTCCACAATGCTTTCTCTAAGTGGTTTACAGAGTCAGCATATTGCCCCCAACAATCTGAATCCTCATTTTAGCAACCTCGGAAGGATGGAAGGCTGAGTCAAACTTCAGCTGGTGAGAGTTGAACTGCCAAACTGCTGGCAACCAGCAGTCAGAAGAAGTAGCCTGCAGTACTGCATTCTAACCACTGCACCACCATAGCTCTTCTAATAGGCATACCCAGATATGCTCCCAAATCTTGTGGGGTAGGATGAGAAACTGGGGAAGATACTCACTCCCATTTTGGGATTTAGAATGATTTACAATGAGAACCTTGACACGAATTCAGTAGGGGAAAAAAATTGGATTAAATACCAATTTTTACCGGTATCACATCATGTGCTCTTAAATGACACTGTTAAACATCGACACTTACATAAGATTGTTCTATACATTTAAAAGAGTGGCCATTCCATTAAAATAAGACTGTTATCAGTCTATTGGCAAAAACAAACAAACAAACAAACCATGCTAGAAAATTCACTATAAAAGATTTGCACCTGTATGACATTTATGCTTTCATAAATACGTCTTTAAGATGCTGTAGGCCTCCTAGTTAATTTTGCTTTGCTGTATGATTGTCAGATTATTGATGAAAAGTCTCAGCTTCCTACTCAGCAAAGCTAATATTATTATAATGAAGTATATAATCTTTTCATAATAATTTCCCTGTGCATTTTAGTACTAATAATCTGTCAATCTTTTCACTTACAAAATTCACCATACCATAAAAAAATTAAAAAAAAGGATGAGGGAAGGAGAATTAATGGAAATATAACCTATTGTAAATTGGAAGAAACCTGGATTTTGGCTTTGTTTCTTTCTCAGGACATAAATTATGTTAATTTCCAAATGCTCTTAGAACCTGATATCCTTTCACCTGTATTTTCACTAATGTATAATATTTATTTTTAATTGATTTTAAAAAGACTGAAGAAAAATATAAAATCCATATATAACAACATCAATTCATTTATTTTAAAATGTTTGGGAGGATTTTGTCTGAAAATCTAAAAGTTAGATTAATGTTGCGATTGGAATACTTACTGTAGCTAGTCAGGGATTCTGGGACAATCAGTGCTGTCCAGATGTCCCTTGACCTAATAGGAGAGGGATGCAGCAGTAGCAGCTGCAATGTCTCAGGAAACTTTAATAGTTTAACACTCACAACAACATTTGCAGCCTCCAAAAAACATGGCAGCAGCCTTGCTGACTTAAATATTAAAACACTAGTTACCGGGACTCAGCCATGTAATGGTATCTATTGCTTTTGGCTCTTTTGAAAGGAAAAAGGAACAATTTCAGGTCCAAAGACCTCAAACCTTAAAAGTAAAGCCCCTTCAATACCATATGTGGAATTTATAAATGAGTGAAATTAGATTAAAGAAAAACCTAAAATAGGTGGTACAAAAGTTGCACTTTTGGGGTTATTTCTGTGATATTTTCTTCTTGTTGTACATGTGGAATATGAGCATTCAGTATAAAGTATTAATCAAAGTATTAATACTTCTCTACAAAGATTTTGGTAGAGAAAACTACAAAGTCTGCAACTAGAAATCATTACCTGGCTGAAATCAATGAAAGTAGAGAGTCTAAAGATTTCATCCTAAGTAGCTTCAAATAGGGTAAATGCCACTTCAATTGAACTGGCTGTGGCATGGAATTATCAAGCAAGAATATTAGAAACAAATACAGTATATCATATGCATTAGAAAGTACTATTAAATGTTACAATGATCAACTTCTTGAAAATTCAGATCTGTTCTTAAAGTACCCTATCTAGATCCAGTTACACTCAAAAGAAACATTTCAAGATTTATTACTGTATTTCAAAGAAAGCTGACTGATCTAGATGGCACCATCTTGGCTGATCAGAGAAGTTATTTTTTGGTGTCTTCAGGTTTCATGATCTAATTTGTCATTCAAAAACTCTTTCTCTCTGTATACTTTTTATAAAAGTATATATATACCTTTTATAAAAGTATATATATATATATATATATATATATATATATATATATATATATATATATATATATATATACTTTTTCAAAGATTCCAATTACAGTAAGTATAAACAGAATGGACCCTACAACAATAATAATGAATATGACTAATAAAGTAAAGCTATATTGAAAAGAAGTAAAACTTGCACAAAAGAAGAAAAACTGAGCCACATAAAAATACCTGGTCCAATTAAGCTTTTTCAAAACCAAAGAAAACTTAGAAACATGTTTTGTTTAAGAAAACATTTTCAAAAGCATTTCAGACCTAGTTTTTATGTGAGTTTCTAAAAGACGCAGATTAATGCAGAAATATATTGTAAGGAAGGTGTGAATTAACCAATGTGAAACTAACATGGACCAGAATGGATTGATCCACTTGTAATAAACACACTTTTCATCAAGGATATTGGGAAGGGGGGAATGGAAGAAGGAGAATCTTTGCTCTCTTTCTCAGGATTTTTGTCCCTAATGGACACAACCACCAGAAGAAAGCAAAAATACTTTTGCAACTACAATTGCAACTACAATTGCATAGGTTTATTGAATTCCAATTTCAATATAGTTGTCCCTTTAGTATATTTCTCTATTCTTACACAACTAATTAGAAGTATACATCATTGATCAACATGATTTTCCCAACTTATTTAAGCAAGGAGGTTTCTTAAATTAGTAATCAGATAGGGACTCTTGTAACTCCTTTATTTATTTATTTTTAAAAAAGATTCCCAATGTATAAAACAGAGAAAGAGAAGTGGCAGGCCAAAAGCAGCAAATTATACAGCAAGCTATAGAATAGGGAAACATTTATACTCTACACAAACACACACACAAACATATTAAATACTAAATGCGACCACATGTTTATTGGATCCGTGTCCCTCCTGGTTGGTACTGGCCTCCCGGGAGGTGACGCGAGGCTGGCTCCAGGAGATTATAAATGCTTCTTTGAGTGAGGGTGTCTTTCCCACTGTCTTGAAAGAGGCGGTGGTGAGGCCCCTCCTCAAGAAGTCCTCCCTGGACCCAGCTGTGTTAGCAAATTATCGTCCTGTCTCCAACCTTCGCTTTGTTGCGAAGGTTGTTGAGAGTGTGGTTGCATGACAACTGCCTCAGTACCTGGATGAATCGAATTATCTAGATCCGTTCCAGTCGGGCTTCAGGCCTGGGTACAGCACAGAGACAGCATTGGTCGCATTGGTTGATGATCTCTGGAGGGCTCGGGACAGGGGTTGCTCCTCTGTCCTGGTCCTACTAGACCTCTCAGCGGCTTTTGATACCATCGATCATGATATCGTGCTGCACCGGTTGGAAGGGTTGGGGGTGGGGGGCACTGTTCTACAGTGGTTCTCTTCCTTTCTCTCTGACCGGTCGCAGTCTGTGTTGACAGGGGGGCAGAGGTCGACCCCGAGGCCCCTTATATGTGGGGTGCCACAAGGATTGGTCCTCTTGCCCCTTCTATTCAACATTTATGTGAAGCCACTGGGTGAGATCATCCATGGTTTTGGGGTGAAGTACCATCAGTACGCTGATGACACCCAGCTGTACATCTCCACCCCAGACCACCCCAATGATGCCCTTGAGGTGATGTCCCGGTGCCTGGAGGCCGTACGGATCTGGATGGGGAGGAACAAACTCAGACTCAACCCATCCAAGACCGAGTGGCTGTGGTTTCCGTCGTCCCGATATAGTCAGTTGGCACCATCTCTGACTATTGGGGGCGAGTCATTGGCCCCCACAGATGGGGTTCGCAACTTGGGCATCCTCCTGGACTCGCGGCTATCTTTAGAAGAGCATATGACGGCCGTGGCCAGGAGGACTTTTTATCAGGTTCGCCTGATTCGCCAATTACGTCCCTTTCTGGATTGGGACTCGTTACACACGGTCACTCATGCCCTTGTCACCTCACGCCTGGATTATTGTAATGCTCTCTACATGGGGCTCCCCTTGAGAAGCACCCGGAGGCTCCAGCTGGTCCAGAATGCGGCCGCGCGGGTGGTGATGGGAGCAATGTGGCGCTCTCATGTAACCCCCCTCCTGCGCGAGCTGCACTGGCTCCCGGTGGTTTTCCGGGTGCGCTTCAAGGTTTTGATTACTATCTTTAGAGCGCTCCATGGCTCAGGACCAGGGTACTTACGAGACCGCCTCCTGCCACCAATAGCCTCTCACTGACCAGTTCACTCCCATAGAGAGGGACTCCTCAGGGTGCCGTCGGCCAAACAATGTCGACTGATGGCCCCCAGGGGGAGAGCCTTTTCTGTGGGGGCACCTACCATCTGGAACGGGCTTCCCCCGGAGTTACGAAACATCCAAGACTTACGCATTTTCCGCCGTGCCCTGAAAACATTTCTATTCCAACAAGCTGGTCTAGCCTAACTCTCCCTTTTAAATTGGCTTTTAAATTGGCTTTTAAATCGGGTTTTAGACCTCTTTTAGATAAATCTGGATGTTTTAATCTTTGAGCCAAATTACTTAATCTGTTTTTTAATAGTTTTTAACTTCTATATGTATTTGTATTTATTATGGCTGTTCACTGCCCTGAGTCCTTCGGGAGTAGGGTAGATTACAAGCTGGGTAGATTGTGGCCATGGATGTTCATATTCTGTATGTGTCTTGTTACTCCTATCCATTAGTCCTACTTTGCTCTTCTCCTAGTCTTTCACACATTACTGTTTCAGTCCACACCAGCATACAGCTGTGTTTCTATCCCACCTGTACATAAGATGGACTGTATATAAAAATTCATCATATAATTCATGAAGCTCAACACCCTTCATGTCTACTAGAAAAGGTTATGTGTCAGGAAAACTTGAAAATAGGTTGGATTCCATTTCTCTTTGGAGCTAAACCTTGGTTTCTGTCGATTCAAACTCCTTTTCCAACAGTGTTAGAGCTAAAAGTTTTTTGTGTGCTCATTTGACCCACAATTTGTTGTGACTTCTCAATACATGGCTACCAAGTAAACCTTTAAAACAACTACCTACAGTATATCCTATATCCTATCCTGCCACTTATACAGCATTTCTAGCATAAAAACTCTCAGTGAAACAGTTTTGTTATTTATGGGTTAGATGGGTTAGAGCAATGAAGGTCTAGCTCATAGCAATTTGAGAAGCAGACAGATAGCTAATACTGTCTACTAAAGGAAGGGTTGTCATATCAACATGCTGAGAACTGTAAATTGTGCTTTAAATATTTGTCTTTATTACTGCCTTCATTTTTTTTGTTTTTTACAATCATATTATACCTCTGTAAGGAATTGGAAGAAATTTTATGTGAGCGATTCAATATGCCTGCCCTTATTTCCTAAAGAAAGAGCACACACACACACACATACACACACACACCATTTTTTCTATTTCCTTTGTAGATTACAAATTGGTTAAAAAAATCTGCCTTTCCTTTTGCTTATGATTCCTAAGAAAATACAGTATTAGAGGCATTATTCAACTACCATAAAAACACTGACTAAATGGTGATTTCTCTCTTTGTAGATTTTTAAAGAATTTTTAGACATTTTTAAAGTTAGCAGTTCTTACCAAGGTTCCCATTGCTTTCTTACCTATTTAATCAAGTCTTTCCTATTAAAATCAATTCTATAATCATTATATAAAAGGTATATAATATCCTTGTTTCTTCTCCAAACTTCATGATGGATACTAGAAATCCTTCTCTATAGAGTACTCTTTCTCAATTCCTGAGACTTGTGACACCTGAACTTCATACATGATCAGGAATTATCTTTAATGGGAAGGCTATTATCCAAAAGAAGAAATGCTCTTTTTGACAGTTTGCCATTTTTCTTAATCCCTCTGCCCCTCTCCCTGGATTTTTTCTATCTTCTGTGAGGCCTCATGGCTCCATTGTCTCTCCAAGAGTTCTACTTCTGTCCAATTCATGTAGTCCTCATCTTCTCTAATTAACCTGGAGAGTGGAGGGGCTTTCCTCTAGTCTTCACTAAAGAGGGCAATGAACCTCCGCTTGAAGCATTTATTTTTCTTATTATTTTTAGGAAGAAAAACAAGCACAGCATGCCTTTTGCAGGCCAGGGAAGCAGTTCCCCCCAATAAACAAAACAAGAAAAAAGAGAAAAAGAAGGTGGGAAAGGTGAAAAAAACCCTCACTTTCGTGGAATGTTCCTTTCTCTTCAAAATGTCCAGAATAAACACTTGATTGGTTGTTCATGCTTATTGGCTTTCCAGGGAAATTAATTGGCGAGATATTTCCCCATTGATCACCCCATCCAGTTCATCCAGTTCATGCCCACTGGTAGTTTGCCTGCCTTGTTTGCTGGCTTGTGTAAATGGTATGATCCAAGGCACATTACTATGTGTGCAGCTTGATATACTCTGTCTACAATTTTTAAAATTTGCTTATGGCAAAGCAACTGCTTCAGTATCCATTCATTCTATTCCCACACCTTGGCACCTTTGACAGAAGCACACTGTTTTAAATTCACAAATTTCTTTCAATTAGCATCACCCTGAAAGGCAGTATGGGGCTCACTAAAGGATAATCTGTCACACAGAAGATCAATGAGCAAGCTTTGGGGGGGGGGGTTGAAAGGAACATAGGCCACTTGGAGAATTGATATTATTCTGCAAATTTAGGTGGACATATCTTTAATGTGACTCCAAATAGAAATCATGACAATATTTAAAAAGAATTGTAAGACCCTTTAATCTAAAATACAATCAGATTTCTGTCAGTATTATGTTCCCTGTCTGCTTATATTTAGCTTAGGACTCTGTACATCAAATGTACTCTATTTGATGTTTCCTGGGGCTAAAATAAATGTGGCAGAAGCCATACATGAGTCTACCCAATTCTGGTGCAGAAGTGCAGTGTTAATTTTACTCTATTTACTTAAGCAGTTTTCTTATCTATTTATGTCTCTCCCAGAATGGATCTGATGATGAAGGGGCAGCATTTGAACTGAATAGCTCAGGACAATAATAGAAGGGAGGAGGCAGATTTAGGAATGTATTCATGCCTCCCAGAATGGCCAAAACTATTTCTGTCACCAAGGATTTCAAATGGAAATTATTGTTATTGTGATCCATCTCATGATAGCTAGACAGGGGGAGACACCTTTCCTCCAGCAACCTGAATTGATATTTGAGGACAGAAGAAAAAGTGCTACTGGGATTACAGTTTATAGCTTTTTCAGAGTAATTTTTCTTTTATTGTTGAGTTATCACTTATTTTACCCACAAGACTACAGGCCTGCAAAGGTCAATCTTACTGCAGCATAAACCCTTTGGACAGAAAGTCAATGGCTGTTCCTGTCAAAAAGAAATTTCCTTTGAAATAAATTGTAGCCTGCCAGTCTCAAATTGTCCAAGGCTCAGTCACCCAAAGAACGTTATGACATATACTATATACTGTACACAACAAGCATTCTTCGGCGAACAGAAAGATATATAATAAGGAGGACCCACCTAGTTTGTGGTATATTTTCAGCGTATTCTAGCAATCTCTTGAATGGGAAGGGATACATGCAGCTTCTATCTATGCTCCCTTCAATATGACAAGAATTATGACATTTGGCTAATGGAAAACCCACAGAAGACTTAAAAACTACAAAGAGGACTTTGGTAACAAGAGCATCTTGCATAACTTGGATTCCAGTGTATGTCCCAGTGGGAGGGCAAATTTCTTTGAACTGAAGGCCTTATTCAGATTTGTGAGAGTTCTGCACTCAGCCTGGCACAATAAAAGTTGGGAAGGGGAGGAGAAGGAGGAGGAGGAGGAAATTTTCCACTCAAATTTGACACAGGAGAATAAATGACACTGTGGATTGGTGGCAAAAAATAGAAGCAGCTCCTGGGTCACGGCAAAAAGCATCAAGCTGATCATATGCAGGTTTCACGAGTCTCTCTTCTGTAATACTAAGTAGGATGATAGCGTTATGGTGCTAAAATCTGAACGAGCTGAAAAAGATGCACTGCTACCCACCACACAACAGAAAGCAAAGCAACCTCAGCTGTTGCAGAACAAAAGAAGCAATGATAAAATAAAAGTTTAATAAATGATCAACCATCAGGTGCTTGTGATTCTGCAGGGCAAGTGCAATATCTTCATCTGTCATTGGATGCCAGAACCTGGCATGTATATACTTGGAACTATTAGCAGTCCAGGGTTGTCTGGTGATTCTTTCAGTTATTACCTGCTGGCCATGTATCAATCTGAAATGTCATTTGCTTCAAAGAAACCAAGAACAGGGATACTGAAGGCCATCTTTGGACCAACTCAGTATGCCACACACTGTTCTACCCCAGCTACGGACCCCAAAGAAAGCAGCACACACAAAGTCCATACAAACCTTAGTTTATTAATTAAGGACTACTAATGAGTTTTCTTAGTAGTTGTTCGAACACAAGTACAGTTTAAATCAGTCTTTTCTGAATAAGGGCTGTTACATCTTTAAAAATATTTTTAATTTAACTGCACTGAAAGTTTTTTTTCCTTCTTGCTTTTTATTTTTTTTTAATTTTTATTGTATTTTTATTGTTAAAAAATAACAGAAAAAAGAAAAAAAAACAATACAAAAATCCATAGTAAAGAAAAAAAAAATTTTTTCCCAACGTGCTATACAAATGGAAAGGAAGTTTTAGGAAATTAAAGTCTTCAATTCTTCCAGAAATCTCTTTGATAAGGTACTGGCACCGATTCATCCAATCTCCCAAGTGCAAAGTCCACAAATGGTTGCCAAGTGTTCCAAAAAACATTCTCTTTATATATAGCACTTCTAATTTTAATATCACAAGTCAATTATTCATTTAATGCAAATTTCCATGTTTCGTTATACCATTCTTCTAATTTTAAGTCAACATTTAATTTCCAATATCTAGCAATTATAATTCTCCCCATTATAACTAAAATCCTCACCAATTCTCTTTCTCCAATTGTTAATGTTGTTTCATTCAATATTAATAATAATATGGTTTCCGATTTCAATTTGACCCTCTTCTTAATCATTTCAAATATTTCATTTTCTATCCTAGACCAAAAAAGTTCAACCCCATTACATTTACACCACATATGAACATATGTCCCGAGTTCCACTTTACATCTCCAACACAATTTATCCATTTTATTATCCATTTGAAAAAATCTTATTGGGGTCAAATACCACTTTCAAATAACTTTATAATTATGTTCTTTAATCCTTATTGATAATGTCCTCATTATTCTGCTAACCCAGTTCATATTCCAATTTTGATTAGAAATTTCGATACCCAGTTCTTTTACCCAATTCTCTTTCATTACCATTTGTGAATTATTATCAAAGTTAATAATTTTATAAATTTTACTAACTAATCCCTTTGGCCCAATTTCATTTTTTATTATTCGAGATGTCAAATTTTCAAATTCCGTTTCCTTTCTACTCTCATCATTCCTTTCTTTACATTTCCTATTCCATTTATTCATTTGAATTCTTTCGAACCAATTAATGTTTAATTTTTTAAACATTAAATTTTTAATTTAATTTCCTCATTTCATTTTCTATAAATTTCAACCATTCACTAATTGTTTCCACTTTCTCTTCTATTATAATCCTCTCTCTGTTACTATTTAATTTCATTGGGCAATTCTCTTTCAGTTTACCTAAATACACAGTATTTCAAATAACTGTAATCTTACTGTGGTTGGCAGAATGCCCAGAAGCAATTTGCAGAAAAACTGACAAGAAAGGAGCAAGAGCCAATCAGACGTTTCTGGAATCAAGACACAAAGGAATATGAACGAAGTTGTTTCCTGCAAATTGCCTTAGTCATCGTCCTTCCTTAAATAGGCTAGGGGAGTGGCCAATTAGCCCCAATCCTTACTCTCGAGGAGACCTCCTCCTGAAGGAGCCACTCCTGCCTTTTGGCAGCTCTGCGCGCTCGTGCATCAAGAAGAGGCTCCTTCTCTTCTTCCTCTTCACTTATGGGAGCTTCTGGAGTTCTGAAGGCCCTGGCTGAATCCCTGCCTCTGGTACCACATCTTCTCCAGCCTCCTCATTGTCTGACTTGAGTGCCAGCTGCACAGGCTGTTGGCGCATCAGCACACCAGCCTCCTTGCTGTCGGAATCAGCTACTAGCTGCACAGGCCACTGATGGGCCACAACACACATATTTGTTTCCTTCTATAGTTAAACACTCTTAAAAGAATAAATTGTTTTCTGTCAGCATGCTGACACCACTTTCAAATGCCTATAATATAATATAATAGGAATGCCCTTCTTTCAAATATCCATATATTTTTGGAAGGTTGTAATTTTGAAGGGATTGGGTTTGGGGAAAAGCCCTTACAAAACCTTCTCTCCTACATTTGGGAGGACTTCAGAGTCAAACTGGGACTAGGAAAAAAAGCAAAATACAGTACTTAGTTTGCTAATCCATAAAGGATTTTCAATGTTTAGCAATAAAATATCTGAGTTTAAGCCCATCTCTAGAGCTTCAGGGATAGAGTGGAGCTAAGACTCATTTCTTTCAATCCAGTGTTTCTCAAACTTGGGAACTTTAACACATGGGGAGACTTCATCTCCCAGAATTCCCCCACCAGCATCTTAAAGTTGCCAATATTCAGATCTGGGATCTAAAGTCCACACCAGAGGTGGGTTTCAGAAGGTTCTGACCAGTTCTGGAGAACCGGTAGTGGAAATTTTGAGTAATTTGGAGAACCAGTAAATACCACCTCTGACTGGCCCCGCCCCCATCTATTCTCTGCCTCCTGAGTCCCAGCTGATCAGGAGGAAATGGGGATTTTGCAGTATCCTTCCCCTGGAGTGCACTGGGAATGGAGATTTTACAGTATCCTTCCCCACCAAACCATGCTACGCCCACCAAGCCACACCTACAGAACCGGTAGTAAAAAAATTTGAAAGCCACCACTGGTCCACACATCTTAAAAGTTGCCAATTTTGAGAGATACTGTCTGAATTCCTATTCTCCATTACTACATGACAGTCCTTAAGTGTAACTAAGGATAAGTCTGCGTGAAAATGCTTATTCCACAGAGAGCAGGTTTTTCTCTCATTTTGATTGTGACTCCTCCAGTGCAAAGATACAGTGATGAAATAAACTGGTTCATTTTAGGGGCATTGTAGTAATTATTTCAAGATGATCTAGTATATATTGGAACAGAGTTTGGATCAAAACAGCTGGCATATTAAATGTTGGAAATCAAATGTATTCTTTTACACAAACAGAATTACTCAAAGAACATAGCAAAAGCTTTTGCTCTGGTTGCCAATAATTGCCATCTGCATTACTTCTGAATTCCTTGTTCATTAAAAAAAAAAATTGGGGGGGGGATTGTCATGGATTGAAAATATTTCCACATTATTACAGGATGTCAACTAAAGACGTTGTGACCAAGCAATATGGGACTGAACAGCATCTGTCTTTTCTACTCCAGGAACTTTTCTACCCAATGGCAAATCTAATACCAAACACAACTATGAGAGCAGAACAGTGTCCTGAAGCACAAACTCAGCTGTGCTCCATACCTGCCAACTAATATGTTTGCTAGTATTTTGCCAAGAGCCCAGATATCTTGGCAGATGCTAGCTGCACTTAAATGCAAATGACTAAACTGTCACTTGGTTATAGAGGACCACTTTTTTCACTTGAATGGTCAGCAAGAAAACATTGATTCAGGTAGTTAAGACTACTTTCTACACTTCAGAAATGTGGGAAGAAAAATCCATCTGATTCCGTTCCAAGCCAGGAGAAAGACACTGAAACATGGAGGCTAATTGGAAAGATGGTTTATTGATGAAGCAGAACCACATGGGTTTGTGGTTCTGGGCGGCTGACACAATGGAGTTGAGAGTGGATAGTTTTTATACCTTCTTTTGGCTTTGCACTTGAGCTTTCTGTTCCTGTGCAAGAACATGTATTCTATTGGATGTTGTCAGATTCCTATGGGGTCATGTAGGGGTTATGTAGAGGTCATAGCTGGCTCTATAGGCAAAAGAGGAAATGCAAATCCTAGGTGTTTGCCTGAGCTAATTTGGTTGAAGTTTCGACTACTCTGGAGCTTGTGTTCTGAAAGGGTGTTGGGCAATTTCTTTTGTGGCTTAATGGCTTTGCTCTGGTTTGTATCTTGAGTGAGGGACTAATCCTACCATTCTTCCTTTGTTCAGATTTGCTGCAGGGAGTTTCAAAATATCCTATTTTGATATTTATTTTGATATTTTGAATATTCAAAATATCATATTTTGATATCCTATTTTGAATATTCAAAATATTCATGTCTTGAATGGATTACCAGATCTGCATTTCTAAAAGGTGCCTCCTCAATTTCTGCTTGGGAGCAGGGAGATTGGGGCTGCTTCCTGCCTCTAAAAAAACATGTTTTTCCATTTCTCATTTAGGGAAATGTAATATTCTGCTTTTTTAATATTTCTCAAAATATTTCATTCTTCTAGGAGAGGGTGGCTGACTTTCTACAGAACAATGGTAGGTTTTAAAGTGCAGGATTTCATTCTAATAGTCCATATTGCTATGATCAAATACTGGGTACTAATCGTATTTCTATTCTAGGTTCCCATTCTAGGTTCCCGTAATAAAATTATTCTGATTTTAAGGGAACAGATTTTCATCATTCCTCATAAAAAGACAAGTGAAACACAAAAATTGTAATGAAATCTCACAATTAAGCATATGGGTCATGCTTGTTATCCTATTCATAGCTGAGCTCCATTGAATGACACACAGTGCACGCTCATGCTGTAACAATCTGAAGGAAAACTGATGGACAGAATAACCTTCTTTTTCTTGGCATACAAGCAACTATGAAATTCCTCTTTTAAATTACACATCCTTCTTGATCCTTCTCTTTTGGCTGAAGATAAACGAGGGAAATAATATTGAATGGAAAGCAGATTGAAAAGATTGGTGAAAGGAAAGATCTGGAAGCAATGGCTACATAGCCTTTTCTAGGCCAAGGACCATGTTGGGATTCTCAATGGTCTGCCAGAGACCACTTTCCCCAAAGCAGATGAAGCCAGAACAAAATATTTATTTAATATAATTTATATGCCGCCCTATCTCCATAGGACTCAGGGCGGCTCACAACAAGTAAAAACAAAGCCAATAAAAGACATAAAATACATAAGTATACATACATAAAATACATAAATGTATAAATATATAATTTAAACATATATTAAAACCCATTAAAATAATCAAAAAACCCCTCAGTCCAGGCTGGGCGATGTGAACAGACATGTTTTTAATTCGCGGTGGAAGGTGCGAAGGTCAGGAGCCAACCGAAGCCCCAGGGGGAGTTGATTCCAAAGAGTGGGCACGCCAACAGAGAAAGCTGTTACCCCTGGGGGCCACCAGCCAACATTGTCTAGCCGACGGCACCCAGAGAAGGCCCTCCCTGTGAGAACGCACTGGGCGATGGGAAGCCGTCACTGGCTGCAGATGGTCCGACAAGTATCCTGGGCCTAAGCCATGTAGGGCTTGATAGGTCATCACCAGCACCTTGAATCTCACCTGGAGGGCAACCGGTAACCAATGCAAGTCGCGCAGGAGAGGTGTAACATGGGAGTATCGGGACCCTCCCATCACAACCCGCGCAGCCGCATTCTGCACCAGATGAAGCCTCCGATCAACAAGGTCAGGAAAAAGTGACATAATTAATATACTTTATATCCATATAATATTCAATTAATTACAATTTATGAGAGCGATATGACGGTTGCACCCAAGCTGGAATAAGACCCCATAAAACTCTGGTCCTTATGAATTCCTACTCTCAACCTTGCACTGAATTTTTTGAAAAAGAAATTTTTTTCCTCTCTTTTCTTTCTTGGAAATAAAAGACAATTATATGGGGAAACAAATAAGTATCAGCACTATAGTTCTTTGGTTGAAGATGTGCATGGCAGGCTCCCACAGCTATATTTTCAAGCCTGAAAATAAGTGTTTAGATATACTGTATCCAATGATACCACATCAAAAGTATGTGTACAAAGGACTTCAGAAAGAACATAATGAGAATTAATTGGAGTTAGAGTTTGCTAGGTTTGCCTATGTGCTTGTGCTTCAAGCTGCCTTGTTTTCTCTCTTCTCTAAACTGTTTGTGGAAGTGAGATTAATAAACTCTTCTTGTTGCATCTTCCTGGACTGGAAATAATTTATTATAGAAGGGTCATTGCAAAACTTCAAAGAGTAAAGGTCACTTTTGTACCAGAATCCTGTTTACTAAGAAATGTCAGAAAAGTATTTCAGCAAATATTACAATGATTTTAAAGGACTGAAAATGACCAAAAGAGCTTTCTTTGGAATTTATCCAAACAAGATTATTAGTTTAAATGCACCTAAATCAAGCATTTTTGAATTGCTGTTATTTCAATAATTAAATTATATATTTCAGTAAAGATTAAAAATCTGAAAGGAGTCATGCAAAATAATCATAGGAAAATACCTGGACTGCAAATCAAATCTATGAAAATGCATAGAGGGTAGTCATGGAGAGGACTGTTTCATATTATTTTATCAAAAATGCTTTATGTAATCCTGCACTGTTATTTCATACCTTAATGGAGTTACAACATTGAGTTGAATCACTGCTTACAGTTAAACCTTTGTAAGATCTTACAAAAAGGGCTTGCCGGTAACCTATACAGAAAGGAACTGTTTGAAAAAATGCAATCTGAAAAGTATGTGTATAGAGTTGTCCACAAGGTATGGTTAAAAAGCTCAAGAGAATGGTCACAATCACAATGGTGTAATCAAAATTCCACCTTTTTTTTTATTTTTTACATGTAGAGTATGCTTTAATCAAACCATCACCTCAACATTTGTGACTATATCCTGTGGACATGTCAGGATGTGCCATTCTACCCAGAATAATGGAAACTAAACAGCATATGTCAAATATGCGTTCAACCCCTAGTTAAACTTGATGTCCTAAATGAACTGAAGAAACTTCTTGGATGAGAAGCTAAACTTTTTTAAGGGGGAGAGGGAAGAAAGTCCGGATGCCTTTTGGAAAAGCACTTTTGGGACAAGCATGACCTGGATGATTGAGAACTCCATAGACACCGCATTTATCATAAAGTTCCTCATAGGTCTCCCTTGATTAACAGGATTTTTCTTAGAAATAAGTTTTATCCAAGTTTTCCTCTACTAGCCAATCAGAGAGCATAATAATTGGGTCAGTCAGACATCCACAGGTATTGAAATATTTGTCTAAGGGAATGTGTGGGAAGCACAGCTAGGCTTTTATGAATTCATAATACATTCTAGACCAGCTCTAATTGTACTCAACTGCTTTGTGCTTGTTGTAAATTCACCCACACATGTACGTGCCTCATCTGCATTGAGAGATATATCAAATTTTAGCAGGACATCATTTGATGTATACCTCCATGTTGTTGTGCTGAACTTAATCCATAATGATCAACAGTTTCAATTAGAGTAAATCAAGATACTCTTTCAAAGCAGAATAGGTGTCTCTGAATTAATGGTGAAAACCTCTACGGCTAAAATTAAATGTCAACCAGTGTGTTTGTGGATCTTACCAATCTTCTTTCTTCTACCATAGATTAAACAATGGTCACATTACTTTATTGCAGCTTCTAATGTATTTATTCTACATCTAATTTATGTTATCTGTATTTAGGCATACTATATAATGTGCGTTTATATAATAGATATAGACTAAATCAGGAGGGGCAGCAGGAGGATCTGAAGCTTTGTTCTCTTGTGCTTCTTTTCACAGGAAAATTATCTGAAATGATTATTTGAGATAATACAGCTGCTTCTGTTTTGGTGTACAATATAACCCATCTGTAAAAATTGGCACATAATCTAGGCTTACTGGGTATAATGGGAAAAGTAATTGCAAATGACTTTCGCCAATACCTCTCAGCATCTAGGGAAATCACACTCAAACATTCATCCCTATGCTGAATTACAATGGCTAGACTAAACAACTTTATCTCTGAGGTCTTCAGGCATCTGCAGTGTTGCCATTTTTAGTCACAAACAGAAAACAAACAATTATCTGGCTAAAATAGCGACCAACCGAGCGTTAATCCCTTCACACATCTACTTAACCTTAGTTTAATTCTACATTCCTTTTCCACAGTGGGTCTTCTATCAACATGGACTTAATGCTTGGTTAGCCTTAGCAAAATGGGGAACCACATCACAGATTTCAAAATTCTACTAATTATATGGTAATTAGTCTCTTGGTGCTTACTCTTCACAAAAGCTTATGACTTATAGCGCATGAAATTTCTTATAAATATATGACTGATTTATTTAGCTGCTGTTACATTTCCATTTCTAAAAAAAAAAAAAAAAAGGTTAAGATACCACTTAAGATGGATCACTAAAGTTCTGTGTATATCACCACAAAGAAGAGCTGATGCAAGTGACTCAACTCTAGCTCATTGCTTTCACAAGAAACAGCATCCAAATAGGATTTTTAAAAGTCCTAGATTTAAAAGTTGTATGTATGCTAATTTCCATTTCTGAGTCAAAAATTTAAATGAATTTTTTCATGGACAAATAGCAAATGGAACCAGCACAAGTGTCTGTCCAGCCATCTGTCTGTCTGTCTCTCCCCACTCTCACTCTGAAAGAAGACAGTGATAAACCAATCCAATACTGTTACGAGAGATCAAGTCTAACCTGGGGACTATTTTTAACCAACAACAGTGTATGTTGCGGTAATTGTATTCCGATGAAAATCCAGTCAATCAGCACAATTTTTTTTAGAAGACCTGTCTTTTCTCTAAGAGCTGTATGTATATATTTACATATTTATTTGCTTGGTTGATTTTAAAAATGAAAAATAAGAATAAATAAAATCATCTAAAATTACAACCTTGTCAAAAGGCATGCATCTTTACAGGGTGTCCACAGCCTGGAGCAGAGCAGAGAAGGTCCACTACCATGTGCTAGAAGGACAAGACTCTGAAAATGGGGGCATCTTCAGGAGGGTGACTCTTGACAGTTGGAATAGTTGGATGGGTTTCTTTGAAGAGAAGTAATCCATTGTATACGCTCCTACCCTTTATAAAAATCAATAGCAGCATCTTAAATTCTATCTTGTAAGATCCTTTAGTACAGGAATCATGTGTTTACATAGATAATAGCCTAGCTTCAACTTCTGGACACTTTTCAAGAATAGACTTACATAGAGCACATTGCAGTATCTAGGAAAGAATGTAATCTGGGTGTGTGGATAACAGTTGCCAATTTTGGCTGGCTGAAGAAAAGCAGTACCAGATGATTTTTTTTATTGTACTGTGTACTTTCTTTTTTCCTGGTGAGAGGAGTAATGTTTTGTAGACTATATCTCTGCTGGTTATTTCTCCATGATTAAACTGCAATTTCCCTATAAAGTTTCAAAGGGAAAATTATAGCATTTCTTATGGAACACCAACTCTACACCTGGTGAGAAAGTAGTGATAGTAAAAGTATTTTATCTTTGCTTTCTAGACCTGAAATTTTTATAATATGGGAGGTATTTTAAAATAGGCCAGTATAAATATAATATTTTCTAATGGAGACTTCCTGGTTTATTGCACTGTGTTTAGTTGATGCATGTTCAGATCCACACATACTGCATTCCCTGGAATCCCTAATACACTGTCTATTCACCAGCCAACATGGGCTACATGTTCGGGGTGTCATCATTTTATTATTATTATTATTGGTTATTTATTAAAGTTAAAAATAAAAAAGGAGCTGCTAGAAAAAGTAAATAGAATAATTAACACTTAGCCCCCCTTTTAAAACACACTATAAATGTTTGCATTTACCTTGCTCCATGTTGCATGAATATATAGAAAACATTCTTGCTAGAATTTAGTTAAACCTCTTTTTTATATATGCTAGTAGTTTTGCCATTGTAGCATATTCTTCAAGACTCCATTCCCAGTCAAATATTGTTGATACTATAGCATAGTACAAACTTCCTGTTTCCAGCTATCAGCATATATTTTTCTAAATTATGGTATTTTTGTTGAAGGGTTCTGAAATTATAGCTAGTAAAAATGTGATTTCATTTCAGGTTTGATCCCTAAATTATTCTGAATGGTACCGAGTATGTCTTTTCAAAAAATTTTACATATCCACCACTTATGGTAATCATTCTGGCTCTTTCATGATGTTTCTACAGCCCTAACGGTAAATAATTTCATTTGTAATATTAATTATACTAAATGACTGAAGTATATAAAGTTTTAATAGTTATCAAATATTAAAAGGCATTCAGAAGTCAAACAATAGTTCTTAAATCCTAAGCCAGTTTGCCATGGGGAATCAAACACTTGATGTAAGATATTATCAATTAGCAGTGGAAGTTCAGAAGAAAGTAAGGCAATGATACACATTTTCAGGGGTAATGAAAAAGAAATATTAACATCCATGGGATAGCAATTATTAAGCCATTTTCCATTATATTAGTTTGATTCAGAAAACAAGAGCTGAATTACCAGAGGGAGACAAGGGTGATGAACTAGCAGGGAGGTAGGGTGACATAGACTGAAGAAACACATGAATGTCTACTGCAAAGCAAGATTAATCCCCAAAATTATGAAACATGCATTGCACCATCATGATACTGGAAGTCCTGCGCTGATATCGTAATTACATCCTGATAGCAAATGCAAGTACTGGTATGTAAATGGCAAAGTTTGTGTTATGATGTTATGACACATATTTTGTCAATTCTTCCTATTCTCTCCATCTTCCTGAAGATATCAATGAATGACACGGAGGTTAAGCAGGGCAATGTTTGACAGAAAGATGGGGTTTCAAAACCATCAATAAACACCTAAGAAAGAACCTAATATCCTTAAGTTAATTTGTCCATAAATATGTTTGTTTTACATATTTTAAGTGATTCTCTAAGCCCCCTACCCTTGTAACTGGTAGAATTCTTGTCTTAGGAGAAAGCCAGAGAAGACTCAAAAATATAATTGTTTTCTGTGGATGTTTGTCTCAGAGGACAGAAAGGCACTAAGAATGACAACTAAAATATATTTGAAAATAGGAAAAAGGAAAGGTATTGTTTGGTTAAATTGAAAACAGAAAAATGTACTCATTTCTTCATCAATGGAATGAAAAGAAATGATATTCTAGAAATAAAATATGGGAAAGCATGTACAGTATTTTAAAATGTTAAAAAAACCACCTCTGAATATTAAACTTTGTGAGTTCAGCTGTATTTGTCATGATGAATTAGAGTTACCCTCTCTTTTTTTAAGGCAAGCTTCTCATCTTTTCCAGCCTTTAATGGACATCTCTCTTGCTGTGGATATATGTGCCTTGTTGAATTTAGTGGGTATGAGTGCATGAAAATGTCATTCCGTGAATATGTATAAAGTGCAACACATACAAATTCATCTAATTCCTTCCTAAATGGTGCAAAAGGAAAATAAAACAAAAGAATTACTGAAGTAATGAAACTAATAGTTTTCTTCCCTGATTTGAAAATTCACCGGGGAGAAATGAAACATTGCAGTTCCTCTTGCTAGTCCTTCTTGCATGGGGAAACATTTTTCAGCACTAGATTGTTGTTTTAAGAAACCTCCACATCAGAGGTGGGTTTCAGCAGGTTCTGACCAGTTCTGGAGAACTGGTAGGGGAAATTTTGAGTAGTTCGGAGAACCGGTAGTAAAAATTCTGAGTGGCCCCACCCCAATCTATTCTCTGCCTCCCAAGTCCTAGCAGATCAGGAGGAAATGGGGATTTTGCAGTATCCTTCCCCTGGAGTGGGGCAGGAATAGAGATTTTACAGTATCCTTCCCCTGCCACACCCACCAAGCCACGCCACTAAGCCACGCCCACAGAACCAGTAGTAAAAAAAATTGAAACCCACCACTGCTCTGCATCACAATCATTTTCACTCCAAATCTCCTTAAAGGCAGTTTGAAGGTGATCCAATGGTTGTTATCAATTCTGCAGACTTGAAATACCAAAAACAAGAAACAAGACTCATTGCTCTACCAAGAAGATAGGGAAAGGAGAGAACAGTTGCTTGGTGACTTGCGGGTTGACCAGAGAGGGAAATTGACAGAAGGAATGAAGCAAAAATTTAAAGAAGCTTTCTCTTAATGTAAAAAAAACCTCTTAAATTTGCAGCCATCTTAATTATACTAGAGGTCCATCAGAAAAAAATGAGCTCAACTCTCCAATTTTGCGCATCTTATAAGCATGCTGAAGTTCAGAGCTGCTTTCAAACTGGAAATCATCCTTTACATAAGCTTCAAGATTTGTTTCCATCCATACGTCTTCAAAAGAAAAATAAAATAGTTCATGACCATTATTCTAGAGCAGAGGTCAAACTGGCAGCCCATAGGCCAGATGTGTATGCACAGGCCACACCCACCCCAACTCCGCGAAGGGAAAAAAATGTTGCAATACGTCATGTAACGGCAAAGTGATGCCGCGAATTTGACACCTGTGTTCTAGAGAAACAAGTTGGGTGCATTATAGTATTACAACTATTATTCTAACTGTGTGTTTGTGAGCTTCGATGTTACTTAGTCTCTCTCAGAACACAAGCAATGGAAAAGTGTAGTGTGACATTCTGGGAGTTGAAATTTACGTATTTTAAAGTTACAAAGGTTGAGAAACACTGAATGCATGGAATGCATGCACTGCTTTGCCCTGCTCACTATTAAGTGTTCCAATAAACCCAGCATCTGCTTTTATGATGCCATCGCCTGGGAGAAACTCATAGTGCAGATCCATCTTCTGCTTTTATTAAAGCATAAATACACAACCATAGAAAGCCAAGGCATTTAGAGTAGTGGACCTTTCCACCCTGCGATTTTTCTAATTTAAAAATGTAATTATTTCACAATTATCTGAACTAGTACCCTTGTTTCTGGTTCTCTCTTCCTAGCACTACTCCAAAATAATACAGCCTTCACACTGTCATTCAAATATTAAATTATGCCACTTAAGAACTAGTTGACAAATTGGATGCTGATAAACTTAACCAACTGAAGGAAAGTAGAGGTGAAACCAGCCAAAAAATCTTGCTTTGTTAGCAGAGCATTCAGGGTGGAGCAAAAAAAGTCAGGGTGGCACAATTGAAAACCCACTTCTTTTTCCTATATGTCATACATGTTAAAATGGGCAGAGCTTTGATCACAGCTATCATTTTGATTTCTTTTATTGCCCCATATAACCTTGTTTGCTACTCTGCCCTGCTTCAGTTCTGCAAGTAGCATGATAGAAATACTACAAAGTAAAACTACAAAGTTTAGGAGTACCTTCCAAAAGAAACAAGTAACTATCTTGAACTTGATGTTCATCAGCAACATTACAAGCAATTACTTTGGGAAATGAGTTCTCTTTTGTGGAACATGATCTAGCAAAGGATGGCTGGCCATCTGTCAGAGATGATTTAATTTGGATTCCAGTATTGAACAAGGTAGCAAAATGGACACAGTGATCTCAATTGCTTCCAACTCTGATTCTATCACCATCAGAGAGAGTTTGGGGAGTTTCAGCATCCACTATAAACTACATTCTCAGGGATCCCTAATGTCTATATCCAGTACTGAATAATGCCTCAACATATTTCAGATGACCTGAACATATAACATTTTTCTTCATTCATAGAAACAGCCAGCCATCAATTAACCGTTGAATATGAGCTAATATTGAAGATCTCTTATAGATATAATCATAATTTCAGGAATATGCATCAATCAGCCAAGAAGCTAAACTGTTCACTTTTCTGAAATCATTTGTTAAAGTTAGCAATAATTCAAAACCAGTCAGTTTGAACAGCAGTTCTGAATGTGAATAATTATTTTTGTCACTGAAAAAAAAATATCCATGCATTTTGAAGAAACTAAAAAAAAAAAGTTACAGATTTCTTCAGCTTTCTGGAAACCCAGGTTTCATTTCACATGCTGTATGAGTTAAAAACTAAATACATTATTGCTGTAAATATTTCTTTCTACCCTATAAGCCTGTCTGCTCAAAAGCAATTCATATTGAGTCCAATGAGATTTAACACAAGGAATTTATCCAATGAATACTTATTAGAGCTATGCAGCAATCTGGATTGGGGTGAAATCCAGCAGGTTCTGACAGGTTCTGTAGAACCGGTATCAGAAATTTTGAGCAGTTCGGAAAACCAGTAGCGAAAATTTTGAATAGTTGGGAGAACTGGCAAATACCACATCTGGCTGGTCTCAGAGTAGGATGGGAATGGAGATTTTGCAATATCCTTCCCCCAGGAGTGGGGAGGGAATAGGGATTTTGCAGCATCCTTCCCCTGGAGTGGGGTGGGAATGGAGATTTTGCAGTATCTTTCCCCTGCCACACCCACCAAGCCACACCACGCCCACCAAGCCACGCCCACAGAACCGGTAGTAAAAAAAATTGGATTTCACCACTGATCTGGATTCAAAATATGATTTGGAGCATGAATGTGCACACTTACTCGTGTTAAGAATACCTGTTTCATTTATGGGGATTACATGCGAGCAACAGAGGACACGCACCTGAGGCTAGGAAAAGATGCGGGAGCTTGAAGCTGTTTCCAAGAGGTACTAGACATCTAACCAAGCACACTCCTTTAAATCCAGATCTCTGCACAAACCTAATATTTATTATTGTGATTTATTTATTTCATTAAATTTAATATGGCTGCTCATTTCAGTAGACTCTCATTGGTTTACAGATAGTGCTATGCAATTATTTCTAGTAACCTCAGTGTGGCATCTGCATTTTTATATGGATAAGTTATCTATCATAATCAGACAGCTAGGTGAAACTGCTGTTAGCAGGCTGGATACTTCCTAGGTATTTTTAAGAGCATAATGGCAGCACTATATTGTTAGCTATACACTCATTAAGGATGCAGCAAGAGAGTAATGAAGCTGTAAGCATTGGGCATTTCCATTCTTCAGAATCAAACTACAAATGGCAAGATTATTAATTAATTCTGCCTGCTCACATTTTAAGATCCTCTGCTTAAAGATTGCACCAACTGTCTCAGAAGCTTGTTATATCACTGCAGAGGAGTAGGGAATTTTAGTAACAATAACCGAGGTTTGTGTGATGCCTTCCCTAATTTACAAGTTAATTTACCGATTCAGTTGGTTTTAGCGTATATAATGATTTTATATTTTTATCTGTTGATTTAAATCAATCTCTAATTGTATTACTGTGATTGATTGGTGTTTTTGTTTTATTGTCCACAGTCCTGAATTAGGGGCTGAAGAACAAAAGCAGCAGAGAAATGTTATAAATAATTATGATTACTTATTTAGATATGTCAGGCTAAATGTAAGTATTTCCAGGAAGCCACAGTAATCACAATAAGAGAAGAATACCAATGAAAATATCCACAGTTTATCAATTAAAAGACAGTGAAAATGTTAAAATTGCTTTTCATTTTCCTAAGAAGATGAAATCCTTCCTAACATATCTAACTAGGCTGTCTTCCTACTTGCAATCCATCCAAGGACATCCACCGCATCAAAGGCAACAAAGGATGGGCAACAAAGCCCATCCTTTTTTCTGTGTAATATGTGGCATATGTTTTAGACCCATTTCATTTTAGATGTGAAGAGGTAATCTGGGAATCTTGGTCCCAATGGACTTAGACATTTAAAGCACTAGCACATTAAAGTATAGTTTGTAAACAGATCTCCTCTGAAAACGTTGGAAAATTCACGCAGACTCATCCCCCTTCCAGTTATACTTGGACTAGCTTATGTTTCTGAACAATCTTTAAAATGGATAAAACAATTTTGTGTGGTTCATATATCATTATTAGAACAATTATTAGTTGTATTATATTATGTTTAAGCTGAAAGAAAAGGATTTCTAAAAAATCTAGAGGGGATTCCCCGACTTATGTAGAGAATTTAAAGTCAGTGAATGATGATCAAAATATTTACAGAGAAAGAAAGGCAGGGGTAGTACTGTCAACTATAATTAAGCTATTTGAAATGAGTTATGGTTAAAGAAATTTAACTACAGTATAATAAACAAAACTAATTAGCTTCAAAATTTAGAAGCTAACCCTTCATATGCTACCTTCACCTACCCAACTCTATCAGGAAATCAAAGATTGGTCAAGCAGCACCATCATTGTAAACCGGGTTTTAAAACATGATTTATTGAAAAAATATAATTAGCTGGCATGGCACAACATGATGAGCCAAAAGCAAACAAAACCTATTATAGAAGGTCTCAATGGATCAGAGTAGGAAATAATTGAAATAGTGCAAGGATTACCTTCAGATTCTAATATAGCAGAGGTGGGTTTCAGCAGGTTCTGACCAGTTCTGGAGAACCGGTAGCTGAAATTTTGAGTAGTTCGGAGAACTGGTAGTAAAAATTCTGACTGGCCCCGCCCCCATCTATTCTCTGCCTCCCAAGTCCTAGCTGATCAGGAGGAAATGGGGATTTTGCAGTAACCATCCCCTGGATTGGGGAGGGAATGGAGATATTACAGTATCCTTCCCCTGGAGTGGGGTGGGGATGAAGATTTTACAGTATCTTTCCCCTGCCATGCCCACCAAATCACGCCCACCAAGCCACACCCACAGAACCAGTAGAAAAAAAAATTGAAACCCACCACTGTAATATAGAGTCATCTGGGCTACTCCTGCAATGATTAGAGTCCTTAAAGCCAATCTTACCTGGCCTAATGAAATGGCAAGTGGCACATGATAGAAAAAATAACCCGAGATGTATACATGAGGCTAGGCAAAGACATGAGAGCAAGCTCTGCCTTCAAACTAGATGTCAGCAGTATTAGGCAACTGTTTAATAAAGCTGGGTCAAAGAATGTAATTTTTTTTTTTTTTTAGAAATTCTGTCTGAACACATATAAAGAACCCAAGTATGTATGCAATCAGATGCACTATTTTCCTTTATCATAATTTCTTTGTATAAAATATGTGCCTTCCTTATGCCTGTATTTGATGAGAGTAAAGGCTGCATGCAGTCATATTAAGTACAGTTTATTTTATGTTTGGCTTAGAACTCCAACATTAAGCTTCACAAAAGGAAGAGTAAAATGGTTAATTAAAATTTAATGGATAGCTTCCTGAAGGTTGTGAATTTATATTCTGAGAAACAAAGTAAGAATATTTTATTGATGTATTAAGAGATTTTTAGAACGTTTAATATGAGATTTTAGTATTTTAAATATTGAAAAAGAATGGTGTTTGAGGGTTTGAATAAAATTTATCAGTGTTTGTTAATGTTTCTAAAACTCTAAAAGTTATTGGATTACATGCTAAGAAAAAGGCTTTTATATTTAGGAAGAAAGAATTTAATTTAATTGATTTTCAGAATTTATAAAAGGAAGGTTGATGAATAATTTGTAAAAAGGGAGTTAAAGTGTGTGAGGGAGTTTTGAATCTTGCAGTAAGTTAGAATATTTTAGCATACGTTTGTTAAATGTTATACCCTGTTTTTGCTCTGGGAAGTCAGGGCTGGGGGTGGGGAGGGGGGGTTGAAGGTTGGATTAGGATATAAAACGGAGAGACAGATAAATGTATTAACAGATAAGTAAATGTGAGGGAAATGTTACATTAAATGAAATGAAAAGATGTACTTAGATGATACAATGAATGATTGATTATATATTGTATATTTGTTCATAAAATAAAAAACTTTTTTCTTAAAAGAAAAAAGCTTCACAAACTACAGCTGGCAGCACAGCACTAAGTGTAAATTCTGCTAATTTGTGATTTATTTAGCAAAGCCGTTGTTTGTCAAAAGGAACATTTTTCTTTTTTGAGAACAGTATAAAAAAGCTTAATGTCTAATCTCTGGCCTTCCCAGGAAATGTTATAGAAACGCTAGCTAGATTATTGTGACCTGGATGAAATAAAGTCTGATCTAGCATCCAATAGCATTTTTTTAATTTTTACAATCATTTAACACATGTTTTTGTGAAAAGCAAAGCTTGCTGCCTGAGGAAACAATACAAAGACTTTGCTTCAACTGAACATTCTCATTTATAGATAGCCCTTGATTTACAGGCACTTAGTAATTGTTCCGAAGTTATGATGACCTCAGTTTTTGGCAAAAACAGCCCATAGCTAATAATGGGTTTGCTTATCCACCACAATGCTTTGCTTAATGATCACCAGGGCTCCATGATGGTCATAAATTGAGTACTTTGCTCCATTTCAGAAATTCCATTTTGACATTTGACCCAAGCTGATCTCAGTCTTTCCTTTGTAATTTATAGATGAAGAAATTGAAGAAGCTCATCTGCCTCCTTCATTCCAAAGGCCCACAAGCAAATTACTACCTTATAGAATAACAGAGTTGGAAGGGACCTTGGAGGTCTTCTAGTCCAACCCCTCCCCAGGCAGGAAACCTTACACCACTTCAGACAAATGGTTACCTAACATCTTCTTAAAAATTTCCAGTGTTGGAGCATTCACAACTTCTGGAGGCAAATTGTTCCACTTATTAATTGTTCTGTCAGGAAATTTGTCCTTAGTTCTAAGTTGCTTCTCTCCTTGATTAGTTTCCACCCATTGCTTCTTGTCCTACCCTCAGGTGCTTTGGACAATAGTTTGACTCTCTCTTCTTTGTGGCAACCC